>NC_066863.1:10363161-10676733 GCF_025177605.1 Cucumis melo
CTAGAAGTAACCAAGGGGTAAAACGGTAATTTGACCCAACTGGTGTTACAAACACTTGTGAATGACTAACTTAGTGGTATTGGTCTATACCCATAGACATAGAAATATATCTACAGTGAGAAGAGTTCAGATGTGAGTCTTTAGTCGAGTGTACACACACTTAACGAATATTGATTAATGTGGTTAATGAGTTTAGCCAATTAATCTCATATCATTGTAGCTTCAGATCTGTAGGTCCATTAGGCCCCCTTTCTAGCTTGTAAATGGTAATGAAATTTAATTGTATTGGTTGTAATTTGAAATGTTCAAATTTACTTTGGGAATTAATATAATTTATGGTGATACATTATAATATAAAATTTATATTTTAATTAAACTTTATTATATAAATCTAATTTTGGATATGATTTTAATTTATGAGTGAATAAAATATTTGAATAAGTTCAAATATTAATTTAATGTGAACTAGATTCATATTAAAACTAAAGGTTAAAATTTAATGTGTATATGAAACATATTAAAACTATAGGTTATAGAGAGAAATTTATATTTGAATATATTTCAAATTTGGATTAAATTAAATATATGATATTTAATCTAGCAATTAATTAATTGGAGAATTAGTTAATAGTTTAGTTTAATTTTATTTAATTAAATTTGATTAAATTAAATTAAAACTATAGGTTATGTGAGAGATATTCATTTAAATATGATTTAAATGAAATTTAATTAAATATGATTTAATTAATTAATTAATATTAACTCATTTTAACAATGATCAGTTATTATTAAATTAATATGGAACATGGGTGGTTGTCCCATTTTCTCTCAACTTTCCACTTCTTTCGTTTGAAAAAGAGGGAGAGATATGCGTAACAGGAAGAACAGTTTTGTGATTTTGGCGTACGCTTCAATTCTCTAAAAATTTCCTTCTCCAATTATGGTTCCCACAAACCAAATCTTAACTTAGAGAATAGAAAAATTTTCAGTGGTGGTGTCTCAATTTGAAGTTTTGTAGATCCAGAGGCGTTTACGTGCGTAAGTTTCCTGTTCTTCGTTCTATGTAATTTATTTCTTTTCAGCATGCGTAGCCATTTAGAAAATTAGTTTCTGTATCATTTTGACAATGTATTGCCATTTTTATATTTCAATTAAAATTGGGCAATGGTTCTGTTAAATCTTCCACTGACTAGGGCTTTATCCCTTCAAGGACAAGTTACCGCGATAAGTAATTTGCTACAATCTATGGCGTTATCACAAGTCTAACACCCACATGCAACTCAGTCCGAGTGGTGAAGCAGGTGAATGAGATAGGATGTGTGGGATGCAGCGGTCCTAACAACACTAACACATGGCCACTTAACACTAAGACTGTCGCGTACATGAAGCACGATTCCTACTCCAACACCTACAACTCGGGTTGTAGAGATCATCTCAACTTTAATTAGGGATGCAGGGTAAAAACAATTAGGACGAGAGGGTGGTCAAGGAAATTATTGTGGTGAAGCACCTAACTATCGCCAAAGACACCGCCAGGATAGGTCACACCACTCAGGACCTCAACAACAATAAACCACCACCACTACTTCATCCTCCTCCTCGTCTATGGAAACTCTTCTTCACGAGTATATGTAGAGGAACGATGCCCTTCTACAAAGTCAAGCCACATCAATACAGAATTTGGAGTTTCAATTGAGGCAGCTAGCCAACAATTTCTCCGGAAGATCACAGGGATCCCTCCTTAGCAATATTGAAACAAAAAATCAAGCGGGAGGATTCGAGAAAGAGAAGTGTCAAGATGTGACATTTAGAAGTGGAAGGAATTTAACCATCAATGATCCAGACTCTGAATGTAGAAACTCCATTTCTAGTTCTAATGCCAATAATGTAACTCTAAGTAATGTTTCTGATCTCTTCATTATCTATTTAACTAATAATGCTTCTTCCTTGCAGAACAATGACGTACAAATAAACAAGGAAGTGGAAAGCACTAGGCAAAATGAAGAGCATGGTAAAGCATCTAACTAGAGACAAGCTTCAATCCTATACTGCCAACTCCTTCACTTCTTGGTTGTCTCAAGAAGAAAGGTGACAAAAAATAATTTCATAAATTTTTAGACGTCTTGAAGCAACTTCACATCAACATTCTATTTGTTGATGTGTTAGATCAAATGCCTTCGTATGTTAAGTTCTTGAAAGACATTTCGGCGAAGAAATGAAGGATGAATGATTATGAGACCGTAGCCCTAACGTAAACAACAAGCAACGTTTTCAAGAATGAGGTACCAGAGAAGATGACAGATCTTGAAAGCTTCATTGTATCGTGCTTAATAGGTGACATGGATCTTAGTCGCGCATTATGCAACTTGGGAGCAAGCATCAATTTAATGCCTCTTTCTATCTTCAAGAAATTAAGAATATGAGAGGTTCAACCTACACAAATGGCGTTCTAATTTGGTGATTAGATCCATTGTGTGGCCTGAAGGAAAAATTGAAAATGTGTTGGTTAAGGTGGAAAAGTTTTTGTTTCCCACAGACTTCATTATTATGGACTACAAAGCTGTTCGGAAGGTTCCTATCATTTTGATACGGCCATTTCTTCAATAGGTCGTGCCCATATAGATATCCACCAAGAGGAATTGACCATGCAGCTTCATAACCAAGAAGTAACTTTCAATGTTGTTAATGCAATGAGGTTCCCCCTCTGATGTTGAATACTACAAAGCGATTGAATCCTTTAGGTGGGATTATTGTGGAGAAGAAGTGTTAGTCGAATTATTCAGCCCTGAAGAATTATTTGAAGATAAAGACCTAGAGACATTTTGGAAGAAGTGAATGTCGTGTCTGACATGAGGAAGTTGAAGCCTTTGGATCTGCAAACCAAAGGCGATAGAAAGAATAAGTCATTAATTGAAGAGCCACTAGAATTAGAGATTAAGCCACACTACCTAACCACATGAAGTATGCAAACTTGGGGAAGAATGTCACTTTTCCCGTCATCATCTCTACCCAATTACTGTTATATAAGAGAGAAAGTGTTATTGGCTATGCAGAAATGCCACAAGAAGGCGATAGGATGGATTCTGACAGACATTCAAAGAATTAGCCCCATCATATTGCATGCATAAGATTAGGTTGGAAGGGGGTATGCAACCACCATTTAGTATCGAAGGAGATTAAACCTCGCGATGAAAGAAATTGTAAAGAAGAAAATTATCAAACGACTTGACGTGGGGGTGATTTATCCTACATAGATAATGAATGGGTTAACATAATACAATGCGTTCCAATGAAAGAGGGGATGATTATTGTGAAGAATGAAGAGAATGACTTGATCAGAACTTGAACAGTCATTGGGTGGCAAATTTGTATGGATTACCGCAAGCTGAAAGCGATAACCAAGAAGGACCACTTTCCCCTATCTTTCATTGATTAGATGTTGGATAGGTTCGCAGGAAAGAAATTTTATTGCTTTCTGGATGGCTATCCTAGTTATAACCAGATTACAGTCACATTTGAAGACCAGCATAAAACAACGTTTACATGTCCTTATGGAATGTTTGCATTTTGCAGTATGCCATTTGGCTTATGCAATGCTCTAGGGATATTTAAAAGGTGCATGATGGCTATATTCTCAGACTTCCTAGAGAGATTAGTTGAGATTTTCATGGATGACTTCTCTGTTTTTTTAGAGTTCTTCAAAGAGTATCTGAATAATTTTGAAGATGTGTTAAAGAGATCCGAATAAACACAAAACTCGTTTTAAATTGGGAGAAGTGTCACTTCATGGTAATAGAGGGAATTTTATTTGAACATAAAATCTCCCACGCAGACCAGAAGTGGATCCTTCGAAGATTGATGTGGTAAGTAAATTGCCACTGCCTTCTGATTTTAAGCCACTAAGGTGCTTTTTTAGACATGCTGGGTTCTATCGCATATTCATCAAAGGATTTTCCTAAATTGCCAAACCTTTGAGTAGCTTGCTAAGCACCAATCAACCCTCTAATTTTATGAGAAATGTCATTATGTGATCTAGACTTTGAAAGATGTGTTGACCATAATGCTTATCCTCTTTACCTTTGATTGGTCGCAACCATTTGAACTTATGTGCGATGCAAATGATGTGGCAATAGGAGCTATGTTGGTTCAAAAGAAAGATAAAGTGATCCACTCAATATACTACGCGAGCAAGACTCTGAATGAAGCTCAAGAGAATTACAGAACTACAAAAAAGAAATTGCTCGCGGTAGTATTTTCGATAGAAAAGTACAGGAGCTACATTGTTGGTTCCAAGCCATGGTACACTCTATACATTCTGTAATCAAATATTTGATGGCGAAGAAAGTTGCCAAGTTGTGGTTAATTAGATAAATTTTACTACTTCAAGAGTTTGATTTGAAGATTGTAGACCGCAAGGGTACTGATTTGGAGATTGTAGACCGCAAGGGTACCGAGAACCAAGTGGCATTTCACTTATCACGTCTGAGCAATGAACCTTTCCAACACGAGAAGAAAGAGATTGCAAACTGCTTCCCTGATGAGCAACTATTCCACATTGAAGAAAAGAAACCCTGGTATGCAGACATAGTCAATTATTTGAAGTGTAAAACATGGCTAGAAGACTTCAACAACCAACAAAGAAATTGTTTCATGAATGTAGATTCTATAGATGAGATGAGCCTTTCCTATACAAATTGGGGCTAGACCAGATATTAAGAAGATGCTTTCATGAATATGAAACAAAAGAGATCATTGCTAAGTATCATGAAGCACCCTATGGAGGACGCTTTGGCGTTATGGGCTTATCGTACCATGTATAAGACACCAATTGGGATGTCCCCTTCCACGTTAGTCTTTTGGAAGACCTATTATTTACCATTTGAGTTAGAACACAAGATGTTGTGGACGTGTAAAAAGTTGAACTTCGACAATCATGCTGCAGGAGAGGCTAGGTTACTTTAGTTGCACGAACTTAAAGGGTGGCGTTCTCAAGCCTATGAGAATGCCAAAATCTATACAAAAAAATGAATGCATGGTACGATTGCAACATCTGTAAACACGAGTTACACTCTGAATAAAAAGTATTATCTTTAACTCGAGTTTACATCTGTTTCCAGAAAAACTTCGTTCACAATGGTCTAGACCATTTGTGGTCAGAGAGATCTTCCCACATGGTGTTGTGGAGATTGCATCACTGGATGAACAAAACATGTTTAAGGTTAACAGACAAAGACTCAAGGCATATTATGAAGATGAAGATAACAACAAAGTCTCTATAGACTAAACATAAAAGCCTTCATGTACATTCCCTTTAAACGCTTTATTTTCTTTCTTTCTTTCTTTTCACTTTATTATTTCTTTCTTTTCTTTTTATCATTTTCCTTTACCGCTTTATTTATTGCTTTCTTTATCAATTTCCTTATCACTTTCTAGGTAGAATAGTTAGTTTTGTTTTTTGTGCCTGCAAGGAATACAAAGAGGAATTGTACGCGAGTAAGAGAGTGTGACTTGTTAGAAGGCACGCGATGCACAATTAGGCGATAACACAAATAGTTTTCGGCCCAAAACTTAGTATCACCTAAGGAGTTGCGTTTGGCGTGATGGAATTCAAAGTGTTGCATTAAATGCAACAGTCATTTTTGCCTTCGAAGGGACACGTCGCCCAAGTATCAGACCATAATTATTGCTCTAAAAACTCATAATGACACAATTGTCATTGTTCACTTATAAATAGCAAAGGAAAACCTATGATTAGCCTTATTTACATCTCTTAGTTATAAGATAAATCAAGCGATATATATTTAAACTTTCTTAGTTATAAGCTTCACATTTACCTCTCTATTTAAGACGAGCATCCTCTCAGTACCTAAACACCACACTTATTCTCTTTTCAGGACACAAATGATTGAAAGAAAAATGTCAGAAAGAAGTTTGTTTCCAAACTCTCTTCTGCGTGAGTTTAGCTAGATCTTTACTACTTACTCTCTCAAGCAGTTAGCGACGAGTGCTGATCAGGTGATGAGTCAAGCTCAAGCTAAACACGATTGATCTTTTACTTAAATAATCCTTACCAAACACGTAATACATACTTAAACTACTTATAACACTTTTAAAGATGAATAGTAAAGAAATGTGGTGTTTTAGTGTTTGCTTATGTGTGGATATGTTATTTTAATAATTCTTTCAAAAACCTCTCTTCGCAGAATCAATGGGATAAGCATATTCATGCAAGATAGGGCACACAAATATTGTCAGGACTCTCATCCGTTTATGAGTTCATTGATGTGTCATTGGGGTTTTATGTTTGTGACTACACTACATAGGGAGGCATGATCATCACATGTAGTATGCTAGCTACGTCTCTAGGTGAGGATCATGCAATAAAAAGTAATCATCTTCTAATTAAGGTGAGCAACCTCTAAGTGCCTAAAGGTTGCACTTGTTCACCTTTCAAGATACAAATGAGAAAGATAAATTATGCTATATCTATCTAGGTTTCCTTATTTGTAAGAGTCATGTTCCCTCTTTATTTAAGGCGAAGTCCAAATACCACACTTGTTCTCCTTTCTAAACACAAATGATGGAGGTCAAACGTTGAACTGAACTTGTCGTTAAGCTCCTTTCGCGCACGTTTAACATGTTCATCACCTACTTATTCCCTCGAGTAGTTGGTGAACAACACCTGGTTCCTTTTCTCAAAGAGAATCAAGCGATAGGATGAAGCTCAAGTTAAACATGGCGAACCTTATAAGTAAAGATCCCTTATCAAGAACTTATCACACACTTAAACTACTTATAACACGTCAACAAGATGAATTAGTAAAGAAGTGATAGAAGGACAGTGAATAAACATGTATTGTACTGAATGGTGTAGCCTTCTCGGCCATGAGAATGTAAAAGTCAAAACAACACATTATACAAAAATGGAAAGTAAAGAAAGAGTCGAGCCACAGAATGCACTACTATGCGTTCCTTGGCTCTTTTACAAGTTAGAAGAATGGTTGGTAGTTTCTCTTTCTAATCTCTCTCTAAGGCTCTCGCTCAAAGGTTGACCATAAAAGAGGTGAAGAGGGGAAGAACTTCTACAGAAGAGGAAGGGTTATTCCCTTCCACCAGTTCTTAGAGAGATAGACCTCCCCGGAACTCCTTGCTTTACATGGTAGAGATGGAGGTAATTATAGGCTAATATGGGCGAAAAGCTTCTATTCTTAGTCCGCTGAACTTGTCAGCATCAAAAGCAACCTTGTCAAGTCACATCAACTTCAACTACCATTCTTGTCTTCTAGCGAATCTCCTTGCGTGATAAAGTGGCATCTCGGGTAGTGATGTTAATCACCAAGCAACTTCTTATTGCTTAATTTCTTGCACGTGTTCTTCTTGTGATTTGCTATATTTCTTCTTTTCTTCATCATCTTGCGATAAAAACACTAAAAGACATAGTTAATCAGGCATGGAAACCTATGTAAGTTGCATTCTCTTATCTTTATAAATTTGTAGTAAAAGCTACTCGTTTTGGTACATTATCCTATGTTCTGACTTCATTATTTTACCTAAAAGACTATAATAACTTGTATTTCTACAAGTTATCAAACCGAGAGAAAGATAGTGGATAAACATGCATTGTAATGAGAATGTAGGCCTCTCGGCCATAAGAATAAGAACATTCATACAACACATTATAAAGTACAAAAATGAAAAATAAAGAGATGTGTCGAGCCGCAGAATGCATTGGTTTGCATTCCTTGGCTCTTTTACAAGTTAGAGAAATGATGGGTGAGCTTCTCTCTCTCTAATATCTCTCAAAGCTCTCACTTAGATGTTGACCAAAGAAGAGATGAAGGAAGAAATACTACTATAGATGATGAAGGACTCTAATACTCCTCCTTTCACCGGTCTGCTAGCTCATATGGAATTAACTTAGAACAATATGTTGGAATAATTCAAATTGTTCGAATTAGGTAGAGAGAGAAACCAACAAATATATGTGATATAGTTGTCGGTTATAGAGTTTTATGTTTAAATATAATTTAAATATTAAAAATATGAATACAGATTCATATTTGGAAGCTCGAAATTGATGGAAATAGTCAAAGTTGTGAAAAGTGAAAATGTTGACTTTTGACTTTGAAAAGGCAAATTTTGATCGACTTTATATTTAAATATGATTTGAACTTTAAAAAAATGAATGTAGATTCATGCTCAGAAGATCAGAATTAATCAAGATGGACAAAATAGTAACAAGTCGACTTTTGACTTTAATGGTCAAATGACCAAAATGCCCTTGGACTAAGTTAGTAGGAAAATCCAACATTTTGTTGGATAATCCACTAACACTTAGTGAGCTAAGTGGCTACATGAGATGTAGACACCTAGCCCACTAAGTTCCACTAATTTTATAAGTAATTAGTCTATTTAAAGGGATTTTTTCAATTCTTTAAGATCTCTTTGGCAAATTTGTTTTTTATGAATTACAAAAAACAAACATTTTCAACTTGTTTCTCTCTCAAAAATCTCAACCAAAATTCCTCCTAATTCCATATCTCTCTCTCATTTTCCTTCACTTAATGGGTCCCACAACTCAGTTCATAGTCCAAAGAATAGTGGGTCAACACTAGTGGTAGTCCTGGTTCGTTATCCTGAGGAGATTTCGAGAAGTCAGAAAAAGCTTCAAAGGTAAGTGATTTTTTTCCTTAACCCTAATTAGTGTAATTAAGGCTTTTTTAGCATGTTAACTTCTAAATTAGTTTAGATGCATCTAGGGTAAAGTTTCGTTCTGTACTTCTGTTGTGCATGTTTTATATTCCATCACACCTGTCCTTGTTATATTGCACATTTGTCCTTGCCTACAAATGCCAACGCAGAAAGTAGTCGTTTCTTGTCACATTAGCTCCAACTACTACTCTTTGTCTTCTAGCAAATCATCTCGAGTAATGATGTTATGTATTCTAGAAAGTAATGATGTTGTGCTAGCATCTCGCCTTGCGACTAGTCAGGTAGCTTCTTGTCGCTGAGTTCTTGTAGACAATTCTTTTTGTGATTTGCTTCATTTCTTCTTTTCGTCATCTTGCGTGTGAAAACACTTAAAAGTATAGTTAATCAGGGGTGATGACTTATGTAAGGTGCATTCTCTTAATATTATAAATTTTCAGTAAAAGTTACCTGTTTTGATTCTTTATCTCGCATTTTGACTCCATTGTTTTACCTAAAAGGACACGACAACTAATATTTCTACAAGTTATCAGCGCCTACATGAATCTCGTTAAGTCACATCAACTCCATCACCCACTTTTGTCTTCTAGCAAACCAGCATGCGTTATGAGATTGTTGTCAAAATACCCCCCAATTTTGATCGTCTAACATCTTCTCCTTGCCTAATTTAATGATGTGTTTCTTTATGATTCGCTTCATTTCTTCTTCTTTTTGTCATCCTTCATTTAAAAACACTTGAACTTATAGTTAATCTAGCATGATTGCTTATGTAACACTACTACAGAAACTGACTCTCTTGACGGTTTTAAACTGTCAAGAATAATTATTCTTGACGATTTTAAAACCGTCGTTGAATCCAGTGTCAAGAAAGGCAATTTTCTTGACAGTTGTAAAAAACGTCAAGAATTGTTAACGTTGACAGTTTATAATCGTCAAGTATTCAATTCATGACAGTTTAGAACCGTCAAGATTATAAGTTTTAATGACAGTTTAGAATCGTCAAGAATGTGACTATGAATGACAAAAACCGTTAACAATATGAATATTCATGACATTTTAAAACCGTCAAGAGTGCATTTTTCATGACATTTAATAATCGTCAAGAAAGTGATTGTTTATGACATTTTGGAATCGTCAAGAATTTCGTTGTTTATGACATTTGCAAACCATCAAGAAATTTATTGTTCATGACATTTCACAACCATCAAGCAATTTTTTATTTTTTTAATTGTAATTTATTTACTAGTTCCGATATTATGCTCCCATTGGTCAAAGAATTTAACTACATATAAACAACAAATATACACAAATATAGTTTGAAAACTTAAACATAAATATGCACTAGAACAATTCCAAAACTTTAACATATATTAACATTTTACCATATATGTATCAACATTTCGAAAACTTTACATATTTGTTCGATATTGTCATATACAAAACATTACTTCTATCAACCGAACTCAATGACCTTGAATGAAACTTGGCTTCAAATAAACTTGCATTCTGCATCCTCTACTACCTCCAATTCATGAGCTAAAATAAGTACCACCAACAGCAGAGCCAATCTACAAGAAGTAGATAACATCACAACAACAAATAATGATTAATGATCAGCTATGTTGATGATAACAATGTAAAGGGGAGGTGGAAATAGGTTTAGATCAGATTGTCAATACCAAATATTTACAAACTCCTTGTAACTAATTGTTTCAAATTCACCTATACTCTGAGCCATCAGCAGAAACATCATTTTGAACTTTTTGATTTCAATTCAAGAGGAGTGATCAGTTTGATCCTCACTCATTCTATTCATCGTCATGAAATATTTGATTTGAACCATCAAGTTTTAAAAAAACAACAATAGAACATTTAAAAGAAAGACACCCCAAAGCCATCACAGAGTGAAAAGTACAAAAACAAAGAAAGCTTAATCCATTGGCATTACAAACCTGGTAAGATGAAGTAACCAAAATATCTGCTCCAGCCTCTTATATTTGATCTTCCAATCCTATAAACAGGAAACTGAGTTAGTAAAATAAATAAAAGTAGAAGTCAAGGTGCAAAAAAATTTCAATTAGATCTCATCATCAAACTACAGACAAATTATTTATTCCATTTATAACCACATAGCAGTTTGCACTGGCAAAATCTACTCAAAATGAAGGCAGCCTCCAATAATGAAGATGTAATAAACAAAACACATGGTAAGCTAACTTTTTTCTTTTTTTTCTTTTTTTTTTTTTTTTTTTTTTTTTTTTTTTTTTTTGCACTGGCAAAATCTACTCAAAATGAAGGCAGAAAACAAAATTTGACCAGATAAAAAGTCATACAGAAAGTAAGCTAACCTTATTATGAGAAAAACAGTCCAAAAAATATGTTTCCAGTGAGAACTAGGCCATACATATGGTGATTCATGATGTCAACAGAAAATTTCTTTGGCGATGAAGTATTAGAATGTAGCGATTGGGTGTAGGCTTCCTTGTCGGATGGCCCCAACGTTATTCTCTCCATTTCCATCTGACATTTTGAAAGCATAGTTACTAATCAAATATTCTTTTTTGTCAAATGAAATGCAAACAATAATGTCAAACCAATGGAGATATGGATAATTTGAAACCACAGCATCGATAATTTGTCGTTAAAGTTTGACAAGTAAATAAAACTAGTTCTGTCTTATATATAGTAATGGTTATGATATAGAAGAAAAATAATCTGATTTTCTGTATTTCATTTTTTAAAAATAAAGATAGGCAAAATCATTAAACAAAAGAGATTGTGGCGTTCACCTCTTTTATAATACTCTGGTATTTGTTGAGTATTTCTTACTGCTCGAGAACATTAGATTGTCTAATGAAATTTGTTTTTGAAGTCAGAACATCAACCTGCCACCGACCTGAAGAGTAAAACAAGCGGTCTCTTCAATACCTTAAAAATTCAAAATTCAAAAGTAGAAAAAGAATATATTTGCAGGGATAGAGAAGACAACGAGGTAAACAAAATTGATACCATTCTCCACAAAATTTGCAAAGGCAGTACCACCAATGGAAGACTGACCAGCCGCTTCGTTGGAAAAGCAATTGCCCATTATCCAAAAGTAAAGAGCTTAAGGATGGGAGTGAGGGATAGTTGCCTCCAACTGATGACACAACTGTGTTACAACAAAAAATTAATAACTTCACATATCATAATCTCAACTACTCCAATGATATTGATATCCACATCCCATTGGTAATGCTGACAACGCCAACCTCTAACACATGATCAAATTCAATCTGTAACAGTTTTTAATAAGAAAAGTTCAATCTGTAACATTAATTCATCAATACACTTAGTAGATAAAGAAACTTTTAAAGAGTTCTAAAACCCAATAATATCAAATGAGACCTAATTAAAATAACAACATGAATGAGATACTAAGAGAGCTTTTCCCCATCATTGTTTTCAAATAGACAAGCGTGTTATGAAGATACTAAGTATATACAGTACAAGACACAAGAAGATTATGACTTGTCACAAAGAAGTTACAAAGAAAAACATCCCCACCTAACTGAAATGAGATTAAAAGAAACTTCCTTCTTCTATTCATCACTTGGATTTTCCATCTGCTCAATCCAAAATTTCTTTATTGATTAATTGAGAAAAAGAATCCAAAAAGAGTGATAGCCTAATTATGGATAATCAAAAACCAACAATGAATTAATCAATTAAACCAAACCTTATTTATATTCGGAACAATTGATCGGAGTGAGTAGAGGGCGGAGGTGCGAGTTTGTGCGCAACGACAACTGGAAGAAACGTGAAATAGAACGACCTCGCGTGATAGGTGTTGATTGCATGAACACTGACGAAGGGAGAACGATGGTGAATCTAAATGTTGATGACTAGGTAAACGGTGGGGTGTGAACCGATGAAAACGACAGAGGACTGAGTTTTCGTGGATGGGGAAGACGAAATCTTGGAAGGCGACTTCATTGCGAGAGAAGGCTCAGCAGAAACACGACAGAGGATTTGATTTTCGCGAACAAGGAGGACGAAGAGAAGGTTTGTGCGAGAGATTTAGGATGATGGCGAACAAGGAAGACGAAGAGAAGGTTCGTGCGAGAGATGGCGACCGCGAACAATAAAGACGAAGAGAAGGGAAAATTGAGGGTTAAGATTGGAAGAAAGGGAAAATTGGAGATTTAATTTATTTTAGAAAAATGAAGTTAGTTTTTTATTTAAAAATTTACAAAAATTTAGTTTTTTTAAAAAAAAAAGAATTTATTTTTTTATTTTTTTCAATTAATTTAGTAATTCTTGACGTTTCTGAAACGTCAAGTAAAATTCTCTTACTTGACGTTTTAAAAATGTCAAGAAACTTTAAAATTTCTCAGTCTCCGCCTTTTCTTTAAAATTCTTGACGTTTTAAAACGTCAAGAATTTAATCAATATTTCTTGACGTTTATAAAACGTCAAGAATGTAATCGATATTTTTTGACGTTTTAAAAACGTCAAGTATAATTACATATTATTTGGCATTTGAAAAACGTCAAGAATGTCGATTTTATAATAAGTCTTGACGTTTTAAAAACGTCAAGAATTTAGAAGATAATCCTTGACAGTTTATAACAGTCAAGAAAAACGTTCATATTGCTTGACGGTTTAAAACCGCCAAGAATTCTGAAAATTGCCTCCCTTCCGCCTTTTCATCAAAATTCTTGACGGTTTTCCTATTAAACCACCCCTTTTTTTACGTTTTTACCAAAAACCGTCAAGAAAAGAAAAAACCAACCGTCAAGAAAGGGTCTTTTTCTAGTAGTGTAAGTTGCTTTCTCATAAGTTCATAAATTCACGACAAAAGCGACGCATTATGATCTTTTACTTTGCATCTTGACTCCATTGTTTTACACAAAAGGTTATATTAACTTGTATTTCTACAAGTTATCATTTCACAATACCTTATCATGCGCTAAATCACTAAAATCAGATTAGCCCCTACTTATTCCTTTCACCAAGACATTGAATCCTTCTCACACATAGACTATTATGATGACTTGTACCATCATCAGAATCCCTTGGAGAAGTCTAAGTTCAATTATTTCTGTTGCTTAGATAGTAGGCTCGAATGCAGACATCTCAACGCATCCAACCATCTTCATAATGCCACGTGATCCTTTCATCACATGGTTGCCGTAACTCTTATGTGCACATTACAACTATCTCATAATAGGAATAAAACTAATGGTTTACTTACATACATGCATCGTAAAATTAAATACTTTAACTTGGAATACTTCAACTTGAGAGATATTCTTCAAATAGCGCTAGTCATGCTTTTCATATATAAATCATAAGATTACATCATATACTATAAAACATGACATGACTTGAAAGAAACTTAGGTAAACTTTATCCTTTTCTTTGAAGAGTCATTGACACGAACTAAACTTTCTTCTCTCTTCTTCCTGACGCCTTGACCTTCTATTTTTCACTCTTCACCCGTACCTCTTTTACAAAGCTTCAGTACTTAAGATTTCTTTAACACTTCATTTGAAACTTTAAGTCCTATTTATATTGATCTCCTAAATTGGATTAGTCATCGCCAAACTTATCTTATCTTGCCAACTCCTTCTTAGTGTTTTACACATGTAGGTTTAACACCTTCTTTAACCATGCTTAACCCTAATCCAACATGTAAGATTCTGATTAATCTGGATTAGTAGCTTTATATAAACTTTCTAACTTTTTTTCCTCGCCTCGCCCTTTCTCGCTTAACCCAAAATACAACTCTTCTCATGTTTAGCTAACCAAAACCCATTGTGTAACAGTTAAATTCCAACATAAGGAGTTGTTTTTTTTTCTTTTATGTAAACACCTTTATATAAAGGTATATCTTAAAATAGATAGTTTCACTCCTACACATTTGATCCAAAATAAAAAGGAAAAAGAAACAGAAAGAAAATCTTGTACTCATCTCAAGTTTCTTCAAGAAAGCGATCATTCCTCATGGATGTAGAGATTTTTGGTTGAACCACATATATCATGTGTTCTTCTTCTTCTTCTTCAACTACAATTTGTTTTCTTTTCCTCTATTCAAAATAAGCTCCATTAAAAACTAGAGTTTGCAAGAAGAAGAGGAAAAAAAACATAAAGAGAGAAAGTAAGGTAACTTTATTGCGATTTTTCCTTTTCTTCCACGTTTTGTTACTTCGGTGCAGATTGAAGAGCAAAGTAAAAGAAGGGGATTCTGCCACGTGTACGGTCAGAAAACAAAAACTTGGAGGATTAAAGATCATAACAAACCTGAGGATGGGAGTGGCAAGAGTAGAAATTGAGACTAATACTTACAACATAACAAAAGGAAGAAATGGAGTTAAATGTCTATGGTACACTAATCCTAAATCTTAGTGACAGTGTTATAACAAAAGTAATAGAAGAAGATACAACATATAAAATTGGGAAGAAATTAGAAAGTCTATGCTACTAAAGATCTCTCTAATAAAATGTACCCAAGGGAGAAATTCTTTACAAACAAGATGGATCCTTCCAAAACTTTGACAGACAACATAGATGAGTTCAAGAAGACTGTTTCAGAATTTAAAAGTTTGGAGGATAAAATCAGTGATGAAAATGAAGTCTATGTTCTTCTAAATTCTCTACCCAAAGCTTACAAAGTGGTAAAAATTGCACCCAAATATGCTAAAGACTCAGTAAAAACAGATGCAATTGTATCAGCCATTAGAACAAGAGAATTAGAATTTCAGTTATCATAAAAAGAGCATCACAATGGAGATGGTTTATTTGTCAAAGGCAAACTTCAATCTAATCAGTGGAAAAACAGTAGCAACTCTCTTTCAAATGATGAAAAGAAGGCAAAACATAAGAAGAAATGTAAATATTGCAAGAATAAAGGGCATCTAATCCAAGATTGTTTTTTTCTTAAGAAAAAGAATCAAGAGAAAGAAAAAGATTCAAAAGGAAAGAAACCCAAAACCTCTATAGTAGAAAGCTCATTTATCTATTCTGATGCTTTGGCATCAACTCAAGACCAAGCCAATCATGTTACCCCCCTTTGGTAAAAATGATTAGGTTCTAGACTCTGGTTGCACCTACCATATGACACCTTTTAAATCCTAGTTCAACACATATAAAGAAATCAATGGAGAGTTAGTTTTCACGGGGAACCATGAGGTCTGTAACATTGATTGAATTGGATCAGTCACCATGAAATTATAAGATGGGACTGTGAAACTTCTCAGAAATGTTAGACATGTTCTTCACCTTAAAAGAAATCTTACTTCTCTAGGAATGCTAGACTCTTTGGAGTGTGAATACAAGGGAAAAGGTGGAGTTTCAGGTTTTCAAGGACTCTAGAGTAGTCTTGGTTGGAGAAAAGGTAAATTGTCTTTTTATAGTCAAAGGGGTTGAAATGTTAAAGGAAGCTAATGTTGTTTTTGCTCTAAATCTAACAGAGGCTAACCTTTGGCACAAAAGGTTGTCTCACATCAGCCAAAAAGGGCTTAAGGCTCTATCCAAACAAGACATCCTACCTCAAAAAATTATCAATAAGTTGTCTTTCTGTGAACATTGTGTGCTAGGCAAAGCAAGGAAACAAAGCTTCACCAAGACACAACGCACAACTAAAGGAATCCTAGACTACATCCATTCAGATTTATGGGGTCCAACATCAACTCCAAGCTTAAGTAGCTCAAAGTATATTTTATCCTTTATTCAAGATTTTTCTAGAAAAAGTTGGATTTATTTTCCAAAAACTAAAGATAAAGTTTTTGAAAAATTTAAAGAATGAAAATTAATGATAGAAAAACAAACAGATAAAGAGATTAAGTATCTTAAAACTAACAATAGTTTGGAGTTCCGTGGAGAGTTTTTCAATGTTTTTTATATGGAAAATGGTATCACAAGACATAAGGCTGTGAGATACACACCTCAACAAAATAGGGTGTCAGAAAGACTCAATAGAATAATCATGGAAAGAGTTAGATGCTTATTATCAAATGCTATCCTAGCAGAAAAGTTTTGGGCTGAAGTTGTTGTCTATGCTATGTACACACTAAAGAAAAGCCCTCATATTTCTTTAGGATTCTTAACACCTAAGGAGAAATGGTCCAAACGTCGTCCAAATCTAAATGATCTCAAGGTGTTTGGATGTGTAGGGTATGTTCATCAAAACCAAGGGAAACTAAAGGCAAGAGCTACTAAATGCATGTTTGTTGGCTTCACAAAATGGGTCAAGGGTTTCAAGATGTGGCATCCCACTGACAAGAAGTTTATAATCAGTAGGGATGTTCATTTCAAAGAAATAAGATGTTTATGCAAGGGAAAGATAATCTTGATGAAAATCCTAAAGCCACAGAAACCTATATTACTCAGTTTGAGGTGGAGAATACTAGAAATGATGTTCAATCTACTAAGCAAACTATTGCTACTAATAAAAAACAAGTAGAGAACACAAGTGAAGAACAAACAGAAACAGTTGAAGAACAACCTGACTTGAGTCAATACTCCCTAGCAAGAGGCAGACAAAGAAGAGTAATTGTTCCTCCAGCCAGATAGCTGAAGCTAACTATATGAACTTTATTCTAAATACTACTATAGCTCCTAATGATCATGAACCAAGTTCCTTTTAGGAAGCTGTAAATGGTAGTGATGCTAGACATTGGATTGAAGCTATGAATGAAGAAATAAATTCACTAAATGTGAATGATACCTAGACCCTAACTTCTATACCTAAATGATGTAGACCAATAGTATCTAAGTGGATCTATAAACTTAAGGAGGGAATTACAAAACACTCATAACCTAGGTTCAAGGCAAGGTTGGTAGCAAAGGGTTTCAGTCAAAGAGAAGGTATAGACTATTCTGGAATTTTCTCTCATGTTGTTAAACATACTTCTATTAGACTTCTTCTATCCTTAGTTGCTCAAAACAACCTTGAGTTGGACTAACTTGATGTCAAGACAGTCTTTCTTCATGGCTATCTAGATGAAACCATATACACGGAAGAACCTAAAGCATTTGAGGTACAAGAAAAGGAAGATCCCTACTGCTCATTAAAGAACTCAATCTATGGGTTGAAGCAATCACCGAGGTGTTGGTATAAAAGATTTAATGAATTTATAGCTAGCTTGGATTTTCAAAGAATCTCATATGATATGTATCTACATAAACTCAACAAGCTATAAAGACAAAGTCTGCTTGTTACTCTATGTTGATGACATGCTCTTTGTCGGAAGCTCTAAAGATGAATTAGTTCATATCAAAGATCTTTTGAGTAAAGAATTTGACATGAAAGACTTAGAGGAATCAAGGAAGATTCTAGGGATTGACATCACTAGAGATAGAGACCAATCTATACTAAGCATCAGCCAATCAACCTTACAAATGCTAGACCAGCAACTCTCCCTATTGCACAACACTTTAAACTATCAGTTGCAAATTCTCCTAGTGATACTAACATTGAATACGAACAACAAATGGAAAATGTGCCCTATAGCCAAGCTGTGGGAAGTCTAATGTACCTAATGATATCTACAAAGCTGACTTATCCTATTCAGCAAGCCTAGTTAGTAGATACATGGCTAATCTAGGAAAGAGGCATTGGGAAGCAACGAATGGATACTAATATATCTGATCTGGTCTAAGTTACCAAAAGGGCATAAAATCAGACCTAGAACTAATTGGCTATGTGAATTTTGACTTCACCGGTGATAGTGACAAGAGAAGAAGCCCAATAAGGTATGTCTTTCTCTATGGTCCTAATTTAATTAGTTGGAAAGTAACCCTACAATCTATTGCTGCTCTCTCAACCACAGAAGCAGAATACATAGCTCTATCAGAGGCAGTAAAAGAAGGACTGTGGCTTAAAGAACTGATGAAGGACTTTGGAATCAAATAGTCGATTGTAAAAATCTATTGTGATAACCAAGGCACCATACATCTATCCAAAAACTCACAATCCCACAGCAGAACAAAACATATAGATATAAACTTTCATTTCACAGTAAAAAAATTAAAGCAGGAGAAATTGAAGTTTTGAAATTTCATACCTCTGAAAATGTTGATGCTCACAAAGCCCATTTCAAAGATGAAGCTCCAAAAATGCTTCACGCTAGTAGGCTTTGACTTATCTGAAAAGGGATGATATAGTCAGAAGGTGGAAGGATCGCTAAACTCATAAAAGTTGGATTCAAGGTGGAGATTTGTAATGGTTGAATTCCAACATAAGAAGTTAATTTTTTCTGATATTTTTTTTTCTTTTATGTAAACACCTCTATATAAAGGTGTATCTCAAAATAGATAGTTTCACTCTGACACATCTGATTCAAAACAAAAAGAAAAAGAAACAAAAAGAAAATTATGTACTCATCTCAAGTTTCTTCAAGAAAGCAATCCTTCCCCGTTGATGTAGGCATTTCTGGCCAAACCACGTATATCTTGTGTTCTTCTTCTTCTTCTCCTTCAACTACAATCTGTTTTCTCTCCTCTATTCAAAATAAGCTCCATTAACTAGGGTTTGTAAGAGGAAGAGAAAAAAACATAAAGAGAGAAAAAAAAAAGTAACTTTACTGTGATTTTTCCTTTTCTTTTACGTTTTCTTACTTCTGTGCAGATTGAAGAACAAAGTAAAAGAAAGGGATTCTACCATGTGTACGGTCAGAATAAAAAAAACTTGTTTTCTTCTGTACCAAATCTTCTCTCTAGTTGTCTTCCACCTTCATTTTTGGGTTTGCAATAACAATAAAGCCCAACACGTTGCTTAGCTACGACGCATGCGTACCTCAAACTGCTAAAAAAATTGAAATTCTTCAAAATTTCTAAGCTTTAAACTTAACATCTACATCTTCAGTACTTAACACTTATTCTTAGAGCATGAGTTTCACAGTCATTGCAAATATTATTGGAGGGAGGGTATGAGAAAAATAGAAAGAATAAGTTTTCTAATAAATGTGTGTTGTAATCAACGAAGTTTAATCATTTAACGCCAGCTCAACTCACAACTCAGGTTGAAGATACCTTTCATATGGAAGACTGTTAACTTTGAATCCTAAAGAACTTGGATTTTCCAAAGAGTTTAAAAGGATGATTTTAAATGAAGTTAAAATGTGAAAGTAGACTTGAGAAGTGTCATCGTAAGTGTGTTATGGTAGGTAGAAAGAAGGAAAGCTAAGAAGGAATGATTTAAGAGTTAAGGAGGTTAGGTTGAAAAGAGGGAAATTTGGCAAAGTCCTTGAAGTAGGCGTTTTGGGCTTGTGGACAACCAAATAAGGAAAAAATAACCCCTAAACTCTAAGAGGTTATTTTGGGCAAGATAATTATGAGCTAGGTGGCAAGTATAATTTGTGTGAGTGGCCGAGAAGGACGTGAAAACCTCTAAGTGTGCTAGGCATTTTGGACTAGGCGAGAAGACATGTCTTTAGAGGTTAGTTGGGGCATCTAGGCTTGGAAAGAAAGCTTGCTTGGAGGTTAGTGTGGTGTAGAGAGGTTAGACATGGAGTCATGGGCATGCGAGATGAGGTTAGCGGCCATGCGAAGTGAGGTTAGCAAGGTGTTTGACTTGTTGTTTGACACTTTGGCATTTTGGTTAGGCGAGATGATGAAGATTGGGTGGAGTCAATGAAGTGCTTTATAGGTGTTATGTGCATGCTTAGGTTAAATTTTGATAAGTAGGAGGCATCAAGAATTTTTCATGCAAGGCTCAGTATAAATAGGTCACTTCATAATGAAATTTCTCCCAAATTATTCTTGCATTTTTGCTGAAATTGGTCCTAAAAGTTTACAAATTGAGTCTATTTTCTAAGTTGAGGCTGCTGGTTTGTTTTTACAAGAGGAATGTTGAGTTTGAGTTGAAAGAAGGTAGAAAGATCATTCTTAGAGGAAATTTGAGCAGCCTTCACTTCAAGGAGGCTACATAATGCAATACGTGGAGTTTTTGGCTGAAACTTTGAGGTCAATAGGAGATCAGGTAGATGTACAAGTTAAGGGTCTAAGCTACCTTTTGTGAGTGACATAATGATTTCTAAAAAAGTTTCTGAATAAGTTTTACATGCTATTATTTAAGAATGTTTTGGGGGTGATTATTGAACTATACTGATTATGATATCTTGATTTACAAGCATGTTTATGAAAAGTGTTGGAGTATGTTATTTAGAAAATGTTTCCAAAACATGAGTTTAGAAACGTTTCGCAAATCATGTACTTATTGATAATTTACTAATGAGATTTGCAAATTATGGTTAACGAATATGCTTTGAGTTTATGAGATTGCTATTGTTTTAGAAAGATGTTTGAAGAGCATGAATTTAATGAGGAAGGTTTTAAGCAAGAAACCGTTGTTTGTTTTATACACCAAGTTCTCGACGGTCAATGTGCAGAGTTTCAAGGGTAAAAGGCTATGCTGACCACTTAGCCACTATCATCGAGTTCAGGTATATAGGATAGTATGATCAACACTCTTCTATCTTGATCGAGTTCAGGTATGATATAACATGACCAAGTTTCAAGAACGGTAGGTCGAGCTAGTTGCTATCATGACCGAGTTTCCAGGGTATAGACCTAACAGATATAAAGAAACGAAGATTTGTATTCGGAAGCAAAAGAGTTTCTCTAGATAGGAAGAGATGTTTCCAAATGTAGAAAGAGTTTTAAAGATTTTATTCTTATGTTATGTTTTATGAATGATTTGAGAAAAAAAGAATAAAGTTATTTCAAAAAGTATGTATTATTAAAACTGTCACTCACTGGGCTATTTAGCTCACTCACCCTTTTCAAATGTTTCCCACTTTCCAAGAAGAGATTGTGATCCGAGAGCCCTGACCGTTGTCTCCAAGTTTGCTGTGCCAAGTTGTAGATAGTTTTGCTGTTGTTGGTTAGTACTTAGGTTCACTTTTGTGTTGTACATAAATTTAGGGTGAAGTTTAGTTGTTTAGTTTTCATTTGGTCTAAAAGTTCTCTCTGTAAATAGTGGCATTTAGCCTTAACATGTTTTGAAGTAATGTAATGAAGTTTATCTAACGTAGGTTTATCGTCTTATTCCGCCTACGTAAGTTTTCACTTACTCAAGTTGATTAGCATTCTAAAGGGTTCAATACTTAAGGTCAATTGATGTTGTTTCAAAAGGAAAGCAACATCGATTGATTTCACGCTGTCTCTTGGTCGAGAGTAGGTGATTCGGGAGGTGTGACAAAGGCTTTATTAGTCTACTAAATGATAGCAATTAAAGTAATTTTCAATTTAATATTTTTTACTTGGGTGGATGCAATGCATTTCTAAATCCTTTTAATAATTCCAAGTTAAAATTAGCAAATTAGTTTTGGTTTCTTATTTTTGGATTAACAAAATAGTTTATATTTTTCAATACTCATTTTTCAAAAATCATGTAACCACAAAATATAGCCTATGAGATTACCCGGTCTTTATACTTAACAGTAAACACATACAAAATTTCTCAAATCTAATTCCAAGCATCTTTAAAGAAAATAAATCTTTGTTTAAAATACCATTTTGAGTATTATTCTTCTATTTATTAATCTTTACGCTTACAAATGTCCAAATTTGGTCTCTATAGTATCAATATATAGGTATACGAATCAAAACAATATTACAAGGATAATTCTTTTATTCACATGAAAATTTACAGAGAAAGTTCAGAACAACATTGAGCTATATGGATGATACAGCTTCAAATGCTTTTGTAATCTATATGGGTATCGAAACAAACTCAACGCATAAATTTACATCTCTAATCTCTATCCCTTAATGTCCAAATCAGCTAATAGTATCTCTCAAATCAAGTATAGTTCACATATAATATGTGCTACCAACTCTGAGTTATGTGATTCCAACCAAATTACAAAACCTTCCACTATTTTCAATCTGTTCTTTGTGTTTCAATAGTTACAAAGAGTAAACAGAACCCTGCTGTGAGGCCATTTTCTAGGAACTGTCTGCTATTGATGGCATTAAGTTGTTCTGTTCAAGATCTTCATCTGTTTAATCAAAGAAAATATGAGATTAAGAACTGCATTAATGATTATTGTCATTTGATAATAAAAAAATAGGCGTACAGTTTTTTTTTTTTTTTTTTTTTATATCCACAAGTTTCCGACCAATTTATGTGAAACTCTAATAATCTCATAGGACAACCAATTTGACCCTACAACATTTTTGTATCAAGATAAGTCATAAGATAATTAAATTTAAGGTAGGTCGCCACTGTGGATTAATCTAGGTATACATATAAACTAAGAAGAAACTAGAGTTATCATTACATGGATTTGATATCAGTTAGTTCAGTTCATTCGAGACAATGTGCATTGGACCTAAATTTCTTTGCCAAGAATAAGAAATGGTTTGCTCAATATTTATGATGGTTAAAGCTAGAAAACACTTTTCATCTCTACGCATTTTGTCCGTATTTTGAAATTTGCAACCATTTAGTCAAGAATTTTAGTATTCAACAATTTAGTCCCTATGCTTATCATTATATCAAAATCAAGGTAGATTTTGATTATGTAACGACTTGGTCTTTCTAGCTTTAAGGTCTCTAACCAACTAATAATCAACAATGGTAAAAAAGTAACCACAGGAAAACATATAATCATATCAAAGAGAAAATTCAGCTTAAAAAGGGAACAGAAAAGAAAAGAATAAACTTCAAGATGAAGGTATGATAGAGTTTCTAACCCATTTATCTGTCACTGGTCCAGATTCTGGTGAAAGCAGAGATGATGTATTCCTTAAAAGCCTCACATTATCAGAACCTAAATCTATTAGCACTTCTGCTTTACGAGCAGCCACTTCTTCATTCTCTAAATCTCTCAGAGCTTCCACTACTTCATCCATTGAAGGTCGCACATCCCTCGTTTTTTGAAGACATCGATAAGCCAACTCGGCCACCGACTTTATCATTGACCTTACTGCATAATCCCTCTCAAACCCAAGATCTGGATCAACTAAATCAGCCAATGCTTGATTGTGAATTCTATTGATAGCCATATTCGACAAATTGATATCGTCTCTGTTCCTGTTGACGTCAACTGCCGGCAGTGATGATATAAGCTCGACCAAAACAACTCCAAAGCTGTAAACATCGCTCTTGTCGGTAAGTTGGTAACATTGATAGTACTCAGGATCAACATAGCCTGGTGTCCCTTGTGGAGCAGTTGAAACATGAGTAACGTCGAGGGGAAATAATCGTGAGAGGCCGAAATCAGCCACTTTTACTTTGAAGTTGTTGTCTAGAAGAATGTTATTGGTTTTGACATCGCGATGAATGATATCTTTTCCATGGAGGTATGCCAGTGCATTAGCTGTTTCTATGGCAATCTTGAGCCTAACAGACCAAGTGAGGAGACCTGAATTAGCTTGTTTTCCATGAAGATGGTCAGCCACTGTTCCATTAGAAATGTACTCATATACAAGGAGGAGTCCCCGGCTTTGTCTCGAAGTACATCCATAAAGCTTCACGAGGTTAGGATGTTGCAATTTTGAGAGAATCTCAACTTCATTTGTGAACTGTTCAACACGTTTGTAATTATTCTCGTATAGCCGCTTTACTGCAACTGTCCTTCCATCCTTGAGTGTTCCTGATTAACAGTCAAAACAAATGGTTCAAGTAACAGTATCACATTAAATCAAGACCTCCTTAGAACATACACAATCAAAATAGTTTAAACACTATGCAGTTCTTATATTCTCAATTTTTGTTCCTCAAAAACCTACTTTCAAAATGCTTGCTAGAGTTTTAGGTTTGTCCATTTTAGACCACGTTCTTTTAAAATGTCTAGTTTTGTCCTTCAAGAGGAATTTGTTTTCTCTACTTTCAAAGTTCTAATCCAAGTTCTATATTCAGCTAAAACTTTTCAATACAAAACTAGAGTACATTTTGAGAAGTTTCATGGAGTAAAGTGTCTTGTTTAAATTGTTATATATGTGTACATGTGTAACTAAGAGACCGGAAGATTCACATATTAAAAGGACTAACACAAACATTTCAAAAGTATGGAGACTCAAAATGAATGAAATTTACAACTTTGGGATCAAAACTGGCGTTTTGAGAATACAAAAACCAAAATAAACAAAAAGTAAAAGTACAAAAACCAAAATGAACAAAAAAATAAAATACAAACTCATGTCCTTACCAAAGTAGACAGTACCATAACCTCCATCTCCAAGCTCTCTTGAACGGTCAAAATTATGAGTTGCTTCCTCAAGTTCAGCGTAAGTAAAGACTTGAGCTCCAAAGTAAGAGCTCCCGTTCTCAATATTAGATCTCGAATAAGGATAGGAAGGAATACTACTAGAGTGAAAAGTTGAGGGAGTCGGAATGCCTCCACTTGAAGGAGATGAAGGAAGATCTTTGCTTTTCAACTTCATAACATGTTTTTTATTGCGTTGTGTAGTGTAGAAGACAAAGCATCCTAAGCATAGGCCTAATACAGTTGCCCCTCCAATGGAAAGACCTGAAGACAAAAAAATGTGTATATATTTTATATCTTTCAATTCTCAACCATTTAACTGATGTATAAAACGCAAGTAATTCATACCTATTATCAGGCTTGTTTTATTAGATCGATTCTCACCTAAGGCACAAGATCAAAAATTGTCAGATGAAACTTATATAAGCATTAATATAAGGAGAAAATGGTATGATGAAGTAGCAAAAGTGAAGGAATGAAGAAATAGAAAGAAATGAATGGCTGAAATGTAAAATGTAACAGAGCAGAGAATCTTATTGATAGAAAGAGGATATCAAATAAAGGGCCTAAAGGAAATTAAACCGTCTAGAGGTTTGCAACATCGTACACCAACCAAGCCACCATGAGCTGGCCTAAGAGTTATTTGGGACAGTGGTAAAGGGAATTAGGAGTGACTTTTAAGTTACATGATGGACAGTTACTCAAGGGCATTTGGGCTAATTTGGAATTGATTGAGAGGACCATAATAGTTCACTTGCCATTTGGAGCGTGTATTGCTAAGAAATGGGGATAAAGGTTTTTATAGTCCCTGTTTTGCTACAATTAATCAATTCTCCCTCCCTTTAAAATTTCAATCACTTCAGCTGTCAGCAGCCAACTCTAAAGACATGATCGACATTTTTGTTGTCTAACTCCAACTACAGTCATTGCCCACAACATGATCCGGTGATCAACTCCCACAACACCTCCATCGACCACTCCGACAACCAACTTCAACAAGACCACCTTAGGTGATAAACTACAAGGACCACTTTCTGACACCCAACTCCTAGTGATGACCACATTTGGTGACTAGCTCCCACCACAATCTTCAATTGCCAACTGCACATCACCACTAACAAACACATCTCACAGCCAACTTCATTGATCATCTCTAATACCTAACTCTAACAACCAATTAAAAAGGAAAAATAAGTTGGATGTTGAAAGCTTTTATTAATTCAAAATTGAAATAATTAGCTCAAGCATTTAATAGTTTTATTTCGTGGTAATTTGGCATTAATATAAACACTTCAACCATATAGAAATCCAAACCACAAGTGTTTAAACAATTTTTATTCATATTTACAAAATACGATATTTAACCTATTATTACTTGAGCCCAAACCCTTACTTCGGAACTTTGTGTTAAATTTAATTTTGAATTTCTTACCCTGTTTTTGCATCTTGATCTTATTTGATCGGATTGAATACAATAGTAACAATTTTTCTTAATTTGAGATTAATTCTATATTGCTTGAATTTGGATTTTACATTATTTAAAGGATATTTGAGAAAAATTTTGGTAGATGAATTAATTCAAGATAAATAATAGAATCTAACCAAAATTTTGTTTATATCTGGCAATTGGCAGAGTTGTAAGATAGACTCTGTGGAATTTGATTTGGGACGATTTGTGGATTATAATATGAATCAAAGTTCACATTTTTATAAAGATTCCAAAATTGTAAATTTGAATTTTTTTAATATTTTCTTGAAATTATTTTTTAAAATATTGATATTTGTCTTTGTAGAGTAGTGTTATTGGAAACATTGGAAAGAAAAAATAAAAAAAGAGAAACAGAAGGATTAAGGAAGAAAGAAAGATTAAGTTCTTAAATACTTATCTAAACTGTGATTTGAGGTTGGTGGATGAAATTATTTAAAACTTGCAAATTGTTGGATAAAGCGAATAGTTGGTCACTTTAGTTCACTCCAACCGATGTAAGTTAGGTTGTCAAACATTTCTCTAGAGATTTACTGACAAAAGTATACTTTTACATCTATTTGTAAACTGTAATTGTTTTAAAATAACAAAATTCTTAGAAAAAACTTACAAAAATATTTATTAGCCGAAGTGATAAGTGATGTAGTCTATCCAGGAATGTTTGACAAAACGAGTTGAAAAGTAAAAGTTTTGAACTCTAATCATTGTTTAGGGTAAGTGGATTTCACTATTAATAAATATTAAATTTATATCTTATTAAATTTATAATTGTGACGAAGAGACATCATAATTTTTACTATTCACTGTTTCAATTTTTCATTTCTTTACTCCAAACATCCTCTAGCATGTAATTGTTTGCTAATTTGAAAATCTCAGTAAACAATTAATTAATAATTTATTTTAAAACAAGTAAGACAAATATATGAATGATTTTTTTTTTCTCTGATCAACAAGACATGGACAGGAGAGGAATGAGATATTTAAATAGATGATGATTCTCACTAATTCATTGTGTTCATCCATTGAAGTAAAAATAATAAAAATATGTATTTGTATTTAGTTGTTCATTTTTAACCAAGTATCAACGGATGGAGTAGTTCAAAATAAATAAATATGATATATTATAATTTAGATAGAAAGTGACAAAATAATTTCGTTTTTAGATGTTTTATTATGTAAGATGAAAATAAATGGATTCTCTTTTCTCTACTTTTGAAAAAGCTTTATATTATATATAAATTTGAAAGTCACTATGATATATACTAAAAGTTTATTAACTATCAATTAGGATTCTAGGTAGACCCATGCCTAGAAAATAACAAGGTAAAGATCAATTAAGAATCTTAGAAAGACATATAAATTTGTTCATTTTAAAAGTTCGAAAAATTTCTTTTATTTTTTATTCTTAAATTTTTGGGCCGGAGGAGTTTTTATTTTAGTGGAAGTCGAAAAGTCAGACGGAGCAAAATCCGCAGAGGATCAGGACGAAGATCAGGTCAAAATATCCGAATTAGGGCTACATACCCGGAGGAGATGACGGAGCTCCACCGGCCTGAAGATTCATACAAGCTCCGTTGTCAATAGAATTGCCCGCTCGACAATAGCAAGTCGTCCGATTCGAATTCAAATCGTAACCGCAAACCCCATGCGACTGCTCACAAATTCCACATCTACCGCCGTCCTCCTTCACTCTCACCTCAAATCCCTCCTCAATGGCCTTCAATACCTCAGTTGAGTTCACAACATCGCTCACAGGCGGGAAGAAATTCATAGAAACCGGCACGATCACGCTCATATTGCAGGGACTAAATCCCATGGGGCTCACCTGAATGAAGCCGGCGTTGTATCCAGGACAGCTAAATTGCCCGGCGACGGTAGAAGAGGAGCAGTAGAGCAAAGTAATATTGTGAGAAGTAGGAATTGCATCGAAGAGATTGTAATCGATTGTGGTGTTTATGAATTTCTTAGGGCAGAGCGTACCCATATAATCGGTTCTGGCGATGGTAAGCGTTTGGGAATTATTTTGGCGGCTGTATTTGAGAATCTGATATTTAATTTCCGTAATAACGATCGTCGCCTTATTACCTTCGCAGGCCAATCGGAGTGCCGGATTGCCGCATTCGGGAGGTCTTCCGACGCCCCAGAAGGGGAAGCCGACATCGGTGATATCGCCGCAGTTGAAGAGGTTGCTGCAGGAGCTGAATAAATCTAAGGAGTTTCCAAAGACGAAGGGAAGGGAAAAGGCAAAGAAAAGAAGGAATGAGGAAATTGGGGAATCCATTGAAGAACAGAGAAGAGGGAATTTTGATCAGATGGGTGGTTGTTCCATTGGAGAAGAGAAGGGGATGAGGTATTGCCTATTGGTATTGGACTCTATGAAAGTTGACTTGGTGTATTGCATACAAAGTTGGGAAAAATTTTAAAAAGAATTTTTAACCTAAGGAGAATTTGGGTCTTTGAATGGGTTTATGTGTTTTGTGGAAATTTGAAGTTTAATCGTATTTGGAGGAAATTGAAATTGGTGTGGTGTGGGGAAATTTGTATTTTTAATTGAAAAAAATGTGGGCATGTTGACTTGTGTTTTGGTGGTGGTTTATGTTAAGGGAAGAAGAGATGGAAAGTTTTTATTGCAATTTGTAACCTATTAAGAGAATGTGAAGGATTCAACGGCTTGATTATGGCATCCTTTTCAGTTCAGGAGAGAAAAGTGACTTAGTGACTTACAAGACTAGACTAAACTAAAAAGAAAAAAAAAAGAAAAAAGAAAAAAACGGTTGATGGAGAAGCACTATTAAGTTGCTAAAGAAATCGTCATCCAAAAAATATGAAAGAAAAGTAGATCAAAACGAGAAGAATGAACCCCAGAAATGTTCTAATATTGAGGGCGAATTAGTAATTAAAACTAATCGAAAACATGAGTATAAAAAGAAAAGAAAAAGAGTGAATACTATAGTTGTTGAAAGCTAAGTCATTATGCTAATGGTTGGACAAATTAAAGGAAAAATCAGTTAAGGGCATTATTACCCTCTAGGTTTAGAGCATTAAGGAAGAAAAGTGGGATGTAAACACTTGTTTTACGTGGACATCATCAAACTTATGATAGACGTCAAAAATTGTTCTTCGTCCAAAACAACCAATTAATAGTAGGAAGCATTTCACACATGAAAATGGATGCGAGAATGTCAACTCAAGTGACATTAAGAGAGTACCTCAAAGAAATCACTTTTTACACGTTGGGTAAAAGAATTTTTCTCGACGTCTGGGTGAATAGCTTCTGACATAATAATTTATCTCGACGCCCTATGCACGCGTCGGAAACTATCAGATAGGTTTTCCCGACGCATCCTACATGGTGTCGGGGAAGTCGTTGGGAAGAAATTTATAATTTTTTAAATATATTTAACTTCTCCCGACGTCGTTGTGTACGACATCGGGAGAGGTTTATAATTTTTTTAATTTATTTAACTTCTCTCGAGGTCGTTATGTACGACCTTGGGAGAAGTTTATAATTTTTTTTAAATATATTTAACTTCTTCTTATGTCATGAACGACGACGTCGGAAGTTTCCCTTTAAAACCTATTTTTCAAATCTATAGGAGCCAAAAAAAAAAAATGAGAGAGAGAGAGTGATTTCAAACTTCTGAAAGAGGAAAAAGATTTTCGTTGTCATCCACCATATGATCTTCGGTGTCAATCTCCGTCTTCTGATCTTCACATTCACCCGCCGCCTCTTGTCGACGATAAGTCAATCTCTTCTCTTTTTTTTTTCTTTATTTTGGTTATAGTAAGTTAATCTCCGTCGTTTGATCTTCACATTCGCTCCTCGCCCCTCGTCGACGGTAAGTCATCATCCACCATCCGATCTTCGGTTGTGGATTTTGTTATTGTTCTTTATGTTCTTTATTGTTCTTTATGTTTAACTATGTTTCAATAGTCTTGATTACTAATTTTTCTATTAGTTTGTTTAGATCTCATTCTCGATTTTGCAAAAAAAAAATATATCTTTCATTTAATAATGGAAGGTATTTTTTTAAAAAAAAATAGAAGATCTCCCGACGCACAAATATAGTGTTGGGAGATCCCTTGACATCTCCTGATGCTCTATTTTGTGCGTCGGGAGATGTCAAGGGATCTCCCGACGCTCTATTTTGTGTGTCGGGAGATGTTAAGGAATCTCCTGATGCTTTATTTTGTGCGTCGGGAGATCCTCTTCCGATTCATTTTTCCCGACGCCGATCCCGACGTCGATTTATGCGTCGGAAAAGGATTTTTCGACGCTTTATTTTATGCGTCGGGAGATCTTCTCCCAACTCATTTTTTTGACGCGGATTTATGCGTCGAAAAAGAATTTTTCGACGCTTTTCACATATCTCCCGACGCTTTTGTGCGTCAGGAGACCTTCATTTTCTTGTAGTGAACACCGGAAGATAACAACTTGTCTATTGAGGAAGATAAATGATGATGAAGGTCAACAAATTGTAACTATTAGAGAGGAAAAAAAAAAGAAAGAAAGAAAGAAGGAATAAGAAAGACAAGGAATGGTAGAGGAAGGATTCAGAGTGAGAGAGTTGGTCACCCCAACATTCTATTTAACAACTTAGCAAAAAATGTCTATTTTGAAATATTAGAAATTGTTGATACCAAAAGATGGATCATTCGTAAAATTTGTTTTATAGGGTAATTCGTCTGAGTACTTGAAAGACAAAAGAAGCTAAGTACGGCTCGGGTGTGATATCTATCTAGCCACACACACTTTGACGCTCAATCCATATTATGTTTTCTAGGTAACTAGACAAAAGAAAGAATAGTAGGATTTTCAGAGCTACATTCGACTAATGACTAATTAGTCGATCGTTTATATAGTTAGGTTTATAATGCCTCTCTTAAATTCTCAAAACTGTCAAGTTAATTCTAGATGGGAAATTAAACCATTATTATCACAATGGATGAGACACTTAACTATGTGTGCCTTTCCAAATTCTCATAATTTCCTTTATGGTTCTCGTTCCATTCAAATTCAAAGTGTTTTGTATTCAATCGTTTGGAGGTCTTCCTCTATGGGTCCCCTAAGCTCTCTTCTAAACACTACCTAATGGTACTCTCCCTTGTGTGTCCTCCTCTCATGATCTTCTCTAAAGAGGCTAGACTTTCCCTTCTGGGTCTTCCAACTCTTGGGAGTCCCTCTTAGAAGGGTATATAGGTTCTTCTCCTCCTGCAAATCCCTCTTAGGAGGCTAGGCTTCATCCTTTGTGAATGATCTTCCTCCTGTGAGCTCCTCTTAAAAGGTTAGGCCTTCTCATGTGGGTATTCTTCTCGTGAGCTCTTCTTAATAGGTTAGATTAACCTTGTGGTTCTTCTCCCTCCTTATATGAGTTCCTTGTAAGAAAAGTTAAGCTCCTCTAAGGTTACTCCTCTCGAGCTTACTTCATGGATCTCACTAAGTTATTTAAGCTCTCTCCTCTATGGATGGAGCTATTGATCTTGAGCTCTCTCCTAGACTCTATGAGCTTACTCCTCCTAAGCTATAACCTCTTAGGTCTGCGTTAAGCTATTTATGCCCTCTCCATGAATGCTCTTTTTTGAGCTTTCTTCTAGGCTCCTATGTCTTAGGGGCCCAACTAAGCTATTTAAGCTCTCCTCCATGTGTGCTCTTTTTAAGCTCCTTCATAGGTGCTTCTCTTGAACTTTCTTAATAGGGTCCATCGAGCAAATTTTAAGCTCTCTTCGTAGATACTCTTAAGTCTTCTCTTAAGCTCCTGAGCTTCTTTTAAGCTCTCACTAGGCTTTTCTTATTACTCTCCTTGAATTTGGCTTAGGTTCTTTTATAAATGTCATCGAGTAGACTAATCTACCTACATAAATCTACATCAGATTTTGTCCCAAATTTAATCTCATATCTAAATATAATTGAGTCAGTCTTCTAGAAGATGATGAATGTTACTGAATTTATTTATAAAAAACGTCTATGTGTTTAGTTTTTAATTGTTTTGTTTGACGATGATTATATATTGTATTGTGCTCCATGCTCCATTCATACCAATAGTTTCTTACTTGTATGGATGTCAGCATTCAAGGAAAAAAAATGGCATAAATTTGGACTATTTGACACGATTTGTGTTTTTTTTCTTTTTTTTCTTTTCCTTCCCTTTTCTCTCTCTCATAAAACTGGCAGACTTAGGAGACAGACTAACAAACGAAATTTTTCTTAAATCGTCCGTATATGGGTAATCTAATGGCCTCGAAAATGATGCAAGATCAAACTTGGAAAATCTTAAATTGCCACGTAAAAAAAAATTATTTTTTAGAAAGATCGTTAATAATTTTTTTTTTTTTTTTTTTTTTTTTTTTTAGAATAAAAAGGAGTACGCACCACTAATTTTCAAGTACGAGTTTCAAACTCAAACTGGTTAAACAAATATTAACTATGATTTTTAAGTATATAATTTATATTTTATTCTCGTTTTGTTTTCTTATATTTAGTACAGTTTATTGCATTTTTTGAGCAATTAATTTTTATTGTATCGTTTTTTGATAAGCTATACTTGTTGGTAGGATTTTTTTAAATTAAAATTATAGTTTTAAAGAAATATATTATTTCATTTTTAACTTTATTAAATTAAAATATTAAAGAATATGTTTGTTGTTTCTTATTTTTTATTTCTGACGGATATATTTAATATTTATTTTCATTAATATATTTTTAAATTTTAACTAAAAAACTAAAACATTTCTTGATGATATTTTTGTTCTCCAAGTCTTGTTTCAACTCCCAATTGATGATTTTGTATTATTTTTTTCTTCTTGTATTAACTTTTCATAATTATCTTGTATTTCTTACTTTATTTATTTTTTATGTTTAATATTTTTTCCTTTCTTTATATTTTTAATAATTTTTCATATTTTTATGATTAATTTAATTTTTGAATTTTTTAATATTTAGATTTATGTATTATTTAATTTTCAAATTTTATGTTTAATTTTAAATTTCCTTTTTATTCAGCTATATTTATTTTTGTTTTTCCATACTTACCTCTTTAATTTAATTTTAAATTGTAAAACGTTGAAATTTTGAAATTTGAATTTATATATTATTTTGATTTTTCAAATTTAAATATTTAATATATTTATTTTAATATTTAATATGTTTATTTAAATATTTTTTAAATTTTTAAATTTTAAATTTTGTACTAGACATGTTTATATATTATTTTAAATTTAAAATTATTATTTCTAGTTCCTCCTAAATTAATTAAAAATTTTATATTATATAAAGAGTTGAATTTAAATCAACATTATTCAAATGAATTGAATTAGGAATAATATTTTAAATAAAATTTTAACATTTGATTAACAAAATCTATTGTATTATAGTTATTAATTTTGCAACGAAATTTACGTGTATTTGATACTGTTAATTCTTTATAGGTTTTTTTAATATATTTTAATGAATTCTATATGTTTTTTTACATAATTAAATTATATTTAAACTTAAAGAAGTGAAAATGAAAAATAACACAAAAAATAAAAAATAAGAAACAATTATCAAACAAATTTCTATTTCTCTTTCATTTTTTCAAGAAACAGGAAACATGAAAATTATCAAACATAGGCTCGCCTTTTGTTCTAAAAAAGAAAGAAACAAGAAATGAAAAAGGAAAAACAAGAAACTGAAAATACGAGAAAGTCATCAAACAAGCCCTAAGCACTATCAAATTCTTAGACCAGTAACGTAACTATCTAATCTGATGCTCTCGACAACCGAATTTGACACTTTGGACATGCTTGTCTCTTTGCATTTTTAAATTTTTTTAAAAAATAAACTTAATCTTCTTTGTTGTTTGAAAAGATGAGGAAAAAGTAAAAAGCACTTCGTATGTCGAAGAGATTTATAGAAAAAGCGTTATTTCAGTAATAAGTTTCAAAATAGTCCTATATTACAAATCAGTTTAAACAAAAATACAACATTAATAAAAAGAAAAGTTAGAGACATTTTCAAATATACCAAAATGAACGAAAGTATTAACAAAATATCAAAATTTTACATATATCACCAATAGACATAATAAGATATTGATGTCTTCTATATAAAACCATATATTTGGCTAGATTTTGTAAATATTTTTGAATAGTTTTACGTTTACAATCATCTCCCTTATTGTTAACTAATAAATGTTAAATTATTGGCCTGCAAAATAATTTTGTTAAATATTGTTTGATAATTATTTGATTTTTATTTTTAACTTTTTTATTGCCTATTTTCAATTTTTAATTTTTTACCTGACCAAAAATTATATGTGACTTGTTATTTAGTTTTGGTTTTGTATTTTAGAAACGTGAAACAAAACTATGTTTTGCAAGTGTTTTAGGTTTTGTTTTAAACCAAAAATGAAAATAATCAAGTTTGACAATTGTGATTTTGTTTTAAATAATTAAAATAAAATTTTGAATTCATTTTTTATTATATAAATCTTTAATAAAAACAAAATTGAATTATTTTTAGAATAATTTGTTTCTTAATATGCATCGTGATTAAACGTAGGGGTGGAAGAATAATCCGACAACACGAATTACCCAATCTATATTATATGAGTTGAGTTGAAAATTTTGATTTTTTTCGGGTTGGGTTGGAGGTTGGGGTTTGGAGAGTTGAAAAATTCAGATTACCCAACCCGACCCGAATTAATATAATAATTAATAAATATTAATATTAATATATATATATATATATATATATTATATTATATTTTATTATTATTTATTTATTTAATAAAAGTTAAACAATTATGAGTTTCAAGTGTTTTTCTTTTTTGCTTAGCTTGAAAAACATATTCGAATAAATTAATATATCAACAAATTATTAAATATGAGAATAATTTTCAATTTTAGTTTATTAATATTATGAAAAACATATTCTTACATCAACGTTATGTGTTACTTTACAGAAAGCATAATATCTTTATGAAGAGGAGTATTTTTAAATTTTTTTTTTTTTAAAAATGAAACTAACAATAACAAGAATTTGAATTTTTTCATATCTTTCAACCATTTTAACTTTTGAATTTTAATTTTTTAAAAGTTTAATTAAGAAATAATAGTTAAAATGAAATATATAAGAATTGATATGAAAATAAAGTGCAAATCAATAAATAACTTTTGGTAACTGAACCAAAGACTTGCAACATAGTAGAGTAGTATATGGCAACCACTACACCACCGCATAACTTTGATACCAAAGAACACGTATGCATCCTTTTAAGAAACCAAAAACTGTTTTTCAAAATACTTTTTGTTTTTAAATTTTTTAATTTTCTTAAGAAGTTTAAAAACATTTTTAAAATAGATGAAAAGAATAGATAACTCAATTCTATCCAACCTTCCATTTGGTAAAAAAAGAATATCGTAATAGATTTTAATATTCATGTTTTGAAAAATGAGTAAAATACTTTAATGTCATCTTATCATTGAATTATGAAATAAATACTTGTTTACCCAAATTGTTAAGTTCATGTCTATTGTATAAATTCCAATACTACCTATTATTATACCAAGGCATTTGTTTGGAGTTTTATTCTGGATATTTTTGTTAGTCATATAAACTTGTTAAGTGTTGTAAGATTACAATATTTTCATCAGTAAGTTTTTGTTAGATTTGTGATTTGTTTCCAAAATATGGATAATAAAGTTTGAGGTATCACATCGATGTCAACGTCTCTAAAACCTTGATAGCATAGAGCGAGCAAACTAACAAGTATATATATATATATATATATATATATATATATATGTATATATGTATGTATGTATGTATATTATGCTGAATGACAATTTAGTCGCACACTATTTCATTAGACATAATTATCAATTGGATAGTTCCATTTCAAACTTCAAAATTTATTAAATTTATATTTAGTTGTTGTTAAGGGATATATCCATAGGTTTTTAAATCATATCCTACAATTATCATGAGATATTTGTACATGGATAATCTTATAGATTAAAGTTTTTGTCAAAAGACACTTCTATTCTTTTGAGCAATTGATAGTAGAAAAATACTTGGGATGCATCTTGAGTTTCAACAATTTTTGTGCAGTCCACCCAAGTCAAATTAAAAGTTGTCATGCAATAGACTTTTCTTTTTTAAAATTACATTTTAAAGCATTTTTTATAAGTGAATGCATGAAGATGAATGCAATGTAATATTATTTTTGTACAATGATGTCGATTTTTCAAACCGTGGTAAACAAAAGATAAGTTTAGAAGTGATTTCAAATGTTTAGAATGACTTTTGTGGTGTTAAAAAGTGATTTTAGAAAAATAAGAAATTACTCAAAATTGATTTTTGAAACATCACATTTGAATCACCACCTTATTTTATATAGTTTTTGAAATACCAAAAATATACCATTTTTAATAATTTGATAGCTAGTTTTAAAATCATTTTTGGAATCAAACATGATATTTAGAAATCAATTTTACCAAAATGGATTGTAATCAAAATTTTTTCTAAAATATTATCACTCTAAACACACACTCAATCACACCATAATTTATTTAATTGCGAACTTTAAACTTTTAAATTCAATTTTCTTACCATGAAGATTGATTTTAATGATTTAAACATGTTTTTGCCGTATTTTAAAAATGAAAAAAGAGATTTTATCCATTTATTATTCATTTACAAACGTGCCCTAGCTAGAAGAAAACAAAGGTAAAGCCAAACCTGAGTTGGTCGCAAAAGGAGACGAATGGTGGGTGGCGACGCCACCATCCCTTCGGCAAACTTCTACTGGAGAAGAAGAGAAACCACTCTCGCACAAACATACCCCACGGCGGAGCTTCAAATCAAAAGCACAAAAGCCACCGGAATCCGTACAGTCACCACCACAACCACCATTGTCCACCTTCCATTTTACCTCAAACCCTTCTCTAATGGCTTCTTCTATCTTCAAAACTCCGACCAAAATCCCCTCATCGCCACGAACAGGAACAACCACGCTGGCCTTGCAGCCCCACAGCCCCATTTCTCCCCAAGCTTCACGAACCCATCTCCATGGATGGGACACCCAAATCTCAAGTGTGCAGGAACCACCAAAAGAGATGAATGGCACCCATAAAGCAGTGTTAGATTCACGTAGCCATTACTTATTTCAAAGAGATTTGGATCTAGGGTCGTGTTCTTCAGATGGTCTTCGGGGCAGATTCCTTCGAAATAATCGTCTCGTGCGATCCGGAGCGTTTTGGTGCTCTGATCCACCTGTTAATTATAATATGAATGAAAGAATGTTTAGAATATGTATTCAATTCTTTTTTTTTTTTTTTTTTTTTTTTATTTTTATTTTTTATGAGTACCATACAAGTATTTAATTCAAATCACAAACTCTGTGGACACATTAACATTCTCCTTTCCTCTTCTAATTACACTAAAATAATATTTATATTCTAAATTGTATTATACCAAAGAACAATATTTAGGTATAGGCTATAGGCTGCAACAAAGTTTCATGCTCTCTTTCTATACAAACACAACAAAAAAGATAAATATTAATCTTTTCTTTACATATATCAAATTTTAATTGAGTGCAACGAGCTAGGGCTGCACCAAAGGTACACATCCAAGTATTGTGATGTATTTTCCTATATATTATACACCAAAATGAATTATTGATTTTAACCTTTAAAATTTAAGATATCGTTTCCGAAAAAATGTTGTTTGGATGTTCTTTAAATAATAGAATGAGAATTATTAACACAATGGTTGATATATGTAAAAATTAAAATGACATACACAACTTTGTGAAGAAAAAAGCTAATTACAAAATTTTCCTGTTTCACTTTGTTGATGTTTTAATTTCTTTTAGGTAAATGATAAGTGGAATACATAAACATGGGTGCGTCGTTATGTAAATAATGTCGGTAATTAACAACACATTTCTTTTTAAAAAGTGTTTTATGTATTATGTTGAAACATTAAATAAAAGTTTGACTGTACATTTTTTACTTTTCTTTTGGCAAACATAATCAGTTGATTAACATGTTGTGAATAAAAAGTTTGTCATAGCAAACTTAGGTCAACAAAACATAACAAGAAACATCAAAATCAAAGTTAAAAAACAAGTATAGAAACTCAAGATGCAATCTAAACTAAGTTTAATCGTGCTGGTCGGTAATTAACTATTTTGTTTTTTGTTTTTATTTTTAAAAATTAAGCAATTTTCAAATATAATGATTAAATTCTTAATCAAATATAAAAAACAAAACAACAAAACTATTTTTTTTTAGTTTTTAGGCTTTGGCTTAGGTTTTTTAAATTATTTGTAGAAAATAAATAACAAAATAAAAAAGTTAGAGGCGAAAATAATAAGAACTAAAAACCAAAAGAAAAATGGTTACCAAACCAACAAAGTTTTTAGCTAGATTCAATGGTATCATAGATCTGGTCGGTCACCTGCAAAACTCTATACTTCACTTGCATTATATCAATCCAGACGACGTTATTATTGCAGGTGAGCTTCAATTCAGGAACTCCGCAGCTCGACGGACGATCTTCACCCCAAAAAGGGAAGCCAACGTCAACGATCTCCCCGCAGTTGAACACGGCGGAGCAATCTTTGTATGTGCAGAAAGATGGAGATATATTTAAGATTATGAAAAAGAGAGAGTAAGAGAAGAAGGTCAAGAAGTTGTTCTTCATCGGTGACTTGAAGAAGGAGAAGTTTGAGAGCAATAATTCAATGGAAGTTGGCAAAAGGGAGTCCTAATGACTTTAACAAGCGGGAAATAATTATTATTTGGAAAGCTTTGTTGGACATTAATGATATGATTTCATTTTTAACATTAATGCTCCAACCGTTTTTTTCGTCTTTGAATTAATATATTTATTTTTGAATTGCCTCTTCATGAGTTTTATGTTTGGTTTTAGTTCGGTGACGTAAGTGGATTATGTCTGATAGTATAGGAGGTAGAGTTTGGAATCTATATATGTTACTACTTACTAGAATCAAAATTACTTACATTAAAAGCATTAAGTAGGAGATTGAATCAACGTGAGGGTGGAGACAAAATAGGGGTGTTTTCAAATATACAATAAAATGAACTAAAATATTGATAAATATAGCAAAATAACCTGTCTTTCTCTTATAGATTGGGATAGACCATTGTCCTTTATCATCAAGTAGACACAAATAGTAGTCTATTGTCAACATTAGCTTACCTTAACTGACATCGGTATGTTTCTGAGAACAAAAGGTTTCGGGTTCAATTTCCCACCTGCAAGTTGTACTTAGAAAGACATTTTTAAAAAAAAAGAAGAAAAAGTAGACTATTTAAGGTATATTGTAGACAGACTCTGATATGTTGCTATATTTGTTAATATTATTTTCAGTCATCCATATTTATCTATGAAACTGTAGGAGATCCAGGCCAACATATATTTGGTATTGGAAGACAACCTTACAACCTATAATTACTTTGTCTACTATTAAAGTAGAGTAAAGACGATCTTAATTGGTAGAAGTTGTGCTAAAGAAGGAATATGGTTGAGAGGATTAAGTTGATGACATCAATTTACATCATGATTGAGCTATTGTGTATTGTGATAGTTTGGGTCAATACATATCTAGTTAAGAATCAATTTCTGCATAAAATGAAGACTAGACATATAAACATGAGATATTTAACATTGTTTTGACTTGCTCAATACTTTGAATCGTTGCTTGATCCTTATGAGATATTATGAGGTGCATGAGGGTGAAATCTAGGGTACATTTGGTAATGTCTTGCGTCTCGTCTCTGGTACATTAGTTATATGTGAGAAAATTCAAGTCGATTTTTTCTCTTTTATATTGAGATGTCTTAAATCTATTGTATGTTGCTTCGAACGACCCAAAATATGGGAATCCTCATGTTCGTTATGTTTATGACCTATAAGTAAGTTCATTATATAAACTTTCTAAATTCTAAAGAACCTTTATTTCAAAATCAGTAATATTCTTTCTAATAAAACTATTATTCCTTTGTTTTATAGATAGCTAGCTAAACACATTGCGATATACACTATAAATTTTTACGTTGATTCTCTACTTTTACGCTTTTTCTTGATTTGTCAATTTCAAAACATTAAAATTCATGGACTTTTTGGGGAACTCTCCATTTCTTTAGCTTTCTATATTTTCAAAGTAATTCTCATCACTTTTCTTTGGTTAATTTAGTTATTATTTTAACATTTTTATCGTTTGATTAATTTTTTTTAGATAGAACTTAGTCCCAGTAGTTATTCCAGAAAGATAAATCTCAATTCTAGTATATCTTCTGTAATCAAGAACTAGAACGATGCCGGACGAGACTAATTAAAAAATCGACTCACTATACTAAAACTTGACATCATAACCTTACAATTTTGTATTGAAAATCACACAACCAATTAGAGTTTGTTTTGTGAAGTTAATTAGTGCAAAAAGGTATACATATAATAGCACGACAACACACATGCACATGTCAATGTGGAAACATGCATCACTAGAAGAAATATGGCCTTTAATATCGGTTGAATGAAAACGGATCATTACTGTCGTTTTTTAAAATGTGCGGATGTTTAATGTTTGTTTTAAATCGATATCAAAGAGGGAGCTTTAATGTCGGTTTTAAAACCGACATTAAAACTAAGATTAATTTTTAATTTTTTTTAATTTTGTAAAATTAAGTATCTGCTCTCTCTCACTTTAGTCTTTCACATGGTCAATTTCTTCCCTTTCTCATTGTTGATTTCTTCCCCCTCTTCTCAATCTCACTTTCTTCCCTCTCTTTTCTATCGAACCAGTCCATTATGCCCAGTTGTCGTCCTCCTTAGTCGTCCTTCATGCCCAAACCACCATAACGTCTGTCACAAATCTTCCAAGGAACTGTATGTGCTCATTGGCATGTCTGCGTCTGTCTCACGTTTGCATGTCCCAGATCTTCACATGTTCGCACGCCACCTTGCCACTATCGTCGCACGTTCACGTCTTTCTTGCCACCACCATCTCGGGTTTGTCTTGTAAGCCCAGATCTGGTCTGCTGGTGGCTAGATTTGTTGCAGAAGCGCCACCCATTGAACGCCTTGAACGATTCCAAAGTCAACAATGTGAGTATACTCACTCTTTTCTATGTTTAATATTTCAGGTAAAGGTAGAGGATCTGGAAAGTTGGCGAGCGACAGAAGGGGTCTGTCACATTCCATATTGGGACTTAGTCTGCTTCCGTGTCTATTTATCAGTTTTTCAGTATTTTGTTTCTAGACATTTTAAATTTAATTTTTATCCTATTTATTGAACTTTATTTTATTTAAAGAATTGTTAGAATCCACACCATTCATGTTTTCACGATATTTTATTGAGTTTGCTAATTTTATGTCTTTTAAACATTTATTTGATATTAATTTTATAAAAATTTTAGTTTTCCTCGTTTCAAGAAAGTGTCTTTTATTACGTGTCTTTTGAATAATGACCTTTACTTACCTCAAAAGTTTAGGTCATTACACAACACACCTCTACAAACGAAAGAAAGCTTTGTATGTCATCTCTTCCTCGTTGTTGGATAGTGTTGCACTTTTTTGAAGTATATCATGATATCTTTATTTTCTGTTGATAATGCTTTCTTCATTTCCTTCTTTTATTTTGAAGTGTAACATAGTAATCTTTCAGCATTTCTTTTCATGGTGGAAATTTGGTTTTTTTTATCCATAGAAGAAGAGTTAATTATCTTGCTTTTCTAGAATTGAACTCATTCCTTGTAGAATGTTTTATTTGTTTCATGTATGTTCTAGGCTTCTACCACTGTTCTCATTGCGGGAACTAAGAAGTCAGGGTCTAAACACAACACAGATTGAATTAGACTGACCTCACAAAAATTTTATTATTCATTTTTCTTGGGGGGGGGGGGGGGGGAGTTAGGCGAGGATCTAATCTACAAGTCCATGCATGCTTTACTTGAAGTTACTTCACAACGTTATTATGATATTGCCTCTATGACCTTTCACTACTAGAAAAATGGTCTACGATGATAGTTAAACTCTATCATATTTAAAATTTTTAACAGTTATTTTCAGTCATTATTCTGGCAGTCATGGAAAGTTTATTATGGCAGTTTGGAAAAAACTGTCACAACAAGTATTTTTCATGACAAAAAATAAATGTCACATATCTCTTATTATTGACAGATAATGAATTTCATTGTTTATATTTTATGACAGAAAATAAATGTCACATATCCAGTATTATTGACAGATAATAAATGTCATTATTTAAATTTTATGACAATGACTAACTATCATCATTTCACCTAACATGACTTTAATTGACTGTCAAGAATACCTTTTCCTTGACAATTTTTATTTTTAAATTCAAATGTCATATACTCCTCTATTATTACATTTGTTTCTTGCCCTATTTTTTTTTACAGTCTCTGTTTTTCTTGCTGCCCTGCCATTACACAGACTAATTCAAGCATAAAGTACTATACAACACACCTATATGGAAACAAACAGTCAACAGTTTGATATATATATATATATATGTATGGGTGAGAGGAGCTCAATGACGCAAGCCCAACAAGCCTTCCATTTCAAGGATAAGACCGGGTGAATGGCTAGGGACATAGGGTGTAAGATGGAATTCACTCATACTCGTTTGAATCCAATTCTTGAACAATGGATGCCGCCCTCTCATTGGATCGAGAGGGATTTGGTTTATAGGTTGGACCTTAAACCAAATGTTCAATAGTAGATCAGTGGGACTTAAGGAACAAAATCTAGTCTCGGGGGTAAAATGGTATTTTGACCCAGTCAAGGTTACGAACAACCTATGAAGGATTAACTTACTGATCATGCTTATATCAAATGGACACAAATATATCTATAGTGAAGAGAGTACAACTACGAGACTTTAGTGGAATGACCCATTAGTTAACGAATGTTGATTAGCTTGGTCTAAAAGGGTTTAGCTAGTTAATCTCAGATCGTTGGAGTCCATGATCTATAGGTCCATTAGGTTCCCCTGCTAGCTCATACGAAATTAACTTAGAACAACATGTTGGATAATTCGAATTGTTCGAATTAGGTAGAGAGAGAGAGAAATCAACGAATATATGTGATATAGCTGTCAGTTATAGGGTTTTATGTTTAAGTGTGATTTAAATGTTAAAAATATGAATATGGGTTCATATTCGGAAGCTCAAAATTGATGGAAATGGTCAAAGTTGTGAAAAGTCAAAATGTTGACTTTTGACTTTGAAAAATCAAACTTTGATTAGCTTTATATTCAAATGTGATTTGAATTTCAGAAAAAGGAATATGGATTCATGCTCGGGAGGTCGAAATTAGTCAAGATGGATAAAATGGTAAAAAATCAAAATGTTGACTTTTGACTTAAAAAAAGTCAAAGTTTGACTTTGACTAAAATGGTCAAATGACCATTTTGCCCCTTGACCAAAGTTAGTGAAAAAATCCAACATTTTGTTGGATAATCCCACTAACTCTTAGTGGGCTATGTGGAAGCTCATGGTGATGACACCAAGCCCACTAAGAGAAAATGAAATGGTGAATCAATCCACTAATGGTTAGTGGATTGTGAGGTGTTGGGCTTTGATAATTCAATTACATGCAATTTTTGCATGTAATTAGTCTATTTTAGGGACAATTTTTAAATGGAAGAATATTTTTGCCATTTTGTAATTTTGAATTACAAATTAACCTAAATTTTATCCCTCTCCCAAAATCTAAAACCCTAAAATTCCTTCTCCAATTTCCATTCATCTTTCTTTATTTCCTTCGTTGAACGGGTCCCACAACTCGATTCTAAGTCCAGAGTATAGCGGGTCAACTCTAACGGTGGTCCGATTCGAGTTCGAGAGAAGATTTCGAGCTTTGAGAAGCTACAAAGGTAAGTGTTTTATCTTAACCCTAATTAGTGTAATTAGGGCTTTTTGTCTTAAGCATGTCAACATCTAAATTAGTTTAGATGCATTTAGGCTAAAATTTCGATCTTGTTTTCCATTGCATTTGTATGCTTTCCATCATTCTAAGCTTGTTTGAGGTTGATTGTAGGTCACATATATGGAAGGGTGGTAATGACCCATATATTTCTTTTATTTTTTCAACGCTGTTATAATTGACAGGTGAAAAATGTCAAGAATAGAATTTTGTTAAAGGGCAAAAATGGTTGATAGAAAGGTTATCTTGATGGGCAAAACACGTCAACGAAAAGGGTTATCTTGATCAACTGATTCAATTTCTTGATGGGCAATAATAGTCCTTTGTCTTGATGGTATTACCCCATCAAGAAAAAGTTTTTGATGACATGTCTTGGCCATCCAAGAAAATTCTTGATAGGCTTTGTAGTTTCCTTGATGGGCAAAAAACATCAAAGTCTCCTTTCTTGATGGCTAATACCATAAAAAATGAGTTTTAGATGACATGTTTTAACCTAGTTTTTTTTATGGTTGGGATTTTTTGGTGTCTGCCTACTTGATGGGCAAAGACCATCATGGTAGACATTTTTTGACGTGCTTTGCACATCAAAGAAGACCAAATTTGTAGTAGTGTTTTAAAAATTTTCAAGTGAGGGACTAGTAGTAAAAAAATTTCAAGTGGAGGATTGTTAATAAAAAAGTTTTGTGCACATACAGCAATAGTTTAATTTAAGGGTTATGAGCATGAGTTTAAATTCATATTATAATTGATCAATAGCTAAATTAATCATTTAATTGTGCACATAGAGCCACTCACCATGGGTTAAGCTAGGCTCGAAACCATATCACAATTCTCCATCCAAATCCTAACCTAAGTTTAGGTTTCAGATCTCTGGTCACGGTCTCTTTCAGTCTCGGAATCCCCGGACAACCATAAGTGACGTTACGGAAACACATTCACGTAGCCTTAAGGGTAATCACCAACATTCATAAAAATCACATATTTGAAGTTTAAAAACAAAACATGGTTAGAAATACGTTTTCAAATTATTTTCGATCCTTAGCCATCAATACATACTTTTAGAACTCCTTCAAGTCTAGTTATAATTCAACGAATGTTTAGAAACCAGTTGTCATCTAAAACTTGCTTAATAAGTTTGGGTTCAACCACAGTTCCGAAATACTAGAGTTCATAGAAAACTGAAAATCATATTTGAAAACCTTTCTAACACATAATTCATAAAGCAATCATATTCTAAATTTTCATACTAGAAACAATCATACTAGATTTATAATGAAAATATTTGAAAATAAGCCACTCACAGTCAATAACTCGATCCTCTAGGATTATACGCTTTTCCCGCTTCAATTTGGCCTGAAACAACGATCAAGGTCACATCATTATCTTCACATATCAAGACGTCACAACTATTTCCAAAACACGCCATAAGGTCAACACATACTATTTAATGTTTCGAAGACTTCAATTTATCTCTTCCAAGTCTTAAATTGAACTTTCCCCTACATGCTTTAGTTTAGGCTAAACATTCCACCCTTGGACCTTAAACTTCACATCAAACTCTTAACAAGATGAGCATCCAAACTTAGTGTAAACTTAATGGGTCTTTTATATTAATATGCTCTCAGTCGCAATATCAATAATGTAAGAGATTTAGATCATTTAACAAACTCAACGTCAAACTAACAAGTCAATAACTTAAGAGATTACCCACACTTGTCCTAAACGATCTTAAGTGCGGTGAACAATGTTTCATAGTTCTCTAAAGTCTCCAGTTTTCCATTCAACACTACAAGAAAAAGGTCTACGATAGCTAACGAAAAATGCTATCATAGACATTTTATAGCGTTTAACAAAAAGTCGTGTCAGTCCACGTTATTAAAAGTCTGAATTTTTAATAGCGTTTTTCCAAAGCTATAAAAAGTATGCATTTTTATAGCGTTTTATGTAGGTTATGTAAACAACTTTGTAATAGCGATTTTCTATTTGTATCATTTATGATAGCGTTTTCTTGAAGCTATGAAAACGTTTTTATAGTGTCTTGTGAAAGCTACGAAAAGTGTGCATTTTGATAGCATTTTATAATGGCTATAAAAACATCTTTTTAATAGCATTTCTTGTATGTATATTATTTATGATAGCGGCTGGTTAGAGCTATGAAAAACTTTTTATAGCAAGTATCAATTGTTATTTATTGTTTATAATAGCAGTTTTTAACAAGTTTAAACATTTAAGCATACCTTTAGATAAAAGCTTTAATGAAGTAGGATATTCACATAGTTTATCTATAATAAACTTTTTTAAATATCAATATTCCATTCTCAACATCAAAATATAAAATCATCCCACTTATGTGAAGAAAGTATATTTCAAATCCTATGGTTCATGACTCATACATAAAAAATCAAGTAACAAAAAATATCCTTACGTATTGCCCTACACAAAATAGAACTCAAAAGATTTATAATGCCCTGCACAAAATGATATTTCTATGGTTAAGTATTCACACAAAAGATAGTCACTAATATATCATCTAATCCAGCACGATGATCAACCTATACTATCCATTAGTTACAAAAAGGTTAGGGCTTTGTACAATTCTTGGTCATGACATTCTTGGCTTTGTACAACTGTTCTTTCATCAACCTACAAAAAAATTATGAACAAAACTAAGTTTATACACAAAACTTTTAGTTGAAAAAGCGAGCTAGAAGTTAATAGTTAAGAATGTACATACTTAAAATAACTTTGTCAAGAGGCCATGCTACTTTGCTTCCAACAACATCCTCAATGTATGTCATCTCTTAGTTAGGTCTCCATAAAAATGCATCCGACTTCTTTGGCAAGTCCAACCAAACTCTAACAGCATGAGGACTGAGAGGAACATGGTGAACAGTAACTTTAGGATCATTTGAGAACCATCGACCTTCAGCAACCACCTCTCTTGTACCACCCTAATTTAGCAAGGTGCACATGCGGAGAGTATTATTGTTATTAATACTCTACACCAACAAGGAAATATAAAATGCAATATTAAGCATAATGAGCAAGGTAGCATATCTTGCAATAATTCCAATAAGTCTCTAAAACTTTTATCAGACTAACCACTCACAACTTTAAGTTTATATAAGGCAACAGTAGCTGACATCTTTGTGAACTTTGTACAATTGGGATATAAGGGGGCCTTTGCATTCTTCATTTTTTGATGAAGTTCACTATCAGTACTTGAAAAGCAGACTCATTATTTACTTCTTCTCTTTCATATGTGGACTGATACATGTTAAATACATCAAACATATCTACATCCTCAATTTCTTCCCTTACACAAACTTCTTCCCCATGATGGTACCAAATCTTATATGTTGGGTCCATTTCCTTAATTACTAAATGCTCATAAACAACATCAAATGATTGATGACTCATGTTTCTACAATCCTTACAAGTGCACACAATCAAATCCACATAGGTTGCATCCTTCTTTACTTTCTCCACAAACTCCCACGCACCTTTCATATACTCGTCCGTGGCTCTAAAAAAAGATGTAAATGTTCATCATTTAAAAATAGAAAACTACTTCTTATTATTGATCTTTTAATAAATTATTACGTTGTTGTACCTGTTCAGATGTACCCACCCTTTATTGAACATTCTTTCTCCAAACATTATGTATAAAGGTTTGGCTTTTTAAAACTTGCCACTAAGAGTTGTCTCGAATTGCATATGCGACCAGTAAAGATGCACTTCTAAAACCTATAAAACTCTTCAAATGTATCAATATCTCTTTGGAACATGATGAAATTGACTTTAACATAAAATGTATCAATATCTCTTTGCCACATCTTGTGTGTGTGTAAAGCACTCCTTCTTAAATGTGTGTACATATGTATATATTAAAACAAAAAAAAGATGATTCTAATTATGGTGATTAAATATTTTATTACAATATTCTTTATCGAAAGCAATGTTAAGATTTTCCACCTGAAATTCAGTAAAACCAAATAAAGATAGAAACAGAGGCAGCACTCGATGCAAACATATTGATATTCAAAGATAATGTTCACAAATAAGCAAAGACTAATTAAGGCACTTTATTCAAAAAAAGAGCAGAAATAGAAGAAAACCACTTGTTATTCCAATTTCAGAATACATACTAGGATTTATGACTTTGTGTAATCAAGAATCTGAATCCAATGATGATACTTACAAATAAAGGTTTAAAAAGTCAAATGGTCCTACTCCTACTATTATCATAAACATACACTTGAATGAATATAAACTACTTCCTTGATAGCAAATAGTAAACAAACTCAAATGAACAAATTCTCTTCATAACCAACAAGCAAAGATTAAAAGTAAGGAAAAGAATATGGTAACAATAAGTCGTTAAAAAAAGAGTAACTAACTACTTGACTAAGCATCCATATTAAAGACTCATGCTTGACTCAAGTCTCTAAACATCAAAACCTACCGACAAGTAAAACATTAATATACCACCAAAGGAAGTTGTACTTAAAGGTACTTTATTCAAAAAGAGCAGAAATAGAACGTAACCACATGCCATTCCAATTTCAGAATGCAGTAACTAGGAAGCAACAAGGTTACCAAGCAACTCAATTACAGACTAGGTTTTATAACTTCGTGCAATCAAGAATCCAACTCCAATGATGATGCTTTCAAATAAAGGTCTAGAAAGTCAAATGGTCCTACTCCTACTATTATCATAAACATACACTTGAATGAATATAAAGTAGTACTTCCTTGATAGCAAATAGTAAACAAACTCAAATGAACAAATTCTTCCCATAACCAATAAGCAAAGATCAAAAGTAAGGAGAAGAAGAGGGTAACAGTAAGTCGTTAAAAAAAGAGTAACTAACTACTTGACTTAACATCCAGATTAAATACTCATGCTTGACTCAAGTCTCTAAGCATCAAAACCTGCCGACAACTATAAAACATTAATATACGACCAAAGGAAGTTGTACTTAAAGGTACTTTATTCAAAAAAGAGTAGAAATAGAACGTAACCACTTTCCATTCTAAAAAAGTAAATGGTCAGATTCCTACTATTATCATAAACATCTACTAGAATGAATATAAGCTACTTCCTTGATAGGAAATAACACACAAACTCAAATGAACAAATCAGGCAGCAATAATGATCAACAAACAAATGGAAGCTAACATGGCCTTTTGCAATATCTAGATTAAAGAAATTGGTTACAACGACAACAACTAAATATTTTAAAAAAATAGACTCTAAAGTAAATATTTGATCAAAGAAAACAACCCTTTAATTGTCCAAAAGTAACTGAAATAAAAAATATATATATTAAAAAAGAGTTATTGAGGATGAGAAGAGAAGAAAATTGTGTGGCTCCCGTAACTATCTCATGAAGAAACTGAGTCCCTATCCCAATCCCAATCCCAATTATGTGATTCTGTCTTTACCATGAAACTCATAAATTAGTGATACAAGAAGTGATTTGTATTCAATTTCGGTTCAAGTGCCTTAGATCTTGTGTTTGAACCTTTGCAAAGTTATTTCTATTTAAGGATAAAAGATAAGAAGAGTGTTAGCCAAAAATCAATGATTTAAAAGAACCAACCATCATTTCATCCCATGTTGTATTTTTTGTTTCTTTTTTTTTTCAATTGACAATGATTTGTGAGGTTATACTATTTGTTCACAGGTGCTAGAGTTAAAGTAGAATGTAAAGATAAAAAAAAAACTCAATGCCAGTTTCAAATAGCAAGTTAAAACCAACAAAAATAGAAAATTTAAAGTTTTTTTGCCATTCTCTTTTAAACATATCAAAAAAAAAAATTGAATGATGATCTGTTAAATAGATTAAATCCAGTGAACCCTTCTGCTCTGTGGTCTCCTTTGCATCTTTAATCTAGATATTTAAAGAAACCCAGACTTTTCCCCTCTCATTGTTTAGGTTCGATTTCATATGCCAACAACTATTGATTATTTTTCATTTTAATACATATATACATATAGAAACCACAAGCAATCCAACTATTGTGTTTAAGATTAGTGAGAAAAAAAGGAAAGTAACAGAAGATGTTATTTATAAAAGCCTAAACCCAAACTTGTGTCCACAACATGATTTTGACTCGCAAACAACACTCTATTGGGGTATTAAGCTAAAGAAACAATGAAATCACCGACACTATCACTATCTTAACAATGAAATAGTGAAATTCGAGAAATAGAGAATGTTACTTACCGGGAGAGACGTCGTCGTCGTCGAGAACCACCGTCTTCGATTTTTTTGCTTTGTTTTTCGATTGAACGGCCATCGTTGGTTGAACGACTGTCGTCGAGAACTGCCGTCGGCTGTAGAGAGACAAACGACAGAGATCGCGATCGAGTAGGTCTTTCTTCAGATCGATCGACTTTCGTTTTCGGCTCCAAACGTACGAGAAGTTCTCCCTTTTTTCCTCTTTTTCTTTTTTTATTTTGTGCGGGCCAATTTTCCCCCCTTTTTTTTCTGTTTAATAATAGCCCATTGTAAAAGGGCTATCCTCCAAAGCAATTAAAAGCCCATATTGTTATAGTGCAAACATTGTGGGCAATATCAAGTTCATGCTAAAACTAAATGGGTACTTAAGGACTATGAGAGAACTCATTAAATTTACCTAAAACCTTATTGATACCTTGTTGAAATCGCTTAGACCGCACATTAACAACTTTCTAAGTTCAAATTTAGTACTTAAAACCATTTCATGTTTCAAAGCTTGTAGAAGTAATACTCAAGGGAACTCTAAAGTTAATGGAAAGTCAATTTTCAACCCTTAACATTCAACTCTAGGACTCAGTATCATGGATAATTCAATTTTAATCTTAAACTTAATGGTCATTCAAGAACTTTAGGAAAACTCAACAAAATTCCTCCAAACTTTCGAAGAATTTAACAAAGTAATCTAAACTTCAATGTTCAGTACCATAACTACTATCAAACTTCAAAATCTATAATCCAACGTCATGGGTTATTCAATATTATCATCAAAATTAAAGGGGTACTCAAGACCCACTCCATAAAGCTTGGAATCTTACCCAAGTTGCGTCAAAACGCCTAATTACGACCTTTTGAATGGCTAGACAGCGGCTCAAACACTTCTACAACTCGAATCTAGCATTGAAAAATAATGGGTAATGTTAAGCTCTAGTCTAAACTTAATGGGTATTCAAAATCACCCAAAAAGACATTCCCAAACCATAAAGATCTTACTTTAAGTGGTTAATTTGAACGAAGAACGGATACGAATAGCAGCTACAATCTCCCAATACTCCACATCTAACAACGAAATGTAATAGGTATTGCAAAATTAAAGCTAAAACTTAATGGGTACTATAATTTTTTTAAGAAAAACCCATAAAATTCATCGGAGAGCATCAAACCGACAAACTAACGACGTAAGAAGTTGTAGGTGAGGAGTGACGTGGCAACTTTGAGCAAACTTGGCTCAGCTTGGTAGATCTACAAGCCAAGTGACTCGCAACGGCAAGAAAAAGAACATTGCGTGATGCAAGAGCGTCTTACCAGTATGCATCGTAGCCGGCGTGCAGGAGAGATGGAAGTGCCAGTGTGTTGGTCGTCGTCTAGTGAGTCGAACGACGTAAGGGTGGATTTGTGGTGGCATCTACTGGAGGAGAGGAAGAAAAAGAAAAAAAAATATGACCAATGGGGCATTTCTCGAAGAATGGAGAAAGAGAAGGAGAAGGAGAAGAAGAGAGCTGAGATATTTTCTTTTCTTCTCTATTTTTTTAATAAAGAAAATATGAATTGACTTTTATGCTCTCAACTTAAAACCAAACTTCAACTTTGACCCTTTTCTTAGCTTTTCCATCACTTATTAAATTTCCAAATCATTATCAAAATAAAATTGCTCATAAAATTTTCTCATAAAAAAGATTCAACTCGTAAAGAATTTTATACTTGGATTTTAAACTTGTTTTTCACAACTTAGAGAATATTAATATACATAAAAGGAGAATAGAATGAGGGCTTACATTCATGAATTTTTGTTTTTTTGTTACACGGGCCATTGATTAAATTAATAATTAATTAAATTATATTATTTAATTAAATATAATAAAACTAAACAATTAATTAAATCTCCAATTAATTAATTGCTAAATTAAATACCATATATTTAATTTAATCCAAATTTGAATCATATTCATTATAAATTTCTGTTGTAACCTAACATTAAATACGAATTAAATTTTAACCTATAGTCTTAATATAAATCTAATTCACCTTAAATTAATATTTGAACTCATTCAAATATTTTATTCTCTGGTTAACAAATTTTGAACCTTATCTAAAACTAAATTTATTTAATAAAGTTTACTTAAGAATATAAACTTTATTTTATAATGTATCACCATATATTATATATTATTTACCTAAGTCACAATTTGAACATTTCAAATTACACCCAATATATATTAACCTTATTACCTTTTACAAGCTAAGAAGGGGGTCTAATTGACCTACAGATCAGAAACTACAACAGTATGAGATTAATTAACTACCTCTTTTAACATCCACGACTAAGATCTTTCCAATTTTGCTTGTAAATATAATCTTCCATGTTGAACTCAGTACTCAACTATATTTTTTGAGTTCATGGATTTCACCATAATCTTTAAACATAAGTATCATGTTATTTACATAAAGCATTAGATAAATATTGATATATTTGTGAGATAGCTTCAATAAACCTAATATCATATATAAGAGCATATATGAAACCTCTACCTCAAAATAAAGATGTGAAATAGTGAAAAAACAAAAGACTTAAAAATTGTTTCAATCTACAGATGGACTTGGAAGGAATACAAACCAAATCTTTCTTTCCCTTCACCTCATAACCCTTAGGTTCAACCATCTAAATCATTTCCTCAAATTCTCCATGAAGAATTATTATGGCGACATCCATCTATTCAAGAAACATATAAAATTGAACAATAAATAGAGAAAAATAAGGGAATGGATGAATGTCTACCACTGGAGAGAAATTCTCTTGAAACTGAGCTCCCTCATTTTTTGGGTGACCCTTGGTCGGTAGTCTATCCATACATAGATTGATTTTATAAATCCTCTTTGACTGAATGAAGTTTTTGATTAAGAAGGCTATGGAATCAACGACCATGTCAGATTCTTTTGCATCAAGACCATTCTTTTTTTCATAGTATATTTCCATTGTTCTTTTGAATCAGATATAATTGCTTCTTCAAAAGTAAGCTGCTCTACTTCAGTATGGCAAGTAAGTGCATTAACAACTAAATCAACATTCACAACCATATCTAATTGGAACCTATCTCACTCAAAGGCCTGTCACGTGCAATTAATTGATAGTTATGTAGGTCATTGTTACTTTAACTTTATTTATTTAAAGCTTTCTTATCAATGAAAGTCCACTATTGTTGAGGTTATCATTAGGACCCAAGGGTGCAAATCCTTTAATCAGTCAAATAATCTATTCATACCTACCTTAATTTTGTGGTATTAGAGTACTCGTGTTGAACCTTAGGGAACGATTATATTTCTTTCTCAGAATGTTTACAATTCCTAGGTAACAAGGAGATTTTAATTTTATCTCATAATTTGAATTACTTAGTAATTAAGATTCTGTTTTGATCAAATGGTAATTTGAAATTAGGGACCATTTGAAATATAACAACTAGATTTATAGTATTAGCATATATACACAACATTTAAAAAATGCAAATATAGAAAAGTCTACCAGAATCTACCAACGATGAAGTCCATCACTAATAGATCATATTGCAAATATTAGTCTATCACTAATTAGGGGTGTTAAAAAAAATCGGTAACTCGATCAACCCAGATTACCCAACCCAAACTTTAAGAGTGGAGTTGGGTTGGGTTAAAAAATTGGAGAAAAAAAGTTGAGTCGGGTAGCTGGGTCGTGCAAGTAAAGGGTCGAGTTGACTCGGCCCAACCCGATTATGTGTATTTATATATAAACCTAAAAACCTGAAAGTAAAACCTACTTTTGAATGGATATTGTAGGCTTGAAATTTGAATTTATAACATACCTTGAATGACAATTTGTTCACCTTACATATTGAAAAACAATATAAAAATTTGTTTGAGTTATAGAGAGATGAAAAAAAATAAAAATAAACCAACCCGCCAACTCAACCAAGCCTGACCCAGATTCTTTGGGTTGGGTTGGGTTGATTGACCCTTGGATATTGAACCAATAGAATTAATTTTTTTTTTCAACCCAAGTACTTTGGGTTGGTCCATAATATTCCTCCAACTCGACTTATGTACACCCCTATCACTAATAGACCATATGGGGGAGAGAAAGAATTATGGGGGAAAAGGATTATAATAATTCTAGGATTATGATAATCCTAGTGTTATGATAATATATGTTTGGGGGAAAGATTATTATTGGTAGTGTTATGGTAATATGTGTTTGGGGGAAAGAATATGAAAGGTACTGTTATGACAATATGTGTTTGGGGGAGGAATTATGATAATAGTGTTATAATAACACTAGTAGAAAAAGGCCTACAATGACAGTTAAATGCTGTCATTGAAGGTTTTCGTGACAATTTTTTGCGGTCATTGATGTGGGAGTCATGGAAAGTATTTTATGACAGTTGTAAAAAACTGTCACAAAATGCGATTTTCGTGACATATAATAAATGTCATGAATGATATATTTTATGACAGATTATAACTGTCATTATTTAGTTACGATGACAGTTAATAACTATCACAGTTTACATTTTATGACAAGTTGTAACTGTCATTATTTATTTTCGATGATAGTTAATACCTATCATTGTTTATATTTTATGATGGAGGATAACTGTCATAGTTTACATTTTATGACGGATGATAACTACTGTCATTGTTAATATTATATTACTGATATTAAATGTCATTATTTATGATTTATGACACTTTATAACTGTTATTATTTAACTTACCATGACTTTAATTAAATGTCAATAAAACTTTTTCGATGACAGTTTTATTTTTCAATTTAAATGTCATATTTGTGTTTTTAGTCACTGTTTTCAATAGCCCTCTTTCTTATCGAATCCTGTATTTCTTGTCGCCCTGTCATTACACATACCATTACAGACCAATACAATCACATATGGAAAAACGGTACACCCTTTAATAGAAAGAAACACACTTTGTAATATTGCTTTAATTGTTGGTACAAATGTGTTTTGGTACGAACAAACTATTTAAATGACTACATTTAAACAAAAAAAATTCCTACCAAACCTAAAAAAAAAACCTATACATCAATGAATTGGCGTAAATATGGCTTCATTGCTCCAATAGATTGTGGCAAAACCTAATAAGATAAGAGAAGGGAAAAAAATGATTCAACAAGACAACATATTCACCTAAATAAACACATCACATTCACTTCATGACGAACAACACACTTCAACAACATAGAGCACATACGCACTTCAAGAATAATAACTTCTAAGCTTAGCTAAATTCATCCCACAAACGACATTTAATTACATACACACTTCAACAACACTTCATAATCAACAAAACACTTTAACAACACTTTATAATCAACAACACACTTCAACAACACTTTTTTATCAACAACACACTTCAACAACACTTCATGATCAACAACACAGTTCAACAACACTTTTTTATCAACAACACACTTCAACAACACTTCATGATCAACAACACACATCAACAACACGCTTCAACAACATAGAGCACATATTTAGCTAAATTACATACACACTTCAAGAATAATAACTTTTAAGCTTAGCTAAATTAAACCCACAAACTTAGGTAAATTACGTACACACTTGAATAACACTTCATGATCAACAACACACATCAACAACACACTTCAACAACATAGAGCACATACTTAGCTAAATTACATACACACTTCAACATCAACAACACACTTCAACAACACTTCATGATCAACAACACACTTCAACAACACTTCATGATCAACAACACACTTCAACAACACTTTTTTATCAACAAGACACTTCAACAACACTTCATGATGGACAACACACTTCAACAACACTATTTTATCAATAACACACCTCAACAACACACATCAACAACACACTTCAACAACATAGAGCACATACTTAGCTAAATTACATACACACTTCAACATCAAAAACACACATCAACAACACACTTCAATAACACTTTTTTATCAACAACACACTTTAAGAACACTTCATGATCAACAACACACATCGACAACAGACTTCAACAACATATAGCACATACTTAGCTAAATTACATACACACTTCAATATCAACAACACACTTCAACAACACCTTTTATCAACAAGACACTTCAACAACACTTCATGATGAACAACACACTTCAACAACACTATTTTATCAACAACACACTTCAACAACATAGAGCACATACTTAGCTAAATTACATACACACTTCAACATCAACAACACACTTCAACAACACTTTTTTATCAACAACACATTTCAACAACACTTCATGATCAACAACACACTTCAACAACACTTCATGATCAACAAAACACATCAACGACACGCTTCAACAACATAGAGCACATATTTAGCTAAATTACATACACATTTCAACATCAAAAACACACATCAATGGCTAAAAGTAAGAAAATTGATCGAACGATGCACTAGCACAAAGTACAAAAGGAGAGAAAACCAACCTATTGAATGAAAATGGACTATGAAGTGCTGGGATTTGAAGTACAATGCTGAACATGGCAGCTGTATTTTCCTCCAGCACTGTATTTTTCATGGTAGCTCGAACACAAAAATATGTGACAAAATATGTGACAAAGTATATGACAAAATATGTGACAAAATGTGTGACAAAATATCTTATCCTAAGCATAATGTACGTGCTTCCCTACAAACTCAGCCCACTCATACCTTATACAATCAATGTCATCTTGTGTAAGCACGAGGTGAATCTTTCATCTATAGACAATAAAGTGGTTCTAAATGAGTTTCATTTACAAAAAAGTATATGCACGCTAGTTTTATAACTGTTATGCTATCTGTATGATAGAAGTACTCGTTGACATTATGATGTCACACATGAACTGCATCACGTAATAACCACATTCTACTACTCCTGATTGCTTAGGACATTGGAGATACGCATACAAATGACTTGACCTATGTTAGAAATATGAATTAATTTACAACCCATAGCAACATAGATATTCACATACCTTCAGTTTTTTCTTTTTCATTATGTTGAAGGACCTACAGAACAATATTGAAGTTTTAACTACTTAAACTATTGTCTCATTAAGAAAAAAAGGAAGTAAAGGTAAAAGTAAGTATGACATACCTTTCAACTACTTCGGTTACATCTGGGTCAATACGATTTTTCAAAGGGTCTATCCAAAAGGCAGCACCCTTCGTAAGGTTTATTACAACCAATGTCCAATGATTCCTAAATATATGTGTCAAACAATAATACTACATCTTAGACTACCGTAAGCACAATTCGTATCAATAACTTTAGGTTATGGACATACCTGAAATTGTAAGGAATCAGTAATAGTTAGTCGTAATTTGTTCCAAGTAATCGTGTAGTCAACAATTGGGCTCGTTCTTCTTTAGAACTCCCACAACTAATCGACCCAGCATCAACGAACTTGTATAGATTCAAAGTTCTTGATGATTCCATATGTGTGTATAGATACCTACAAGTGCATTACAAAGACATTGAAAGAAGATAAATATCAAACAAACTTATAAAGAGTAACACTGTAATAACATATCTTACATTATGTACGCATCAAGGCAAGCGGTAGCTATTGGTCGCATAGATGTGAAATCCTTCAACGACTCTATCATTATGCAACATTTTCTTCAGACCCCAAATACGTCATATGGTGTGGTGATTTGAATTGTTGACCCCATATGTTCAACCATTTGTAGTAAGAATCGTAGTGCAACTAGAGCATTTTGAATTGGTGTCGGTGCGAATGTGCTCATATCCTTAGTAAATTCCCCATAGTCCATCTACAAAAGATATTGCAATTAGGGTTAATACAAAATGCGACATGTATATCCTTCAATGAAAATTTCATTACCTTTATATTGTTAGTAATGACAAGATCACGTGGCCTCAATATGTGTGAACCAACTTCCTGGGACATTTTGTACATCACTTGCTCTGATGGAATGTGAATTGCACAATTCTTTTCCACCACGACATCTACTGCCACTTTAACATTGTTACCTTCTACATCTAAATCAATTATGGTCCCCCATGCAACGACATGATATTTCGTTTCAAATGCCAACTTGCACGGGGTTTCAACCTATTTAGAAGATTTTGTCAAATATGTATACCTCACAAAAGTTTAATTACTAAATCAATTATTTTGGATTCACTAACCTTCATTTTATCTAACATTACACCTTCCACCTCCTTATCGTCCTACACTATGTTGACCTTTACAAATCCAAGTCAATTGTTGGGACAGTATACACATAGAACATGTAACCTTATGGATTAAAGGTCTTTAGAAAAACATACCTTTATGTCTTCATTCAATTCAACAACATCCTTTACGTCTTTTTATGATTCTAAATCATTTGATAGATCTTCCAAATCGTTCACTTTTTCAGCCCCTTCCATGGATGATTTTTCTTTAAAACCCATACCCGATTCTTCTTTCAAGTCGCCTACACAATCATCCTTCTCTTTCATTTTCAAAAATTCCTCCTCCAACTCTTTTATTCTTTTCACCATTCGATCGTGTTCTTTAGAAGTGGCCTTCTCATCCTCTTTTTCATTTGTTTTTTGTTGTGTTGCGGTATGGAAGTACTTTTTCTTTGTGACATACTTTCCCACACTGCGGAGTATTCCAGGACGATCCTTACCACCCAAAGCCCTTGTTAGAATATCCTCTTCACCGAAAGCATTAGTCGTATTTTGGGTGGCTACAAGTTCATCCTACAAAAGTGCGAAGAATGGAAATTAGTACTTGCTTATACAAAAAAAAAGTAGAAAAAATGCAAGATTATAAGATTCACCACTTCCTTCGTCTCTTCATCCGGAATTTTTGTCCCTTACGATCCATTCTAGCTTGTTTCCAAACTATGGATCGATCAATTTGATCCGATGATGATGCTTTCTATTTATAGTTAAAACACGAAGTGAATGTTAAAGAATGTGTCATAAGAGTAACTATAACACAATAAGATGTTTAGAATTACATATAATCCTACAACAGCTTAAAGAAAATTAGCTTACCAACTCCTCCATAAGATTGGCATACCCCTTCCTAGAGGTTCTGTGGTTGTACTTGTGTTTCTTCCGCTTCTCTTTCCCATTTTCACTCTTTTTCTTTACAAAATATTATACAAATTTAATCAATTAGCATATGAAGCTTATAAAATTGTAATTCAAATTTAAAGAAGGATCAGAAGCGTTATACTTACTTTGAAGTCTTCCTTCAACCGAGATGCAACAAACTCAGTCCAATGTTGTTGATCAATGAACGAGTACTCATTCAGCGGGAATTTCAGTTTTTCAACATCATCCAAAAATTGCAAGACATATGTTGTCGTCAATCTGTACTTGAATTGATGAAAGCATACGCCAGAGTTCTGGATGATAGTCTTCTTTGATCGAGGGTCTACTACAAATCCGGCCTACATAATATTCACATAACATGTTACATAGAAAAATAAATGGATAGCATACCAAACTTCTAATGTTCATGGAAATTGTTACCTCTATTAGTTCAAATATTTTGTCCTTTATTTCCTTTGGCACCGTAGGCCAATCAGAGTCATTCCTATGAAACTCTTCAGTTTCGTTGCATTTTGACCAATTGCTTGACCCAACTCGTTGTACTGAATCACTAGATTTTGACCCTCACTCCTAGCATGAGTTATTTCTTTCATTTCAGTTGGACCATGTTTTCTTTTTTGTGTACTACTTTTTCCTTTTTTCTTCGGTATAGCAACATCCTGTGAATCAACCATATCTACTGATGTTATAGTAAAAGAAGAAACAGTTAGTAATAACCATAGTTACAGTACTAATGGAATAGTACGAAAAATAATTAGGTTCGAAAAGAACACATAGTACTTTAGCAAATTGTTCTTTCAAACGCTAACACCATGATTAACTCATAATAACAATAATAGAACACATAGTACTTTAAATATGGCAAATAAAAGACTTAATAATGTTCAAAGTTGTAAAACAAAAACGTCTTGAACATGAAATAAGTTTGCTTCATAATAGTAGGGTTCGTATCTTCAACTGGCTTTGTCCTGCAAATAAACAACGACGATCATTATCATTAAACATAACCAAAAAAGGACATCCAAAGAGACTTTAATTACTTTACATACCTATGAAAGTCAAGTGGTAACCCATATGCCTTCACAGTCAAGTCTAGTGTATGTATCCCCACTTTCATCAATGTCACTTGTTGAATTCCATTTTAAGATTGGGGGGTAGTGCAGCAACATATCTCCAAGGTCATCATTAGCATTTGTACGGAAAGTCTTTTTGTGGTGGCATTACAACAATCGACCATCTTGGATCAACAGAATCTGAGACATAAAAGACTTGTTTTTCGTGTGTGGCAATAATGAAGGAATCTGAAGAATGTCCAATTCGGCTAAGGTCAACCAACGTGAAATGAAGATCGTCTGTTCGAACACCAGTCTTATTTTCAACCCATTTTCATTTGAAAAGAATAGTACTGAACGTATTGTAACTAACTTCCCAAATGTCTTCAATGATCCCATAGAAAGACATGTCACCAATCACTGGATTTTTGTCATTTGCACTAGACACCTGCATTGTCGTTGCCACTAACATAATCCCACTATTTTGAACAGTTCGATGGTCATCACGAGACTTAGTGTGGTAAGAACATCCGTTAACCATATACCCTCCATACGTCATTACACCACAATTGGGGCCATGTGCAAGCCATCGTATTGTGTTCGAGACTACCTTTCCTTCATGTAATTCACACATCACCTATTCAAAAAAAGAGTTACATGTTGGGACTGGTAAGTAATAACAATAAAACAACATGGATGCTTTGAAGTATTCATTTACCTTATCTCGTATCCATGCGCCGAATGATCGATTATGTTCAACTTGTAGCCACTGTTCATTTTTTGCTCTTCTTGGGTTTTCAATTTTGAGATGATTCATATGTTCTCTACAAAATAGGTAATAAATATAAATTATGTGTTGTGAAGGGTAATTTAATGGTGTTAGTGTATGATGATAGGAAATCATACTCTATATATGGATGTACTTCTTCAGTGTTCTGTAAAATGTGAAGATGTGCTTGCTTCAATTGTTGCATATCAGGGCGGACATAGGTTCCCGCTGACAGCGGCCTATCAGTTTGTTTGTCTTTTCTTGAATTTAGTGATCCAAGACCAATTGGATCTAATCCAGAAAGGAAGTTCGAACATAATTGAACAGCCTCTTCACATACTTGTGCTTCTGCAATGCATCCTTCAGGGTTATTTCTATTACGAACAAAACTTTTCAACACTTTCATGTATCTTTCAAATGGGTACATCTACCGCAAATATACAGGACCACAAAGTTTTACTTCTCTCACAAGATGAACAACGAGATGAACCATAATTGTGAAAAAAGAGGGTGGAAGATACTTCTCAAGATTACATAAAGTCATAACTATATCTTCTTGCAATGCATCAAGCTCTGATGCGGAGAAACTTTTAGCACAAATCGCATTGAAGAAAAAACACAGTCTACTTAGGTTGTATCTCACATTCTTCGATAGGATTGAACGTATTGCAATTGGAAGCAATTGTTGCATTAAAACGTGACAGTCATGCGATTTAAGGCCATTAAGTTTTAAGTCATCCAAAGAGACAAGATTTCTAATATTTGATGAATATCCTTCTGGAACTTTAATTTCAGACAAAGTCTTACAAAACCGATACTTCTCTTGTCTTGACAAAGTATAACATGCTACAGGTATGTAAGTTCTATTACCTGTAACCATTGGGTTCTATTACTTATAACCATTGGTGCAAATTCTGGTCTTAAATTCATCTCCACTAGATCAAGTCTATTATTCATCCCATCTTTACTTTTGTCCGGTATATCAAGCAATGCTCCTACTATATTCATGCATACATTCTTCTCAATAGGCATTACGTCCAGACAATGTCGTACATGCAAGTTCTTCCAATATGGTAGTTTGAAGAAGTCTGATATTCTTTTCCAATAGTCATTGCCACCTTCGTTATTATTCTTGCCACACTTCTTCTCACAAGAAAATATCATTTCTTTGAGTTTAAAGTAGATGGCCTCTCCTGACAAGGGCTGTGGAGGATTTTCATGCTTCTGCTTACCATCAAAATTCTTTTTCTGTAATCTATAAGGATGATGTCTTGGAAAATATTTCTTCTGTCCCATGTATACATTTTTTCTCCATGTTGTAGTATGATTGAAGTAGTCTCTTCTCCACATATTGGACAAGCCTTAAAACCTTTGACATTACACCCACATAAATTATCGTATACAGGGAAATCATTGATAGTCTACAATAAGACACGGCTCCTAAAGTGAAATATTCTTCTTTATACGCATTAAAACACCGAACCGCTTCTTCCCATAAAATTTTGAGATCATCAATTAAGGGTGCTAAATAGGTGTTGTTATCATATCCCGGTTGCTTCGGACCTGATATTAACATTGTCAACATCAAATGTTTCCTTCTCATACACAACCATAGTGGAAGATTGTATATTGTAGTAATAACTGGCCAACAACTATAATTCGACGATAAATCTCCAAATGGGTTAATTTCATTAGTCGACAAACCTAAACGAATATTTCTTGGTTCTAACCCAAATGTTGGCCATATGTGATCTATCAACCTCCATGATGGAGTGTTAGCCGGATGTCTCATAATACCATCGACTTTTCTATCCATCACATGTCAACACAAAGTTCTTAGCATTCTCTAAGTTCTTAAACATTCTTATAAATCTTGGAATTATTGGAAAATACCACATCTGCTTGGCAGCCACTCCACTGTTTTCTTTTGTTGAGTTTTTATTGATCTTCCACCTTGACAAACCACACTTAGGACACTTTGTCGAGTTTGCATACTCTTTTCTATACAAACAACAATTATTAGGACATGCATCAATTTTTTGGTAACTCAGACCTAAGGCACCTAGTGTTTTCTTCGCTTCGTATAAAGAAGTTAGTATTTCGTTGTTGTCAGGTAGGAGATCACTTATTATGGACAACAATTCAGAGAAGCTAGTGTTACTCCAACCATATCTAACCTTTAAGTTGTACAATCTCACGAGGGCTGACAACTTCGTGAATTTCTTACATCCTGGATATAAGGATTTCTTTGCATCATTAAACATAGTATCAAAAGTATTGGATGTATTACAAGATTCGTCATGAGCGGATTGAAACATGTTTACTGTATTAAATAAATCGTTGTGTTCATATTTTTCATCGACTGTATTTTCCATTTTACTGCTAACGGTCTCTGAGTTCAAATCTTCACCATGCCAGAACCATATCTTGTAACTTTTATCAATTCCATTGGCATACAAATGATACCAAACTATTGAGACATCCTTAAGTAAATGATTCCCGCATTTCAGACATGGACATCTTATCGAATTAGAACCTTTGGAATGAGACAAACCAAATTGAATAAAACTTTCAACTCCTACATCATATTCTCTAGACATCCTATTTTCCATCATCCATGATTTGTCCATTTTGTAGATGTTACAAACACCAAATCTTCTATAATTGCCCTTTACACAAACCTGAGTTACAAAAGAGATGGATGACAACTGTAGAAGCATGTCCAAGTGAAAGATTCATTAATGTATGACAAGGATAAATATACATAAATATTAAAACAAATAAGAAAATAATAAATCTAAACAACATTTCTTAACAATAATGCACCAAACACAATGCACACCTCAAATAAAACTGGTGATGATCATGTCAACCAATAAGTCATTTAAGTATAGTATTTGATATCTATAAAGATCCAATATATCTTTGGTGCAATCTTCCTTTTTATCAGGAAAACATACTTTAAACTAATGTATCCATTCTTTGAGTAAACTACTAGATCCTCAATTCAGGGCACTAATAACGTTTCTCGCTATCGACTCCAAATTAAAATAACCCAACACCATAAACTATAAACATCGATAAACTCCACACTCATGAAACTAACATTAGGACATATGTTCTCCGATGTCTTCTCTGTTTTCGCCCTATGCCTCTTAACTAATTCGTAATCAATATTAATGATACATAGGATTCACAAATGTCACATCATAGTGTCTGTCTAATCATATTCTAACAAAATTTTCTTCTATTGAATACAAAGTACACAACAATATGAATATTGATCTTCTATTGAATACAAAGTACACATTAAGAAAAGAAAAGAAGCCTCTAATTGACAACCATTTGTTTTTTGAAAATTGTGTTTGTTTTCTCTGAATTTATTTACATCGTTTTTTCAATTTTTTATAGGTAACATTTGAATTGTTTGTCAAATTCCAAAAAGAAAAACAAGCTTTTTAAAAACTCATGTTTTTCAGTTTTCAGAACTTGGCCAAATTTAGAAAATTTTGTTAAAAGTATATAACTATACAAAATAATATTTATAGATAGAAGTTTGTGTAAAATGAAAATTTTAATGGTTATCAAATGGAGTAGTAGCTTTTGATTTTGAAATTAATGTTTCAAACTTTCAAAGATACCATTATAAAGAAATGGTAAGAAAATGAACATAGTCTTCCTAAACAAAAAAACAAAGACCAACAGTTGTAAAAAAGATGCCTCCTTAATGGAACTTCTAGTCCAACTCCAAGCAGTATTCAATGGTGACTTTAGAGGTGGCTTCAATACTTCTAATGAGATATGTGAGGTAGGAGTGGGATGTTAGTGTATGTGTAAGGAGTTGAGCTCTTGATACTCATTTATCTTAAAAACCTAATAGAAATATGTATAGGTATAAAAAGAAATGGATTAGAACGTACATGTGAAGGATTGGGCTGGTCGGGCGTGGTGGAACACTAGGCTGGTCGGCGACGGCGAAATACTAGGCTGGTCGGGCGTCGGCGGAAGAATTGGAACACTAGGCTGGTCTGTGCGACGGAAGAATCAGTACACTGGTTGAGCGTCGGCGGCTTGACGTCCACGGAAAAATGGGAAGAGTGGTCGACCGTCGATGGCTTGGCGTCCGTGGAAGAATGGGAAGAGTGGTTGGGCGTCAATGGCTTGGCGTCCGTAGAAGAAACAAATGACTGGTCGGGCATCGGCGGCGGCTTGGCGTCCGTGGAACAATGGGAAGACTGGTCGTCCGTCGGCGGCTTGCCATCCGCAAAAGAATAGGAAGAGGCAAAAGAATCGAACGATTGGGGTTGGGAAGACGCACGAATTTGGGGATTCTCAAAATGAAGATGAAATTAGGGAATTTATGTTATTTTTAATAAAATTGGGGTTTTTTTTATTTTAAAAGTTGTAGCAATGTCTAAATTTATCAAAAAAAAAAAAAAAAAAGAAGGCTGTTTTTAATGACTAACGAACAATTCTAAGTAACATCTCTCATCATAGTTTTCCTTTTAATTTAATATTTATTTACTTATTTTTTAATTCCTCATTAGACGTTTTTTTTTTCCGTAGGAGATCACAATGTAAGAGTGAAGGTTGTGATTGGTACGTGAAATCATGACTTTGCATTATTTACCACTTGAAGCACTTAAAACTAGAGCATGAACATTTTTAGGCATTTTCACAATCATTTAATTTACGGTTTTTTTTAGTTTTGAAAACTAACCATATAAACACATTTTGAGTCTTTAAATTTCATTCTATGTAATTTACTTTTTATAAGTATAAGTAGTTTTTAAAAAGGGTCCGTTGTAAAAAAAGGAATTATTCTTGATGTATTCACAATTATAATACCGTGCAAAAATAAAAAGAAATCATAGGTATGACAAAATTTAGATCTAGATCTCAAAATCTATTCGTGATTGACCATATTACTGGCAAGAGTTCTATCAATTATAACCTATATTACTTGGTAGAACATGTTTATTAGTGATAAATTTTGTTATATTTACAAATTTTTAAGAATGTTGTTATACACACTTATTAATCCTAAAAGTGTTACTCAACTTTATTTTTCTTTTCAAGAAAAAGTAATTTTTATTTTTAAACAAACCATTTCAACAAATTGGGAATGAATATACTTAGTTTAGAAAAATAAAACCCATAGACTGTTAGGTAATTATTCAAGATTTTTTGTCTTGAAAATATATCTAAAATATAACAAAATTTCATTTTATATCAGCCATATGCACGATAGACTTCTATCAATATCTATCAAATGTATTGATAGACGCCAAAATATTATTGCACTAATAGACAAAAAAAATTCGCTTATTAAAGTCTATCATTGATAAAATTTAAAAATTTTCTATATTTTAAAGATATTTTACTTCATCGTGCTAGAATTGAAAATGCCATTTATATATCCTTCATTTCTTCTCTTTTATTAATTTGCAAAACTAGTTTTGTTTTGTAATTTATGTTGGAAGCGTTTGATGAACACCCCAAAAAAATAATCACCAAATAGAATATTTGATAGAAAACAAAAAACTTTTTGGAAGACTTGTTGTGTGTATTCAACTCATAGTTGGATGATTTAGATTACAACATTTCAATCCTATTTTTAGGATTGTCATAAGAATAACTCATATCACAATTAAATACAACAAATTAAATCCTACATTTAACTATATAAGGTGAAACTCTTACTAAATTAACTCTAACATTTTTAACTCACATCCTTCTCTAACTTACATAAATTAACTCACATATAACTTATTTATTTAAAACATGTTTAATTTTCAACATCCTCCCTTAAACATGTTTTTTTTTTTTGAAAAACTCCAAGCAAAGTTCTTAAATTGTTAAACACATTAACTTTGAGTGGCTTCGTAAAAATATCTGCAATTTGATCTTCAGTCTTCACATATTGAACTTGAACTTCCTTCCTTGAAATGCAATCTCTGATGAAGTGAAATCTTGTATCAATGTGTTTGCTACGATCATGGAATACAGGATTCTTTGCTAAAGCAATTGTTGACTCATTGTCTACATGAATCATAGTTGGATCATCTTGCAAAATTCCAACTGTCTTTAACAAATTTCTTAACCAAACTGCATGACAAACACATGAAACTGCAGCAACGTATTCTGCCTCACAAGTGGATAATGTCACAATAGGTTGCTTCTTAGAACTCCATGTAAATGCAATATTGTCAATGAAGAAAACATATCCACTAGTGCTCTTTCGATCATTAGTATCTCCAGCCCAGTCACTATCACAATAGCCTTCAAGCTTGAATTCTTTAGATGAAGAATAAAACAACCCATAGTCAAGCGTACCTTTGAGGTAATGAAGAATTCTCTTTGCCACTTTCAAATGAGTAGTTGTAGGAGATTCCATAAATCGACTCACCAATCCAACGCTGAAAAGAATATTTGGTCGTGTGCAAGTCAAATATCTCAAACTCCCAATCAAACTTTTGAAATATGAAGGATCAACATCATCTCCTTCTTCATGTTTGGACAGTTTGGTCCCAGTTTCAATCGGAGTTGCGACAGGCTTAGAATTCATCATATTGAACTTCTCTAGAATTTCTCTAGTATATCGTTCTTGAGAGATGAAAATTCCTTCCTCTGACTACTTCACTTCAATGTCAAGATAATATGACATTAGCCCTATATCTGTCATTTCAAATTCTTGGGTCATCGCGTTCTTGAGATCTTCAAACATCCTTGCACAATTTCCTGTAAAAATTAAGTCATCCACGTACAAATAAACTACCAAAATATCTCCATGACCATTAACCTTAATATAAAGAGAATGTTCATAAGGACACCTCAAATACCCATTATCAAGGAAATATTTGTTGATTCTGCTATTCCACATTCTTAGTGCTTGTTTCAATCCGTATAATGCCTTCTTCAATTTTAGAACTTTATCCTCTTGGCCTTTCACAGAATAACCAGGAGGTTGTTCCAGGTAGACTTCTTCTTCTAGATATCCATTCAAAAATGCCGATTTGACATCCATCTGAAAGATCTTCCAATTATTTTGTGTAGCAAGAGCAATTAACAACCTTATAGTTTCCAAACGAGCAACGGGAGCAAATACTTCATCATAATCAATGCCTTTTCTTTGAGAATATTCTTTTGCAACTAATCTTGCTTCATATCTCTCCACTTCTCCCTTTTCATTTCTTTTTATCTTGAACACCCATTTGACATCTACTGCTTTCTTTCCATTTGGAAGAGTAGAAAGTTCCCACGTATCATTCTTTTTTATGGCTTTTATCTCTTCATCCATAGCAATCTTCCATTTGTCATTTTGCAAAGCTTCTTCAACATTCAAAGGTTCACTATCACCAAATAAACAAAAAAGAGTAAGGTTATTAAAACTTTGACTTAACTCTTCAGTTTCATCATATATGTCTCGTAAGCTTCTCATGCCACGAGACCCTTCACTTGAACTTGCAGATGATGAAGATGTGCTTTGTTGTGGAGAGATTGGCGATGTTGGTGGAGAAGCAATGTCACTAGGTTCATCACGTTCGTCGGGAAAAAACAAAAATTTGTAATCTTCTGGTTCGTCATTCCAATTCCATGATGCTTCTTCATCAAACACAACATCTCTGCTTACGATCATCTTCTTTGTAATAGGATTATAAAGCTTGTAGCCTTTTAGCTTGCATCATAGCCAACAAACACATATTTCTCACTTTTATCATCAAGCTTACTACGCTTTTGATCAGGTATATGCGCATAAGCTATGCATCCGAATACTCTCAAATGACCAATGGATGGTTTTCTTCCTGTCCATGCTTGTTGAGGAGTTTTGTTCCATAAGCTTCTAGTAGGGGAACGATTTGACAAGTACACTGCACACTCAATAACTTGTGCCCAAAATTCTTTTGGCATCTTCTTGCACTTCAACATGCTTCGAGCCATGTTAAGTATTGTTCGGTTCTTCCTTTCGACAACACCATTTTGTTGAGGAGTAAATGAAACTGTCATAGGTCGACGGATTCTATTTTCTGCGCAAAAAGTTTTGAATTCATTTGAAGTGAATTCACCTCCTCTGTCTGATCTTAAAGCTTTAATGTAATAACCACTTTCTTTTTCAACAAGAGCTTTAAATCTCTCAAACATGCCAAATACTTCTGATTTTTCCTTGACAAAGTAAACCCAAGTTTTCCGGCTGAAATCATCAATAAATAATAAGAAGTAATTATTCTTACCAAAAGAACATGGTTTGATCGGTCCACAAAGATCCGTGTGAACTAACTCCAGTGGTTTCCTTGCTCTCGAAGATGATTCTTGTGGAAAACTCTTCCTTGATTGTTTGCCATGAAGACAACCTTCACAAAGTTGATCTGGATGTTTGACATATGGCAACCCTTTCACCATGTTCTTCCTGGCTAATAATCTTAAGCCATCAAAGTTCAAATGCCCAAATATTAAATGCCAAATCCAATTGGGATCTTTCAAACATGACTTTAAACATTTAGCAACATCAGTTTGAATGTTTAATAAAAACATTCTATTTTTCGTCATTTTCACTTTAGCAATAATTTTGTCATGATTATCTCTTATTAAAAGACTATAATCCTTCATCAAAATATTATAGCCTTTCTCTAAGAGTTGCCCCAAACTCAAAATGTTGTTCTTCACATTAGACACATAATAAACATTAGAGATAAACTCATGCTTCCCATTCTTCAAATTGATCAAAATTTTACCTTTTCCTTTAACTGGAATTTTCGTGGCATCACCAAATACGATATCTCCACCAACAGATTCATCAAGTTCCACGAACATTGATTTACTTCCACACATGTGATTGCTTGCACCATTATGGAGATACCATGCACTGTTTTCACATGTTTTCGCACCTTTGCATGCTAGAAACAATGAGGAATCACCGCTTTCTTCATCTTTCTCAGCATAATTTGCATTTTCTTCAACTCTATTTCTGCATTCCCAAGAATAATGGCTGAATTTATGACAATTATAACATTCAACCTGTTTTTTGTCATACCTCCTGTCATTATTTGATCTTTCCCCACTTGACCTCGAATAATGTTGTCTTCCTCTACCTCTTGATGAATTTGAGTTTGAATTACTCTTATCAAATTTCCTTTGACCGTAGCTTCCTCGACCTCGATCTTTGAAATCACCACGTCCACGATTACCACCACGTCCTCGACCTCGATTTCCTTTTTCTAGGTTGTCTTCCTTGTCTTTTAATTTCAACTTTGACTGAAAAAGTTGCTCAGTCATCTGCTTGTTCTTCTTAGGAAGCTTCTCTTCATGGGCTTGTAAAGAACCCATAAGTTGATCAATGGACATTGTACTCAAATCCTTTGATTCTTCAATAGCTACAACGATGAAATTAAATTTTTCATCCAATGAGCGAAGTATCTTTTCTACTACTTGCTCATCGCTTATTGTCTCACCAAATCTTTTCATTTCATTTACTACTGCTAGCAATCTTGAAGTATAATCTGAAACTGATTCAGACTCCTTCATATGTAGTGATTCATAATCACCTCTCAACTTTTGAAAGCGAACCTTCTTGACTCGATCTACTCCTTTATACGTATTCTCCAAAATTTTCCATGCTTGATATGCAGTAGTTGCTCCAGAAATTTTCTCAAAATTGTTAGCATCAATGGCTTGATGAATGATGGTGAGAGCCTTTTGATCTTTTTTTCTTGTATTTTGTAAAGCTTCTCGATGAGCTTGATTCAAAGCTGCATCACTTTCTGGTTCTTCATAACCATTACTAACAATGTCCCACACATCTTGTGAACCAAGTAGAGCTTTCATTCGAATACGCCAACTACTATAATTTTCTTTCATAAGTTGAGGTACTTGGAAGGGAACTAAATTGTTGTTTGCCATTTGCAAAACCAATTTTTTTGACTCCAAGCACAAGCTCTGATACCACTTTGTTGGAAGTGTTTGATGAACACCCCAAATAAATAATCACCAAATAGAATATTTGATAGAAAACAAAAAACTTTTTGGAAGACTTGTTGTGTGTATTCAACTCACACTTGGATGATTTAGATTACAACATTTCAATCCTATTTATAGGATTGTCATAAGAATAACTCATATCACAATTAAAACTAAGGTGAAACTCTTACTAAATTAACTCTAACATTTTTAACTCACATCCTTCTCTAACTTACATAAATTAACTCACATATAACTTATTTATTTAAAACATGTTTAATTTTCAACAATTTAACTAAGAATTCAAGTCTTAGTATTTTAAAAAAATATATTATAAGAATCCATTTTTACCGTATTAGACTCAAATGATTACCAAACAGGCCTATGGGTACAGGTATTTGCGTTGGTTCGGGTTCCCTGGCTGCGTTACTGTGCATTATGATGGTATACATCCGAAGAAGAAGACATGGGATATCAAACAAAATTTTGTCAAGGTTGAAGGAAAGGATGAGTATTGAATCCATAATGCATAATTATGGACCAAAACAATATCATTATTTAGAGATAAAGAAAATGACGAACTCATTTTTAGATAAAATAGGTGAAGGTGGATATGGCACTGTGTACCGAGGTAAACTAATTGATGGTACTCCCGTACCTATAAAATTTCTAAAAATATCCAATGGAAATGGTGAAGACTTCATAAATGAAGTTATGAGCATTAGCAGAACTTCACATGTCAATATAGTTAGCCTTTTAGGGTTTTCTTATAACTCCAAAAAAATAGCTCTAGTGTATGAATTTATGACCAATGTATCACTTGATAGATTCCTGTCTGGAACTCATGATCTTGACATGAAAACACTTCATAGGATCGTTCAAGGCGTGGCAAAAGGGTTGGAGTATTTACATTGTGGTTGTAGTACAAGAATAGTGCATTTTGATATACAGCCTCAAAACATTCTACTGGACGAAGATTTGAACCCTAAAATTTTCAACTTTGGTCTTGTCAAGCTTTGAAAAAGGAAGGAAAGTACAATTTAAATATTGGGAACTAGAGGAACTATTGGATTGATAGCACCGAAAATGTTTATTCGTGCATTTGGAACTGTCTCGTACAAATCTGATGTGTATATATAGCTATGGGATGTTGGTTCTTGATCTTGTATCGGGAGGAAAAAGAAATAATCCTAATTTAAGATTATTATGGGATGATGATAGTGAAATGTATTTTCCAAATTGGGTATTCAAGAACTTTGAAATGGGTAAGAGTATAAGAGAAGACCAGTGTTTGATGGAAGATGAAGAGGAAATACAAAAGAAAATGATTATGGTAGGTTTGTGGTGTATTCAAACTTTTCCATTAGAGAGGCCTTCAATGAGTAAAGTATTGGACATGTTAGAAGGCAGCACTCACTCATTGGAAATGCCTCCAAAACCTAATTCCTTGGTTTCCCCTATTGTTCCAACCCAAGAATCTACCTCTCAAGATGTCGATCCCTTATTCAATGAGGCCTTTTGAAGATGTTTACCTTTTAGTAATTCACTTTAAAATTGGGTTTGGTGACTACTTTATATGCTGAATTATACTTGAGAGTGTTAATTAGGTGTGTTTATGATCTGCAAAATTAGTCCTATTCTTATAATGCTCAATAAATAGAGTCAAAGTACCATGGAATTTCAAACAATTTATAGGTTATTGATCAGTTATCAAATGTTTGTTATTTATACGGGAATTGATTGGATAGTTCAATATCATGTCAAGTGGTATATTAATATGTTTTATATACTTTAATGATTATTGTTCACACGAGAGTTTTGGAGAAATTTGATTCGTGGAATTGAACTTGTATTGATGTTGTGCTTTTGTTGATTTGATGCGATCTAGTTCACTGAATTTGATCATCTGATTCTCTCCCGATTGGATGTTTACGCTTAATTTGAGAAAACGAAACAAGTGATGTTGAAGTTGAAGATTTGGAAGAGATGTTGAAGTTGGAGTTTTGGAAAAAAGCTTGAATCTTCAAAACTCCATTCGAGGGCGAACTGCAAGAGTTAGGGAGTAAAAAGTTTTCTATCCTTGCAAATGAAGACAACTGTTTTGTGGACGACTTGGGTCTAGTTAATCCATGAACGAGACACATGGACTCAACCACATGGTTCGGGTCATATCTATCTTTGAGCTAAATTAAGCATATTTTCTAATGTTTAAACCATATTTTCTGACTCAATTGAATTTTAGCAAGATTAAATAATATTTAAATCAAAATAATTAATTCAATAATTAATTTGATCAGGTAACATAATTAGAATTGGTCAATTTGTCTTTAATTTTAATCTGGACACTACTACAAAATCTACTTTACTTGACACTAGGCAGTTTTACATACTTGACGCTTTTGTTAAAAAAACGTCAAGTATTGACAATTTTAAAGGAAAAACGTCAAGTATAATCACAAAAAAGCGGAGATTTCATGGAGTTTTTCGGATAATTTTACACTAACCTTTACTTGACGTTTTTTTCGCGTGAAGTATAAAGGACATTTTACTTGACGTTGTATTCGTGTCAAGTATTGCGAAACGTTACTTGACACGAAAACAACGTCAAGTATAGTTTAAAGAAGACAAAATTTTCACCAAAATTTTAGAATTATTTTTACTTGACGTTTTGTGTCCCATCAAGTATAGTTGAGATTGTACTTGACGGTTTTGTCGCGTCAAGTATAGTGCAGATTTTACCTGACGTTGATTCTGCGTCAAGTATAGTTGACATTTACTTGACGTGGAAATAACGTCAAGTATAGTTAAAATTTTTATTTGATACTTTGAAAATTAATATTTTAAAAATGTCAAATATAAAAATATTAAATATAAAAATATTTTTTATTTCTCTCATTTCATTAAATAAACTTATTAAAATAAATTTATTAAAATAAAATTACTAAAATAAAGTTATTACAATGTTATTAAAATAATCTTATTAAAAAAAAACTTATTAAAATAAATTCTCCAAAAGAAACTTATTAAAAATTAATTTAGTAGAAGAAATGTATTAAACTAAATTTAATAAAAAGAAATGTATTAAACTAAATTTAATAAAAAGAAATGTATTAAAATAAATTTAGTAAAAAGAAATTTATTAAAATAATAAAAAAATTATTAAAAAATTCCCTCCAAAACAACTTTTCATTTTCCCCCTTTTCTCTCCCAAAACCCTTCAATCTCTCTATCTCCATCTCTTTATCTCCGCATCTCTCAGCCCGTCGCCAGTCGCCCGCCGCCCGAACCAAACGCCCGCCGCCCGCCGCCCATATCCCAGCCGACGCGGTCCCGAACACCCACCGCCCGTACCCGTGTAAAGCTCCCGCCGTCGAAGACCACAAAGGCCGAACCCAGCCGCCCGAACGCCCACCGCCCGAAACGTCTCCGCCCGAACCCACCCGCCGTCCAAACTCGCCTACCGCGCGAAGACCCGCGCCGACGTCCCGTTTTCACCCTCGTTATCTTGCAGCAACTTTTCGGTCACCAATCAGCAAGGTTTCGAGCCTTTTCGGTAAGAGTCGGTAAGGATTATTGCTATACTTTCTTTTTCAAATTGAATTTAAGTATTTGAATATTCATATGAGCTATTGAAATTTGTTTGTTGTTCTGTTTGGGTATATTACTAACTGTTTGCTATACTTTCTTTTTGGACTAATTCGCACTTGATTAAGATGTCTTAGATCATTTTTTGAACCGGGAAAGTTTGTTGGGCTTAGTTCTGAATTAATTTGATTAATTAAGGTTTATGGTGGATTTTGGATAAGTATATTACTTTTGAAAATCTCATGGTGTTGATTAAGGTTGAGATTTATCATTTAGGCTTTCTAAAAATTCGTATTTCTTCAAGTAAGTGGAATTTTGGATTGAGAATTATATGATTGTTGAGCTAAATAGTTTCCACATCCCTTCTACAATGTAAATTTTGATAAAGATATGTTTTAGTTAGGTGTAGAGCACTTTTATGATTGCATCGGACGTGACTATTTTATTGTTTGGATCATCTTGAATTTCTGATAATTGGTGGGTATTGTAAACTTTTCTAGATTTGAAATATATCAATAGTTATATAATACCAACTTAAAAGTAGATATAAATGCCTTGTTTAACAAATCTTGCATTAGAAACTTAGATTAATGGGTGGTGTTGGAAGTAATAAGGATGAATTGGTTCTTGGTTTTTGATATGTTTATTTTTTATAATTTTGTTTTTATTTTTATCTCCACTTTTGGTTTGAATTGATTCTTTTTGTTTATTTAATTGGAACTTATTTTCTTAAGAAAATAAACCAAACCATTACAACACTTTTTAATTTGAGCTTGATTTCGAGTAGTAGAACACTTAAGGCTAGATTGGGATTTGTTTGTTGATAGGATAGTAAGTTGCATGAGTTACTTGATTTTGAATATTGTAATTTTTTTTTGTAGATCCAAGATTATCATATTATAAGTATGGATAAATCATGGATGTCAAAGAGTAGATTATCTAAAGAGTTTGAGTTGGGTGTAGAGAACTTCATTAAATTTGGATTTTCCAATACAACTAATACTTCTATACGTTGCCCTTGTTTAAAGTGTGAAAATTGTCAAAAACATAAAGTCAATGATATAAGAGATCATTTATATTTTAATGGCATTGATGAAAGTTATAAGACTTGGTTTTGGCATGGTGAAGAACTTCCTAATTCATCCTTTCATGGAGAATCCTTTAAGTGTATGTATGAGGAGAATGATGTTGGAAATATCAAAGAAATGGTTGAAATTGCTCATGAGCAATATTCAAAGGATCCAAGTGGTTTTGAGAAATTGCTTAATGATGCTGAAAAGCCCTTATACGAAGGATGCAAAAAATTCACCAAGTTGTCTACATTAGTGAAGTTGTATAACTTAAAAGTTAGACATGGATGGAGTAACATTAGTTTCTCAGAACTACTGAAAGCGTTAAAAGATATCTTACCTTCTCCTAATGACCTCCCTTCATCAATGTATGAAGCAAAGAAAATGTTAGGTGCATTAGGAATGAAATATGAAAAGATTCATGCATGCCCTAATGATTGTTGCTTGTATCGAAAGGAATATGCCAACGCAATTGTGTGCCCTGAATGCGGTGAGTCTAGATGGAAATATGGTAAAGATGCAAATAAGAAAAAGAAAATCCCTGCTAAAATAATGTGGTACTTTCCACCTATTCCACGATTTCAACGGATGTTTAGAAGTGTTGAATGTGCTAAAAACTTAACTTGGCATGCTACTGAAAGAGAAATTGATGATAAATTAAGGCACCCTGCTGACTCTCCAGCTTGGAAGTTAGTCGACACCATGTGACCAAATTTTAGTTCTGAACCCAGGAATCTTCGTTTAGCATTGTCAGCAGATGGAATAAATCCTTACATTGTAAGCAAACAATTTTACGTATATGAGTTCTTAGATTGTTACTTACTTGTGTTAGGTAAAATCTTCAAGGCCGATGACAAAGGAGGTGGAAGTTACTAGTGAACCATCAAATCTACCAATACAATTGAAGTATATTCTTAGATATGCTGAAAAGGTAATGGTTGATGGGTCTAGTTTTTCATTTCAACTACCTCTTGAGTTATTTGGTATATCTCGAAAGAGTTATGTTTTGTGAGAAGATGTTATTGATTTTTGCAACATGCAAAAAGTTAAGACTTTATCAATGGTGGCTTATATTACGTAAGTAAATGTTACTTCTTCATGATATATATATTCACAATTTATTGTAGGTACTTATACTCACTCGTTATTGATTTAAAGAAGGTTTCAAAGTACGTTTTTGTAGATCCATCTCTTATTTCAGCTGGCCATAGTACTCAAGAGATTAGAGCTCGAAACCTTTGTAGTAGATTAATGACTTCCAAAGAAGATCAATTGGTTGTTGCTCCTTATAATCCTGGGTAAGTATAATTTTTATCAATTTAAACTTGGATTAGTATAAAAATACTAATTACTTGCATATTTATTTCATTTAGGGATCATTGGTCATTAGTAATTATTAATCCATATGATGATGTGGTGTACCATCTTGATTCCTTGAGAACAAGCTCCCGAGATGATATTAAATACGTAACGAATATGTAAGCTAACTATATTTATGTTTCTTTATTTTTAATCACTAAAGAAATTAGTTCATTTTAATTTATACTATACTTTGGGAAATGTAGGGCCTTGACGATTTTCCAATCTCAGAAGAATTTGAAAAAGACCAGAAAAACAACATTTTGGAAAGCGCTAAAGGTAAATATATTTATAAATTTATTTACAATTTAATTTAGCACATATCCAATATGCATTGTTATTTGGTTTTGTGTTATAGTGTCCTTTACAGGTAGGAACTGTTGAATGTGGATATTATGTCATGAGATACATGCGCGAAATCTTGAGCAAGGACACAAGCATTATTACTGATGTGGTATGTTTTTAAACTACTTACATTGTAACGTTATAAATACTATAATATGACTATTTTTTTTAACAAAGTGTCTACTTGACTTTTTATATTTTATAGATTGATACAAGAAACTCGTACTCACAGCTTGAATTGGATGAAATACGAGTGGAGTGGACTGAATTTTTATCCCGGTACATATGATAGATACACCTAGATATGATCTTCTTAATTTTGTAAATGGCTAACATAGGAGAATGCCCATAACATTTTTTGTGTAAACGTTTTGTTCATAGCCATTATACTTATAGATGATGCAATAGATGCAAAGGGATAGATACTTTAGTTTTGGTATACAAGATAGCTATTATTATTGGTTATATAAGAGGTAGCTATTATTATTGTTGATTTTGGAATAGGCCACATATAGGAAATTTTAATTGGCTATATTTGGATTGGAATTATGTAATCGTTGATGACATTGGTGAGAACAAATGAAATTATTGTTGGTTTTCTTAATTATTTTGTCATTTTCTTGTTGCGTAACTATACTGGTTCTGAAAATTTTATTTTGTTGATGGATATGTTTTATTGAAACAAATGTACCTAATGCAAGAACCAGAAAATGAAAAATTTGTATATTTAATATATATTAATAAACAGTACTATACATAACGTTAAATATATGTCAAGTATACGATATTCCTTTACATGTAAAAACGTCAAGTATATGTTTACTTGACACGTATAAGGCGTCAACTATACAACATTACTTGACACATAAAAGGTGAACTTTGATGGATTACTTGACGTTAATACAGTGTCAAGTAAACGTATACTTGATGGTTTTTTAGTGTCAAGTAAATGGATACTTGACGGTGGTTTAGTGTCAAGTAAACGTATATTTGACGGTGTTTTAGTGTCACGCAGACGTATACTTGATGGTTTTTAAGGGTCAAGTATACTTATACTTGACGGTGTTGTAGTGTCAAGTATACGTATACTTGACGGTTTTTTAGTATCAAGTAATCAGACTATACTTGACAGTCGATTACTTGACGCTTTTAAAAACGTCAAGTAAACGTTTATTTGACACTGTCTTAACGTCAAGTAATCCGATTTTTGTAGTAGTGGGAGCACGTGCCTAATGTCAAATGTAATTATTTTATCGTGTTTTTTTTCTTATTAATTAGTTAAATGGAAGTGACGAATTTTAGGTTGAGTTTTAATTTTTAACTTTTTGTAGACTTGAAAATTTTAATAGTAAACCCTAAGCACATAAATTAAACATAACGAGATAACTCGGTGTGTATATATATTTTAATTAACATATTATAGATGCAAAGCTTAGAAGATAGGGAAAATCACAATAACATAGAAGATGTTAGAAATCAAAATGAGAAAATTTTTAAGTACCTCCATAGGAAGAATATAATTAAAAGTAATTTTTTGTTTAAAAAACTATTAAATGTATAAATTTAATTTATTCGAGAATAAGTTGATCAAGATTTCTTTAATTCATGAATAATTGTAAAATTGTTAGAAAATTGTAAGATCTTCGACACATGCTGCCACAAGGTTTTAAATAACATGGGATTGACGAACCATAACGTTGAACATAGTATGAGTTGTGACGGCAATAGATAGCTACAAGAATCTATTGTCAACTTCAGTTTACTAGCCCCATATAATAGAGCAACAAAACTAATTAGCCTCTTTTACCAAGGCCTCAATGTCAAGCTACTATGGAGTTCCAATTGCGCAAAACAAAATCTGATATGAGACTGGTTGCAATTTTTGTTCAACAATTTTTTTTAAGCTGAGAAACAACCCGTGGTGAAAGAATAAAGACGAAAGTTTGAGTTAAAAATTCTTGTGAGTTCGGTAAATTCAATGAGAAAATGAAATACAAAATCAGAAGAGCTTGAAGATACGAGGAATTGGAATAAACTTAAACTAATTAATTGAAACTTGAAGAGATAGTTTAAATGTTGAGTAAGACTCCCAACTAAGATCGATTCACCCGACAGTACAAAATGTACCATTTAAAGTAACTAAAGGGTAAACTTCAAATTAAAAGCCTGGAAGTTCTCTAAGCAGTCAATATTTTGATATGTTAAGGATAAGTGTTTAACTAAATTTCTTGGAATATTTATATTGAACTGAACTAGATGGAAATATATATATATATTTTTTTCCATTAAACCATATGAGATAAAGTTGAAACATGACTATAATGGTACGGTCAACACATGAATAAGCATAATAATGAACATATCAAAATCAATCAAAAAAGAGAATGCCACGTTAGAAGATACTAGACCACTTAAACTATATTCCTTTCTGAAAGGATTGTTAAAATAAATGATTTTAGACTTTGGAGAATACTAGACTTTCCAAACCCTTTCCTAACCCGTGATGGATGGGGCATCCCATGTAACGACCCAACTCCTTATACTAAGCCGAAGTCATTACTAAATGTAAAACACATGATTTATGCCATAAAGTTTAGCAAAAACGAATAAACCTTCATAATTTTATTTATGAAATCAAATCAGGGTAATATGCAAAATGTAATTAAATATTAAAATCCTACTCGGACCCTATCTACTTTTAAAGAAATGAAAAAGTAAATAATAAAGAAAATAAAACTCAAATACTAAATGTCTAAAACGAGGTGTAAGCGGAAGCAGAAATCCCTATGGCTCGCCACGGTCACTTCTGGTCGCTCGCCAACTTGCCTTTGTCCCTACCTCGGCCTCTACCTGAAAAACATGACATGGAGAGAGTGAGTATAAAATACTCAGTGAGGGACCCACTACTAGTCCCACTAGGTGCCTGTTAGCTTCCTATTAGAGTCCTGTAAATGGTACCCAATCTCTGGCACGTTCACGAACACGTGCAACATGCGCTCCCGTAGGAACGAAAATCTGGTCTTCGGTGTCCCGGGGGAGCACCTAGGACATGCTGGTCTGTAGTGAACCCGGGGGGTAACACTAAGACAATCGGGATGCGAGGACCTCGTCGAATCACTCGAATTATATCTATATCCATGCTAGACTGGCGTCCCGTCGGACCACACAGTCCTAAATAGGTGGTGATCCCGAAGGATACCCATGCAGGTACGACTCTAATAGGCTAAGCTAACAAGTACCCTAACCATAACATACATGCACATAGCATCATCATGTAATCAAACCAGTCTAATCGATTTCACAAACAACCACAATATCCAACATACAATTACAACAAGTCACATCATCACAATATCATACCATCATGTAACCACATCATGCTTTCATTAATTACATGTGTTATGCAGTCTAGTCCTTAACATGCATAACTTGAGGTGTAATCGTTCTCATGGTTCTAATCACAGAGCTAGTAGTAGAAATCTCTTACCTGGAGAATTGCTCGACGAGTCCTAACAGTAACAACACGCTTCCCCAAGTGGCGCAAGTCCTAAAGGGTCAAAAGTTCACAATTTAGTAATTTACCCTCAAGGGAAATTTTGGTCCAAGACTTACTGGAGGCAACTTACCCATGGTCGAGGTTGCAACGCTTGAGCCCCTACTAAAATTATCCGACACTCCAAGGTCACTCGGTCCAAGACGTTCCTTAAACGATACTTTAATTTAGTCCAAATAAAATTATTTAGATTAAAGTTTCAGATCTTGACTGGGTGTGAGAAACATTTTTGACTCACCAAAGTAGGTGGAAAGGAACAGGAGTAGACTGGCGGCTCAAGGGCAGGCGGATCAGCTCGGCTAGAAGAGTAGACAGGTGCGGCTCACGGCGCAGGTTGGGCGCGCGCGGGCTTGGCTTGTGGCTCATGGCGGACGCGCGGGCATTCGCGGGTCGGGTTTCAGCAGGGACGCGGGTCGGGCGACTTCGCGCGAAAGCGGACTTACGGGTTGCGTCTTCGGGTTTGGCGACGGCAGAGGCGGAGCACGGCCGCTCGGCGAAGTCTTCCGGACGGGGAGAAGACGCGATCGACGGAGCGTTTCGCTCGGCTACCCGATTGGCGGTGCGGTCAAGTTTTCGATCCGCGGGGAGACGATTCGTTGGCGACGCGGGGGGAGGAGCGGCGGGGCTTTGCGAACACGGCTGGAGACTCGGCTGAGCTGACGGAAGAGCTTGGGCGGATCGGTTACACGACGGCGGCGGCGAGTGGCGGCTAGGTTTCTTCCTCTCCCTTTTCTCTTTTTCTTTTCTTTTTTTTTCTTTTGATTTTCTTGTGCACGGGTCCCAAGGCTCACTTATAAAAAAAAACCCTTTATCTTTCTCTTCCATTAAATCAAAACAAACTTTCTCTCTCCAACCAAAACTCCCAATATCTTAATTTTTCAAAAATCACCAAGTACAACATTTTCTTTTAGAAAAATATATCTATTCTTTTCCAACTAAAATATCACCTTAGCTTAACTCGATTATTTTATCCTCACAACAATCTTACCAATTTAATTATTCGAATCAGAATAATATGCTTCTAAACCTTGATTAATCACAAATCAAAATGATAAAGTTCCTCAAAATTCGAATTTTCCATAACCGCACTTAACATTAATAATAAATGAAAAATCAAATTTGTTGGGTCGTTACATCCCATCTCCCATTTTCGAATAATTGCCCAACTTTCCTATATTTGTCATTTTATTCTAACTTACTTTATTTTTGTCAATAATTTTAAAAATAACTATATTTCTAAAAATACTCCACATTTTCCATATCTTGATCATAATATATAAATTTACAATTTTAATTTGGATCCTGAAATCAAGTTTTGGTAATTTTGGTCAAAAGAAAAAAAAAACTTGAAATATTCTCGAGTCTTTAAATTAGAATATGTTAAGATGTTATGGGCTCGAAGTTCTTTTATGATGCACATGTTCTAAAAATATATTTGGTACCAATTTTTATGGGATTGAGAGCAAGATACGGGTGATTCAGTTTTGTTAAGATATGCGCAATTTGTTTTCATCCGTGGTTATGAGAGAAATATATATATATTTATTTTATGGTTGAAGCCCGATTGAAACTGGATGGTTCGAGAAAGACTGCATAGGACGGAAGTTAGTGAGAAGATTTGAAGTTGGGTTGGCGGTAAGTATGTATGCTGACTTAATATATGGGAAAACATGAACTGCGACGGAACATCCATTTGGAGATCGCGTACATGATTATCTACAGAACCCTGATCAGATGATAGACAAGAAAATAAATCAAGGAGAGATCTTCATGATAAAATTACTTAGCCAAAAAGGTAAGTAGAACTCTAATTAAGGGGGAGATATGTCTCTATATGCAATGACATAGGTCACTTCTGTATAGAGTAGGAATAAATGTGTAAACTCTATATGGATTATCATAAGAGAATACTTGTGATAAATTATCAAACAGTACTGAAATCTCCTATCACGGATCACATGAACCCAAACGTAGATGCAGTACCATCGGACTGGGTTAACAAATCTATGTGCTTCTACTATCTCTACTATATGTGCCTATGTTTGTTGACTGTGTAGTGTGACTATTTCATTGTTTTTTCAGAATATCTAATAAAAAACTTTCAATATCATCATGGTAGAAGATCAGTCCATACTACGATTACCTTAGCTCATATGATCGACTTCTTGTCATTGGTTGAGAACTATGGAACCATGCCTTAGAAAAAAAATACTGAGATATTAAAGGGTTATGATGCTTTATTACATCAAGTTTCGAAGAGAAGAGTAACAAAACTCAGCAAGATATAGGTTACTACCTTGGACTTTACTTTTCGCAACGTTCCTGGAAAAAGTTCAAAAGGTCAAAACATATAAATCATCCAACAGATGAAGGAGGGAGGCTGAAATATTTCATGGGAGTTTGGAAAAGCAAAAGCAAAAGCAAAAGAAAAAAAAAAAGGAAAAAAAGAAAAAAAGAAGTAAAAAAAAGTCATATAGCGTTGAAAATTAAATTGTTTTTACTTATAATTTGAATAGGTATTAGGTCATATAAGTTTTATCATCGACTCATTTCAACATTTACTAGAGGGACTAAATTGAAAATTGTTAGAAATTCTAGGAACTCATATTGATTAAAACAAGCAACAATTCTTAATTTTCTTGGACCCAAGCAGATTTAACTAACAACTAAAGAGAGTGTAGAGAATGAAACAATAATGATGAAGGACAGAGGAGCACTGCAATACCACCGGACGGAGGAGCTATCACTGCAAGAAGAACCTACGAAGGAGGGATCGAGGAGAAGCACTAGACAACAGAAGACAGCAAACGGAAATGACGCGAGGAAACTTGCGAGCGAACTGGATAAATTAGAAGATGACAACAGACGACGAATGCAAGGAATGTGATGGCGAACATTGAAAGCGAGGTACGGCGCTTACTAATTAGGAAGATCACAAGATGACGATAGAGGCTAGAGGAAGGGTTTCGACGGTAGCGGCTGGAAGATGGGTTTCGACGGCGGTAGCTGAAGGGTTTTTTCGACGGGAAATGAGGGAGAAAAGTATTAGGTATCCTTGCGAGAGTAAGGAACTTCAAGAGATTTTTTGTTGGAAACGTAATAGACCCTTACAATACAAATCAAGAAACAAGAGAAGAAGATTGTTCTCTTATTCACACAATTGAGAAGAAAGAACTTGAATAATATTTCTTAAACTTGAATTTCTTACTTTCTTTCTTATTTACAAATGAGAAACCTTACACATATTTATACTAGTAGAAAAGTATATTAAAAGTCATTAACAATAAATATCAATACATGTGACTATTCATATATCAATGTATTTAGTGATTATTAACTATTCCATGTATCTCACCTATTCATGCATATTTAATAATGCAAATTCATGTATTAAGTTTAGATTAATTTAACTTCAACATCCTCCCTTAATCTAAACTTGAGCAACTCCAAGTTTTCCTCTGAATTTAACAAATAAGTCAAACTTGAGCGCCTTTGTAAAAATATCAGCCACTTGATCTTGAGTCTTGCAATATTTTACTATCACTTCTCCATCTTTAACCAAGTCTCTGATAAAATGATATTTGATTCTAATATGCTTGCTTCTTCCATGGAAAACTGGATTCTTTGATAATGCTATGGCAGATCCATTATCACAAAATAAAACAGTTTCACATTTTTTAATACACTTCAATTCTTTTAACATCCACCGAAGCCATAAAGCTTGACATCCAGCTGCAGCTAACGAGATATATTCTGCTTCGGTTGTAGAAAGGGCAACAACAGATTGTTTCTTTGAAGTCCATGAAAAAACACCTGAACCCATACTAAAAACATAACCAGATGTACTTTTATGATCATCCACATTACCACCCCAGTCACTATCACAAAAACCAAACATCACTGATTCTGAAACTTTCTTGTAATAAATTCCAAAATTAATGGTGCCAAGAATATAACGAAGAACTCTTTCCTGCTTCCCAATGACTTCTTTTCGGGTTTGTCATAAATCTGCTTAACATACTTACAGCAAATAAAATATCAGGTCTTGTTGCTGTTAAATACATTAAGCTTCCAACTAAGCTTCGATATAAACTTGGATCGACTGCTTCTCCAATATCATCCTTGCACATTTTCAAATTTGCATCCATGGGAGTGTTGCAAGGTGAAGCATTTTCCATCCGAAATTTTTTTAGTAAATCATGAGCATACTTTTGCTGTGAAATGACAATTTCTCCTTCATTTTGATTAACTTCAATTCCGAGAAAGTAATGGATGAGACCCATATCACTCATCTCGAATTCATTTTTCATGGAATTCTTAAAATCATCACACAAAAATTTATCATTTCCAGTAAAAAGTAAATCATCAACGTAAAGAGAAACGATGAGAAATTTTCCATACTTGTCTTCTTTGACATAGAGTGCATGCTCATATGGACACCTTCGAAATCCTGTCTTTAGAAAAAAACTGTCAATACGACTGTACCAAGCTCGCGGAGCTTGCTTCAATCCATACAAGGCTTTTTTCAACTTGTACACTTTTTCTTCTTCTCCCCTTTGCACATAGCCCAAAGGTTGTGCAACAAATATCTCTTCCTTCAAGTGTCCATTCAAAAAAGCGGATTTTACATCCATTTGATAAACTTTCCATCCATTTTGAGCAGCTAATGACAAAATCAATCGAATGGTCTCAATTCTTGTCACAGGGGCAAATATTTCTTCATAATCCACACCATATTCCTGCTTGTAGCCTTTTACAACAAGTCTTGCCTTGTATTTTTCAACATTACCATCTGACTTCAACTTTGTTCTGTACACCCATTTTACTCCAAGAGCTTGTTTGTTTGTCGGAAGCTCCATCAACTCCCATGTTTCATTTCTTCTTATCGCATCAATCTCTTGATCCATTGCAATCTTCTATTTCTCATCTTTGATGGCTTCATCAAAAGTTACAGGATCAACACCAGCAAATAATGCAAAATTAGCAAAATAATCATCATTAATCCTGTTAGTGGTATTATAAATTTCTTGAATACTACTCATTCTCCTTGGTGAGATTTCATCATTACTTGTGGAAGATGACGTTGAGGACGAAGATGACTCCATCGCTTGAATTTCTGCTTGCTCTAATTCTTGAGCAACTTTATTTTCATCAATATTAACATGAAATGGACTTTTAGCTTCATCAACGTCGTCATTCCAGTTCCATGATTCATCTTCACTAAAAATCACATCTCTGCTGATAATAATTTTTCTTGACACAGGATTATACAATCGATAAGCTTTAGAATTTTCACTATAACCTACCATAATGCATTTTTCAGATTTATCATCAAGCTTGCCTCTTAGCTGATTTGGAATATGAGAATAAGCTATACTCCCAAACACTCTCAAATGACTAACAGATGGTTTCTCACCACACCATGCTTCATAAGGAGTCATACCTGGAACACTCTTTGTTGGAGCTCGATTTAGAATGTAAACAGTACATGCAACAGCATCTCCCCAAAATTCGTTTGGTAGATTTTTTGCTTTTAGCATACTTCTCGCCATTTCCATGATTGTTCTATTTTTTCTCTCTGCAACTCCATTTTGCTGTGGAGTCATTCGAGCTGTCATTTGATGATGAATTCCTTGCTCCTTGAAAAAATTACCAAAAGCTATATATTCTCCACCACGGTCAGATCTCAAAGTTTTTATCTTGTAACCACTTTGATTTTCAGTAAAAGCTTTGAAGGATTTAAAACATACAAGTGTTTCACTCTTTTCTTTCAAAAAATAAATCCACAACTTTCTACTGAAATCATCGATGAAGGTTATGAAATATCGATTACCTCCATTTGTTGTTGTTCGCATAGGACCACACAAATCTGTATGAATCAACTCGAGAGGTTTAGAGGCTCTCCAAGCTTTCCCAGTTGGAAATGAATCTCGATGATGTTTTGCAAGAATACACACTTCACAAATATTTGTCTCATGGTTGATATTTTGTATACCTCTCACCATATGATTTTTGCACAAATAAGATAGTGATTTGAAGTTTAAGTGACCATATCTAAAATGCCAAAGCCAGGATGGATCCTTCAATATGCTGCTGAAGCAAGATATTTGACCATATGTAAAGTTAAGAGGAAACATCTTATTAGCAGTCATTTTTACCTTGGCAATAAGAACACCGGCCTGATCTTTGATTGCACATATGTCACCTTCAAATGAAACTTTTAAACCTCGTTGAAGCAGTTGGCCAATACTCAAAAGATTATGCTTTAGACCTGGAACATAGAACACATTTGTAACTCGTTTTGTCCCTTTCTTTGTCTTCACAAGAATATCACCTTGGCCTTTGACTTGTAGTCTAGTATTATCACCAGTCTTCACTTCACTTTGGAAAGATTCATCCAAAGTAACAAATATACTTCTATTTCCTGTCATGTGGTTGCTACAACCACTATCAAGATACCATGTAGGCTCTACAACATTGTCTTGAACACTACATGCGAGGAATAGAATGCCTTCATCAATTTTCTTTTGTTCTTTATGCATATTCATGGTGGTATTTCCAACTCCATTTTTTAGTGCCCAACAATTTGCTTGAAAATGACCATACTTTCCGCAATTAAAGCATTGAATTTGAGAGAAATTACCACGACCACCTCCTTGGTTTCTACCAAAGCCTCTTCCTCTTCCGCTTCCTCTTCCTCGAGATAAAGAAGAGCTTTCTTGTGAATTTTCAGAATTTGCACCGCTTCTATTATCATAGTTTCTTCCACCTCCTCGTCTTCCATGACCACCACGCCTTCCACGTGAACCGCCTCTAAATGAAGTTTGCATTTGAAAAGCTTCCTCGGGGTTATCATCAAATTGTTTTAATCTTAGCTCATGGGATTGAAGAGAACCCATCAAGCTATTTATAGACAACGTAGATAAGTCTTTCGATTCTTCAATTGCAACGACGATATGCTCAAATTTTCTTGGCATACTTCTAAGAATCTTTTCAACAACTCTTTGATCGCCTACTTCTTCACCATTTGATCTTAAACTATTTACAATTACAAGAATACGATTGAAAAATTCTTCAATAGTTTCAGTTTCTTTCATTTTAATGCAATCAAATTCGGATCTGAGAGCTTGTAACCTTATCATCTTTACCTTATCTTCTCCTTGATAGGTAGATCTTAGAATATCCCAAGCCGCCTTTGCAGAAGTAGCTGTTGAAATTCTCTCGAAAATAAATTCATCAACAGCTTGATAAATGAAGAATAAAGCCTTTTTGTCTTTCTTACGATTTTCTCTTAACTCAACAAGTTGTTGATTTGTGAGCTCACTCTGATTCTCAACTTCAGTGTATCCTCTTTCAACAATATCCCACAATTCTTGAGAGCCATATAACACTTTCATTTGAATACTCCATTGATTAAAATTCTTTCCGCTGAACCTTGGAAGTTGGGGTTGCAACATGTTACCATTCGAAGCCATATCTAACCGGAGCTCTGATACCACTTGTTGGAAACGTAATAGACCCTTACAATACAAATCAAGAAACAAGAGAAGAAGATTGTTCTCTTATTCACACAATTGAGAAGAAAGAACTTGAATAATATTTCTTAAACTTGAATTTCTTACTTTCTTTCTTATTTACAAATGAGAAACCTTACACATATTTATACTAGTAGAAAAGTACATTAAAAGTCATTAACAATAAATATCAATACATGTGACTATTCATATATCAATGTATTTAGTGATTATTAACTATTCCATGTATCTCACCTATTCATGCATATTTAATAATGCAAATTCATGTATTAAGTTTAGATTAATTTAACTTCAACATTTTTTCCTAGTGAAAAGGAAAATTTTGTTAAATTTAGGAATGAGGGTTTTCTAATTAAGGAAAATTTTTTAATATACAAAAATTATGTCATTAATTACCGACGTAAAAATTGTGCAAAGAAAAGACAAATTGTGTAAAAAACATTGTGTCAAAAAAATTTCCGCATTTTTATTTTTAACAACACATTTAATTCATCCCACCCATTTTTTCTTGATTCCAAGTGTCATTAAAACCCAAATTTCTGGTAGTCTAGCCATAAAAACCAAGTTCTTCTCTAGCTGAGGAGAGAGGGAGACCCCAATGTTCCACAAGAAAATTAAAGGGAGATATTATGACAAATATCATAAAATGTCAAAATGCGCGTTTTTTGTGGGAAAAAAGGTGTTTTCGAATTTCACTTATATATGACAGTTATTTAATATCATAAAATGTAAAGGCATTAAAAATATTTTTTAATTCAAATTTATTAAAATAAAAGTTATTTAATTTTTTTTTTTAAAAAAAAAAGAAACACGTTAAACCTCTCAATTCCCGACTTTCCTTCTTCAAACGCAAAAACCCTTTCCTTCCTTGAAACACAAAAACCATCTTTTCTGCTAAATGTCCCTGTCTGCTCTCCCTGAACGCCACCGACCAATCATATTTGCTCCTTAAAACCACATTCGAACGTTGCAACCTCCTTTTCGAACGTCACCGCCTCCTTTTCTCTGCATTTCATCTCTTTATAGATCACTACAAACCATAAGCCTTGATTTTCAAATACCTTTGCGTTTTCACCACTTCTTCTTTTTTCTATTTATTATTATTCTGACTGTGATAATTATGATTATGATGTTTATTGTTTGGTTGAGATTGTTGATTTTTTTGTGTGGATTTGTTTACTTGTGTTGTTTGTGAAATTGAATGTGGATTTGATTGTCTTTATCTATCAGAAAAAAATCAAGTGGAGCTATAAATGTAATATCATGATTTTATTTTACTATATGTGGATTTCATTTTAGAAAAATGTGAAGAAGAAATAGTACAAAAGAGTGGAATGAGTTACTTACCACCAGATCAGGGGCATCTTCTTCCTTCCACATAACCAATGGAACTCCTGTTTTTTGTTCAACGGCCATTTTTGCTGCCCAAGTAATGTAGTTATGACCAACCTCATTGAATAACTTGCTTTATGTTCCATACTTATTCTCAATCTGCAATAGCACACACATGTTCTCTTTCTCATACTTCACTAAACTAGTTTCTAATAATAAGAAATGGAGTTTGAAGATATTCAATCTTGAAGTAGAGATATGTTTGAAATATTAAAAATATAGAAGGAGAAAAATAATAAAATGTAAAGAGGGATCAACTTTTATAAGTAAACTATGCAAGTTATATGACAATTTTTACCTCGTTAATTTACCTACTAATTTAAGAAAAAAAACACTGGTTTCAATACAATTGAGTTTTTCTCAAACTTAATTAGGAGCTTAAAACAACAATCATGTCAGCAAATGAGGAGATTTTGAGGAGAGAATGTGAAATTATGAACTTGAGAGATCTTTTGAACAGAGCCATCAAAGAGAAAGATGAAGTTGAAGCAAAATGTGGGAAGTTAATGTTTGAAAATTTGTTCCTGCTTGATCAACACAAAATTCAAGAACATGAACTCACTCCACGAAGCGATAGTGACCCTAGTAAGATCTTTGCTTGTTCTGATTCTGATGATAATAACACAATTCAATCTTCTAAGATTGACCTAATTGTGGGAGAGCCACTGTTGTCAAATGAACACCCACCAACTATTTGGAAAAATGCCTTCGAGAATGGCAAGCTTCTGTAGGCCGTAATTGAAGTTGGCCCTTTTCTCCAGAATCTTCTCCTTGTCGGGCCACTGCCTCACTGGCAACACCCTCCACCGCTCGTCGACTCGGTCAACATCCTATCGGTGATAATTTCACCTTGCTCTTCATAATCCCTACATCAATGCTCACCCGTTAACATTTATTTCTATCTGATATTTCTCAACGTCTTCATAAGCATCAAAAAGTGGTTGAGTAATAGTCTCAATGACTCTAATTCCTCATTCTGTCTAATTCTTTTCAATGCCCTTCTAATTAATTTATTGTCATCTTTTTTTTTTCTTTTTGTTGTGATTGTGAGATATGTAACTTGGAGTTTGTTTGTTCTATTCTCTTTTAAATCACAATTACATCGAAAAAAAGTGGGTTGAAAAGAAGAAGAAATAAGGGAGAAATTTCTCATCCACTTTGTTCAAAGTACAAAGTACTTGGACAAATTCTTTTGTGATGCTGCAGATGCTATACATTTGAAAAACAACTATGGCTTTGTTTATAAATCATTTTTCAGTTCTGTATCATATAACTTTTTATTACCGATGAAAATCCAAACTTTTCCTGCTGAATGTTGAGTTTAGAGTTCATTTTTGTGTACTTTTTAGCCAAAAAAGTCTGATATTCTTTTGTAGGTCGTTCAACATAACGAAGAAGAAAAAACCAATTTGGAGGATCGTGAAGGTATGTGAATATATCTGTTACTATAGTTGTAAATTAATTATTATTTTTAACATAGGTTAAGTCTTTTGTAGGGAAGCACGTATATTGTGCTTAGGATAAGATCGCTTATTAACTTTTTTGAAATATTTTGTCACATATTTTGGTGGATATAAATGTTTTTCCAGTTAAGGTACAAACGAACCCCATAGGTACCACAAAAGATGCTTTTGAATTAAATGAAAGAAGTAGAAAGGAAGTTTTGTGTTGGAGCTGCCTTAAAATGTCATATTTTGGTAAGAATTTTTCTTTCAACTAGGTTTTCCTAGATGTCTTATTTTCTAGAATAATTGTGTTATATACAAGATGATGAACCAATGTATATGTGGACAGTAGCAATCATATTATGGTAAGAATTTTTCTTCAGTTTTTAGCTTTCAACTTTACTTTGTGATCAATCTCTTCTTGTTTAACAAGATGATGAACCAATGCATGGTTTTCTAATGTGTGGAGAATTTTTTTTTTTTATGTGCAAGAGATTCACATTGGTTGCTCAAGAGACTTATTATGTAACTTATGGAGCTATTATCATATTTTGTTTCTAATGCTATATTCAATAATTTTTTGTCTCATTGTTGATATTTTCTTTTTCGTCAGATGCGTGAAGTAATGAACATAAAGATCTAAAAAATTGGAAAGATGGGGCAGCAATCGCATAGCGCTGGCAATGAATTCAATAGGTTAGTTTGCTACATGAGTTGAATAATTATGTTGTTTTAAATGGTTGAAACGTAAATGCAATAATGACGTGTATGGCTGGAGGTGATCTATTCGGATCTGGATTTTTTTCTTTTTACTTTTATTTACAAGGAACTTGACAAATTAATGGTATCATAGTTTTGGATGATACTACTTATGTTTGTATGTCTCTTTATTTGATTAAAAGAGAGGGAAAAATAAATGGAGCTTTTGTTGGAAGAAGAATGCATTGTTGTGTCTGTTTGGTTAGCTTGTCAAGATTGGAAACATCATATCTTCCATTTATCTTTATCTATTTCTCTTTGAAAGTATGTGATGTTAGATTTCTTGTGGACATAACTGAATTGTGTGAAGAAGCTAAGGTTTATAGAGTTTGAGGCCATTTTGTAATTGTGTTGTTGGACGGAAAAACGGTTTCATTTAGTGGTTTGAAGTGGTTAAACTCCTTGATAGTAGCTTAAATGACTTTAAAGTTATATTTTTTGGGGGGGAGATATATTGAGATATATTATGAACTAATAATTGGGTGACGTAGATTCGATTTATCTCTTCTTTTAATTAGAGCTGGAAGTACCTTGTGTTTGTTGGGTTTTATGTCTTAAAACTCGTAGATAGTAAATATAATCAATTGACTGCCATTAATAAAGTGTTTTATTTCAATAAGTGTTATTGATTATATTATTAGTTTTGTCTTAATAACCTAAATCCAATAAACTAACATCCTAAGTTGTTTGATGAGTCTTGAACAGTATGTGGAGACATACGGGGATCAATGTTCAAGATCAGCTTAAAGGGTCTATAGTATAGGGTTAAGGTTGGGTACCTTATCCTGTTAACACTATAGATACGGCTCACTTTGTATTTGATACAAACACATTGATCCAATGTGTTCATGTATGCGACATGCGAGTGAGGGTATCCTATGCAATGAGTTTGCATAAGACTGGAGCACGAAATAGTAATCACTAGATATAACTCTGTTAACTAGTTGGATTTCTATTTCATTAGGATGACCTAGGTGACTTAATCTTAATCCTGAATGTATTATGAACGCCTGTTTGCAAGGGATTATCCTTTGATTTATATGGGTGAGAGTGGCCAAATTTCCGACTCAATATGCTTATCATTTTGGAGACAATACCGAGTGGGGAGCTGGGAACATAATCACACAAGATGGAATTCACTCCTTCCCACCTTTAGGGTAAGTAGATAACTGTTCCCTTAAATGGTGTCTCCGGGACTTGAACAAAGGGCCCTACCCTCTCCATGGCACGAGAGGGGTTTCTGTTTAGTGGTTGGACCATAAACAGATTGTTCATTAGAGAAGCAATGGTATTTAAGGACTAGAGGTAATCCAGGGGTAAAACGGTAATTTGACCCAGCGGGTATTACGAAAACTTGTGAAGGACTAACTTACTGGTATTGGTCTATCCATGGACACAGAAATATATCTACAGTGAGAAGAGTTCACCTGTGAGTCTTTAGTGGAGTGTACACAGTTAACGAATATTGATTAATGTAGTTAATGAGTTTAGCTAATTAATCTCATATTGTTGTAGCTTCTGATTTGTAGGTCCATTAGGTCTCGTTCCTAGCTCATAAAGAGTAATGAGATTTATTTATATTGGTTGTAATTTGAAATGTTCAAATTTACTTTGGGAATTAATATAATGTATATTGATACATTATAATATAAAGTTTATTAGACTTTATTATATAAATTTAATTTTGGATATGATTCAAAATTAAATTACGAGAGAATAAAACATTGGAATAAGTTCAAATATTAGTTTAATTTGAATTAGATTCATATTAAAACTATAAATTAAAATTTAATGTGTATATGATACATATTAAAACTATAGGTTATGAGAGAAATTTATATTTGAATATGATTCAAATTATGGATTAAATTAAATATAAGATATTTAATTTAGAAATTAATTAATTGGAGAATTAATTAATAGTTTAGTTTAATTTGATTTAATTAAATTAATTAAATTAAAACTATAGGTTATGCGAGAGATATTCATTTAGATATGATTTAAATGAAAATATTCATTAAATATGATTTAATTAATTATTAAATTAATTAATTAATTGATTTAATTAATTAATTAGTTTAATATATATATTAACTTAATAATTATTATTAAGTTAATAGGGAACGTGAGTGGTTTTCCCACGTTCCCATTTATTATCTCCAACTTCCCACTTCTTCCGTCTGAAGAAGTGGGAATACTTTGCGTAACAAGGAGTGAGTTCTACGAAGAAGTTCAGCGAAAATTTTGCTTTCTCATTTCTCTCTGACAAAAATTTTCTCTCTAAGAAAAATTCTCTTATTCCAATTTTGGTTCCCACAAACCATCTCAATTAGAGAATAGGAAGGTTTCCAAGTGGTGGTGCCCAAATTGGTGGTTGGTAGATTCAGAGTCGTCAACGAGCGTAAGTTTTCTTCTCTGTATTTTTATTCAAAGCATGTTTAACCATAAAAATTGTTTTTATAATTTTTTGCCAATGTTTTGGTAATTTTAAGGTTCCAATTAAAATTGGATTTCTGTAATTTTCCGGTTTTCATCCCTGCAGTGTTGGCATTGCAAAGGTTAAAAACTTTCTTATATTGATGTGTAGAGTCATGCTCTAAAATTTCATTTTGTTTTTTTACTAGGTTTTGCAATAATACATTGGAGCAGTGAAACCATATTGGAGCAATTGATTGATTTATAGGTTTTTTGGTAGGTTTAGTAGCAAAATTTTGGTTGGAATGTACTTATTTAAATAACTTGTTGGTACAAAAACTTGTATGTTCATTCTATCATTGTACAAACCCTTTACCAACAATTGTACAAATATTACAAAGTGTTTATTAGCGTATATATATTAAAGTGTTGACGATTTGTTTCCATATGGGTGTGTTGTATAGTATTTTGTGCTTGAATTGATCTGTGTAATGGCAATGCGACAAGAAAAATAGGGATTGAAAAAAAAAATAGGGCAAGAAACAAATGTAAGAACGGAGGAGTATGTGACATTTGAATTTTTTTAAAAAAAAACTCTCATGGAAAAGGTATTCTTGATAGTCAATTAAAGTCATGCTAGGTGAAATGATGACAGTTATTCATTGTCATAAAATATAAATAATGACATTTATTATCTGTCAATAATACTAAATATGTGACATTTATTTTCTGTCATAAAATATAAATAATTACATTTATTATCTGTTATCAATAAGAGATATGTGACATTTATTTTCTCATGAAAAATATCTATTGTGACAGTTATTTCAAACTATCATAATAGACTTTCCATTACTGCTTGAACAATGATTGAAAATAACTGTCACAAATTTTAAATATGATCGCATTTAACTGTCATCGTTGACCATTTTTCTAATAGTGCAAATTCAGCATTTAAGGAAATTACTCATCTACTTACCATATAAGGAAATGAGACTGACTTTTATTTGGTGAAATATTACGTGCCCAGCACCCTATATGGTTAATGATGGAAACAGCAGACATGCGTAGCGGAATTACGGATCGAAATTTTACTCTAGATGTATCTAACTAATTAGAGATTAACATGCAACATAACTATCCTAATTAAATGAAATTAGGGTTAAAGTGAGATCATACCTTTGATGCTTTCCGATTCCTCGAAAATCTCCTCACAAATTTAAATTGGGATCACTACTAGTGTTAAACCGCAGTACAAGAAATAGTGGTTTTCTCGACGCAAAAAATGGCATCGAAAATCTCCATACGTCGAGACACGGTAGAATTATTATTTTTTAATATCATTTTTGCCCAACGTGTCATGAAAACCATTGAGAAAAATGAAGTCAGTCCCAACGCTTATTAAATGGCGTCGAAAATACGAACACAGTTTTTGATAGATTACACAGGACGTCGGAATAAACTCGAATATTTATTATGTGTCTGAGCAAGATCCCCGATGCTCCATGCTGGCGTCGGAAATAGGTAGATAGTTCCAGATGGGTTAGGCGAGACGTTGGGATAAACTTAAACATTAATTATGTATCAGAGCAAGATCCCCGACGCCATACATAGAGAGTCAGGAATGGTTCACCTACTCCCGAAGACATTAGTGATTCATCGAGACCTGATCTAACTATTTTCGACGAATGGGTAACGGCATCGGGAGTTCCCCTATATATTTTATTTTAGTTCTCTAAAAGACAAAATTGAAATTTCAAAGATCTGATCCGCCTTCTCCGTTCTTCTCCGTTCTTCCATCCTCTCCGTTTTTCTCTGTTCTTCCATCGTGCTCTGCCCTCCCTTGCCGCCATTTAGGGTCTGTTCTTTCGTCGTGCCTTGCCCTCGCCGCTGTTATTTCATTTTTGATAAATTTCAAACTATTCCAAATTATTTTTTTAAAATATTGGAACTGGTGATTTTAGTATTCCTTTCAAATATATAAATTTTATCTCTTCTCTTATTCTTACCAAAACTCAATGATTAGATCATTATGTTTATATCAGTTTAAAAAAGTATATATTGACATTGCCCCATCATTCTTTACTTCTTTAGCATGCAATGAGAGTTAGATGATATATGTAACATAGAACACCATAAGTCACACACTATGTGGTAATAAGATAAATAACGACACTAGAATAAACAATACAAGAGTGTGAGAGAGATAAAAATGGGAAGCTGTTGTATGGACATTTCAAATCTAAAAATTGAGGACATTGCAAATCTGGATATTGGGTTTTGTTGTATGTATGTTGATATTGTTTTATGTATGTTCATGTTGTTGAATGTATGTTGATGTTGTTGAATGTATGTTAATGTTTTTGAATATATGTTGATGGTTATTCTGTTGTATGTATGTTAATGCTTTTGAATCTATATTGATGGTTGTTCATTTATTTCCTACAAAATGTATGTTCTGTAGTATGTATATTGTATTTATTTTTGATATCGAACTTGTTGTGTATTTCAACATTATGTGCAATGGAGGAACTCAAACAGATGAACATCATTTTAGCTAGTTTGGTCATAGAGACATGGGAAGCATGTGTAAAAAGGGTAGTTGGAAATTATTACGAGTCGCATCCGAAGAAATACAAGTTTGCTTGAAACAGAAAGAACCCTAACTTTGGTGGTTCAGAAAATTGATTCAGAAGAGAGTAGCAAAAAATGACAAGATCAAGAACCGAACAGGTAATCCATAGAAAGTTTTTCACTTGCATATTACCTAATATACAAGTAAAAAAACTTTCTATAACTTACCTGTTTGGTTCTCGATTTTGTCATTTTCTGTTCCTCTCTTTCAAATCAATTTTCTGGAACCACCAAAGTAAGGGTTCTTTCTGTTTAGTCCAACCACGTGTTTCTCACGACGCAACTCGTAACAATGTTGGATTTTCCTCTTTCCACATCCTGCCCATATCCCTATGACCATACTAGTTACAGTGATGTTGAGGTAATGTGCACAAGTTAAGAAACTGGTGTCGATGCTTTGAATTATGTTTAAGTTTTTATTTTTACTTTGTATTATTAATGTAATTTATATTTGAACTACCTAGAACGTGTACTTTTTTAATATTTAAATTAATAATAAATTTGACTTGGTATTTTTGTATTTTTTTTTAAATTTTATGTTAATTCTAATTTAATTTAGAATTTTAATATTTTTTTATTAAGTTTACATTAATTAAGAAAATTTAGAATATTTAATTTTTTTATTAATTTTACGTTAATCTATAAAAAATTAAATCTGATTGCATTGTCGTAGTCGCGTACTTGACAACACTGATGCACTCGGCGACGTCAACAGTGAGGTATTTGCAACGCTCTTAACACGTGCCCGTAGTTCCACACTGCCGACATATTGACCATGTCGACGAAGAGTGCATCGATAGTGAACTTTGTTGACGTTGTCCCGTTCTGATGTCGAAAGAGGCAACACCGACGCATTTCTCATGACGTCCTTGCCGACGTTGGTTTCATTTCTACCGACTCATTTTGGGATTTTGTCGATGTAGAACTGCATCGGCATACCCCTCCTTCATGTAGTGCCGTTTTTCTCCGAATTTAGAACTGGGTTGTGGGACCCGATTAGGTGAAGGAAAATAAGAGAGAGATGGAATTTTGAGGTGGAAAAATTAGGGTCAAGAATTTTTTTAAAAATAATTTTGTAAAACAAAATGATACAAATTGACAAAAGCTTTTTCTAAAGTAGAAAAGAGACCTATTTATTATCTAATTACATGAAAAAATGCATGTTAGTTCATAATATCCCAAAACCTAACATTTTACTAACTATTAGTGGAACTTAGTGGGTATCGCACTAAGTGTTAGTGGGATTATCTAACAAAATATTGAATTTTACCACCAACTTTGTCCAAGGGCAATATGGTCATTCAAATAATTAAGTTACAGTGAAAATTTGACTTTTTCAAGACAAAAGACAACATTACTTTTTTCATTTTGTCCGTCTTCAATAATTTTGACCTCCCGAGCATGAACTCTTAATTATTTTTCTGAAATTCAAATCACATTTGAATATAACGCCGATAAAAAAGTTTGACTTTCCAAAGTCAAAAGTCAACATTTTGACTTTTTACAACTATGACCATTTCCATCAATTCTGAGCTTCCGAATATAAATCCGTATTCATATTTTTGATGTCAAAATCACATTTAAACATAAAGCTCTATCTCAAACTTATATCCGACGACTATATTACATATATATTCATCGGTTTCTCTCTCTTTACCTAATTCGAATAATTCAAATTATTCCAACATATGTTCTAAGTTAACTTTATATGAGCTAGCAGGGGAACCTGATGGACCTTTAGATCATGGGCTCCAAAGATCCTACATTAACTACCTAAACCCTTTTATCAAGCTAATCTACATTCATTAAGTAACGTGTTATTCCACTAAGGTCCCGTAGTTGCACTCTCCTCACTATAGATATATTTCTATCCATCTGATATAACGATAATCAGTAAGTTATTTCTTTACAAGTTGTTCATAAGCTCGGTTGGGTCAAAATATCGTTTTACCCCCCAAACTACATCTTGCTCCTTAAGTTCCGCTAATCCACTATTAAACAATTGGCTTAAGGTCCAACCTCTAAACCGAATCCCTCTCGGCTGAGCCAATGAGAGGGTGGGGCCTCTTATTCAAGATATATATCTACTAACCCTAAAGCAGCTAGGAGGAAATTTTGTTTTGCACTCTATGTACCCAACTTTTCACCCGGTCTTACCCCTGAAATGGAAGGCTTATTTGGCCAGCGCTAAAGAGCTTCCCTGACCTATGCATATCTAAGGATAATCTCGTTGGAACAAGAGTCTATAGTTAGCTCAGATTTAAGATTAAGTTAACTAGGTCATTAATAATCGAGATAGGTTTGTACTAACTACAAAAACAAACTCTCTTGACATTTTTAAATTGTCAAGAATTATTATTCTCGACGGTTTTAAAACCGCCATTGAAGTTAGTGTCAAGAAAGTCAAAGTTCTTGATGGTTGATAAAAACGTCAAGATTAGTGAATGTTGTTGACGTTCTATAAACGTCAAGTATACAAATTTTCATGACAGTTTAAAATTGTCAAGAGTATAAGTGTTTATGACAGCTTAAAACTGTCAAGAAAATGAGTATTCAAGACAAAAACCATCAAGAATATGAATGTTTATGACATTTAATAACCGTCAAGAGTATGATTTTTCATGACATTTAATAACTGTCAAGAAAGTGATTGTTAATGACATTGAAAAACAGTCAAGAATGCACTTTTTTATGACATTTTAAAACTGTCGAGCATTTTTAGATTTTTTTTAATTGTAATTCAATTATATTTTTGTTCTTGTATTATGCTCTCATTGGTCCAATAATTTTTCCATAAATACATATAAATGACAATATTCATCAAATATAAAACCTTTTACCATATCATTTCCAAAACTTTACATATATGAATATTGCAGATCATTTACAAGACCAACATAAATATAATCATTCCATCAGATTTCCAAGAATTCAACTAAACATCCTCTAGTTAACTAACTTAGTCCAAAAGTATATCTATCTATAATAAATCTAATCTCAAAAGTATACCAATCAACCCTCCTCCATATGAACAATTCAAAAAATTCACCTATTTTATCTGTATACATAAAGTTTCAGAATGGCAACCGCAACAAAAAGTTTCCTGCTTCGAAATCACAAATAATTTGCAATCATATGTACGAACCCAAAAAATCAGCTAACTCAACCAGCACCTCATCTAACTCGGTCTGTGAGCATGGTTTTCGTATATCAATCTGTAAACATGCAAATAAATGAATTAGTATTCATTAAAATTATTATACCCACAAAAGAAATAGTTCGATATATAAACCAAATCAGAGATGGCTGAACGCTTGACAGCCGGACGATAAGCTCAATGGATGGTGAACTCAATACGGCTGAAGATGGAAGACGACGTTCGGTCATAACCAGTAAACGTCTTTTTGTATTCGTATATAGAATAACAACAGAGAAAATAACTACTAGAATCATTCTCAAAGCCAAGGCTTCTGATACTATGCTTCAGATGTAAAAATTCCCATTCTAATCAAAGATGTCCAAGATTAATGCTCTATATCAATATAAGTCACTATAACGTTAGAGATTAATGCTAACAAACTGAACAAATGTTGGTAATATATGAATAAGAAAATATGGTAAACACTAAACATTGTTCTTTTCTTGGTAACAAAAAGCACATTGAAAACCAAACTTTGATTCTCTGTGATAACCATAGCCCAATATCTTGAACAAGCTTATTTCCAGAAGCATCCTGCTTATCGAAATCGAAGCTTCCAAAAAGCAGCTCCTATCCAGCTCCTTCTGTAATGACAATGACCATGTGGTCGTTGTCTTTGAGACATCTTGCTATGCATTCATAAAGTCCACCAGGACCTTTGAGATAGAAGGGTGACTCAGGGATTAAACAACAGTCTACGTCCCTGCTTACAAGAGTTGCATACATCACTATGAACCTTGTGCTCGTCGCCACAAAACCAACAATAAAACTTAGTAAAGGTAATGGGAAAATACACTCTGATAAGTTCAAGTCTAGAACTTCTACTAATCATAAATGCAAATCATTTTTTTAAATAATGTGTTTTTTTAAAAGAAATGTCAAAAATAAGGTAGAAGGCAAACTATTGACAAAAATAGGGTAATTTGGGCGAAGTCGTGTACCCGGTACACGACTTTGCTTTGGAGTCATGGACGGGGTCTACGACTTCAATGCAATGACCCCTCAATTTCTTCTTTTTTAAGATATTTAATATATATATATATATATATATATATTAAATATTCAAATTTCCAAATTCCAATTTTCAAAAATATCTTTCTTATTAAATATTTTTTCAAATTCCAATTTTCAATTTTCAACGAGACATTTTCTTTTTCAATATATTTTCAAATTTCAAATTCCAATCTCCAATTTTTTAAATAAAATATATAGATTAATAAAATATGTTATTCAATATTTAAATCTCCAAATTATAATTTTCAAAAATATCTTTCCTTATTAAATATATTTCCAAATTCTAATTTTCAATTTTAAAAAATATCTTTCCAAATTAGATATCTTATTAAATTTTTTATAAAAAATATAATATCTAATTTTAGAATTATTCTTGCCATACCTTTTCATTTTGATTCTAAAAAAGATTAGATATTTTGTTAATATCGGTGGATTGCAAATATTTGTTTAATATATTTTTTAATAACATATTTTGTTAATATATATCAATTTTAAAAGAATTGAATATTAGAATTTGAAATTTAGAAAAATATTTTTAGAGATTGGAATTTGAAATTTGGAAGATATTTTTTAAAATTGAAAATTGGAATTTGGAAATATATTTAATAAGGAAAGATATTTTTGAAAATTGGAATTTGGAGATTTAAATATTTAATAACATATTTTGTTAATATATATTTCTTAAAAAAATTTGTAGATTGGAATTAGAAATTTAGAAATATATTTAATAAGGAAATGTATTTTTGAAAATTAGAAATTGGAATTTAGAAAAATATTTAATAAGAAAGATATTTTTGGAAATTGGAATTTAGAGATTTGAATATATTTTTGGAAATTGGAATTTAGAGATTTGAATATTTAAATATATATATTAAAATATCTTTAAAAAAAAAAAAAAGAAATTGTGGGGTTCACACATTGAAGTTGTGGACCCGTTCACGACTTCCAAGCAAAATCGTGTACCGGATATACAATTTCGTCCAAAATATCTTATTTTTGACATTACTTTTAAAAAATGCATTATTTTAAAAAAAAGACTCCATAAATGCTATAGCGACCTAAGCGAGCTTTTTTCTAAAGCCACAAACTTATCACAATAGCTACCCATCAACTTCAGAAGCTCTATACCATTCTCCTTACTTTCGGATTCAACATGGGCTGTATTTATATCCCACTGAGCCTTTTCAACAATAGTGTCAAAGCCAAATGACTTGTCAATGACCTACATCAGCATCAGGAAAAATCCATTTAAATCCAATGACAATCTAATTTACAACAATAGTCAAAGTTAGAACATGAACAATGTACCGGTATGTCATTATCGATGGTTTTCGGGATCTCAACAACTGAAACATTGAGCCCTTTCCTTCTAACTTCTGAAAGAGAACCACATAATAAAAAGAGAATGAGCAACTTGAGATTAACATTCTGTATTGTGCATCAAGAAAAAAAAACAATAATATAGAACACTAAAGAACCAAGTTTTATTGCTTATAGAGCATCATTCACCATGTTACCTTATATATAACAACTGCTCCTTCTGATTTCCATCTCCACCAATTATATAAACTTGAGGGAATTAAAGAAATGAACAAAGATCCAAGAATTTGAATTTTGCAGTTTAATACATAAATTGTATAAAACATATCTACGAATCTAATTTCCATCAAAATTGCAAAAAGATAATATTCACACCTGATTGATGCCATGATCTTGAATACTGTCAACTATCTTTGAGGTATCATGACCACCTCTTGATGTCCCAATGACAGTTCCACCCATTTATGGATATCATTAACGAACTTTGAAGTCAAATTTATGGTATTTTTAGAATAGAAACCTATATATCCACACTGCAAATCATATTTAGCTTAATAAATTCAAGAAGATATTTTACATTGATCTCTTTTGTACCAGTAAAGAACTTTATTCACTGAAACAGGGTTAGTTTGAGGAAGAGGATTCAAAAGAAAAAAACTTAGTGAATCATTGAAATTGAAAAGTTGCATTCCTAGTAGGGAATAAAGCAATGACTTACTTCAGTTTCAAGAACCTTCTTGACACCATACATATTGTATAAACCACATACTAGCTCCCTGATCACAATATTGAGTTCGGGGCAAAGACCGCAGCATGTCACAGTGCAGGCATGAACCTCATCTGCCTGAAAGTATACCTAAACAAGAAGCAATTGCAACTCAATAACTAAAATATGATATTAGAAACCATGCTTAAGTAGAGAGAGGAATTGAGAAAGAGCTTACTCGTTGGTGGGGTCTAGCACGCCTAAAATGTATTCCTTTTGGACTACTTTTGTGAACAACCTGTAAAAGTTTATAGAAATTACAACCTGCTTTCAGAGATTAAAAGTCGGAGGAAACAAACCAAATTAGAGATGACCGAATGCAAGGTGGCCAAACGATAAGCTCAATGGACAACGAAGTCAATACGGCCAAAGACGGAACACGACGTTCGGCAAGACATTCGATGGAGCGACATTTGACAAAAGTGATGTTCAACAAGATGAATCAACGTTTGATGGAAACTGACGCAACCGCACCTCGGCGAAACCACGGTGGACACATAGCAGACACACAAAATTGAAGAAAATTTAGAGTAGGAGGCGTGTGCGATGGATAGGAAGCAAAAAGAAAATTTAGGGCTTTTAATTTTTTAATTAATGAAAAATTTAATATTTTATTTATTTTAACTACTTAGTAAATCTTGACCGTTTTAAAACGTTAAGAACTTTGGAAAATAACTCCCTCCGCCTTTTCATAAAAATTCTTAACGTTTTAAAATATCAAGAATTTAATTGATATAACTTGATGTTTTTAAAACGTCAAGAAAAAATACATATTACTTGGCGTTTACAAAACGTCAAGAATGTTAAAATTTATAAATATTCTTGACTTTTTAAAAAACGTCAAAAATTTAATAGATAATCCTTGATGTTTTAAAACGTCAAGAAAAAAAATATATTACTTTACGTTTAAAAAATGTCAAGAAACCTAAAAATTAGCCTTTCATAAAATTTTTTGGTGGTTGATCATTCCAATCACCCTTTTCTTGACAGGTTTTTCAAAAACCTCAAGAAATAAAAACCAAAACTGTCAAGAAAGTCCTTTTTTTTCTAGTAATGCGGGTCGTATTCATATTTTCTTTAAATAAGGCGTCTATCTTTATTCATATACTATAGACTATTTAGGCTATATACTCGAATTTGATCCACGTTTATGTCTCCACATAAAGTTGAAGTTTACTCAAAATAGCCTCGAAATCTTAGTTTATTGAATTTAAGATTATAGTATTCAATTTCTCAATAACGACTTTATTGAATAGAATATGATTACAAACTACGAGTTTTTAGGACATAAATTCCAACAAAATGTTAAGCTCTTGTGTGATCAAAATTTTAGGAATATCAGTCTGTCACATGTCTTTAAGGCTGCCCGAGATTTTTACTCTTGTCTTTTCTTTACCTTTCCTCACGATCGAACAAACCCGTGTTTGAACACTTATGTCCCAAGATCTTTGGACAAAACTCTTAGCCTCTTCTCCACTTCTTAACATCAAATAGGATAGAAGGTACAAGTATTCCACATCTCAACACCCAACTCCTAACTGCCACTCCTTCAAATGTGCACATAAAGCTATGCTTTTAGATGGGTATCAGCATCGATGGTTTGAAAACATTTAAGTCAAAACAACATTTTTCAAGAAAACGTTTAGGATTTCAATAAAATCAGCTTTTAGGAAGTTCATATTCAATTTATATATTCAATTTCAATTTAGAATTCATCTTAACTTTTAACTAGTCTCAAATTTAGATAAGTAATTTCATGATTCATTTGTGTTGAAGATTTTGTCTAAAAGATTTTTGAGAATATCTTTAATTATATATCTTTGATTAATGAATTAATTAAAGGATGAGATATTCAAAAGATAAAAGATTTTCTATTATTTTAGGAATCTTGTTATTTATCTTCAAAAGAAAAGAAGATTTATACATATAATATATATGTATAAATAGGTTGTTATGGAGCGGTTGTGGGTGTGACGAAAAACTGAGAAACACAAGTTGAAGAAGTTTGTTCACGTTAGAGGTCGTCTGCAGAAGCTACTGGATTCTAAAGGTATCATTATCTTATGTCTATGAGATCGACATGTTGATCTAAGTTACAATAATTGATGAGTAACAGACGAGACAGTGATTTGTGTGATCACTAAGATCTTTAAAGGGATTTAAAGACGTCAAAGATATTCACTCATGTGTTCAGGGGAGCCTAAAGTCAGACATCGTGAAGAAAAGTAATTCAGGAGGAGCCTGGAGTCTGATGTCAAGACACATGTTATTTAAGTCATATAATTGAACAGAGTACCATATGCTGTATAAATGTATATTGACTCAAGTGAATATTAATAAAGATTACTCATCAGGGCTGTGCGTAGCTCTCCAAACGTAGGTAATATTGGCCAAATTGGGTTAACAAAGTTTATTGTGTTATTTGCTTATGTTGACCCTCTAGTTAGTACAAAAGTTATTAGCTTTAGTATTAACCGAAGATTTAATTATCTCATTGTTTTTTAAATTTGAGAAATTTATTTATGTTTAAATTCGATAAGTAAGACGGCTAGATAAATGTAGCTCTCAAAATTCAATCTTTCTATAAACAAAAAATTGGAAATCATCATGGATGTAATGAATAAAATTCATAGGTTGCTTCTAAGAAATTACATTTCTTTTTATAATAACTTGGATTTGGACAATTCGAAGGTAAGTGACAATGTAGATATTTATTCATCAAATACGACACTGATGGGTCCCACAATTTTTGGGATTGTTTTGACTTCCGAAGCAGATGGGACTTGTGGCGTAAATACGCTAGGGCCACTTTCATCCAACTTCCACACATTTTATTGAAAATAGATACTCTACAAATATATTTGGTACATTGTATTAGATATCTCATATGGAAAATGTACAACAAACTTTTTAGAATTTTATAAATATGATTAAATTCTAATTTTTGAAAATACTTTCGACTCAAGTTACCTTTCAATAAAAGAAATTTTCGTAAATATAACAAACTACTAAAATATTTACGACCTGTATAACAAAACTCATGACGTTAATCATTTTTTAAATATTTCAGGTTTGCGCTTCTGTCTTTCTACTCCTCTTCGTTGCGATTTTTTCTATCGTCTTTCTTATTTTCCTCTTCTTTTATTTTTGTTGCGATTTATTTTCATCGTATTTCTTATTTTCCTCTTCTTTTTTTACATCGTATAAATTTGGGTAACTAAATCTGCCTAAATCTAAACAATTCTATACAAAAAATATACAAAGGATTGTATATAAAAAATCTTTAAAAAAATCGTTTAGATTGGAGTAGCCAAATCTAAACGATCGTATACCAAAAGAATTTTTTGAAAAGTCGTCTAGCCAAATCTAAACGATCTTGTACCAAAGTATCTTGAGAAAATAAACGATCGTATACCAAAAAAATCTTGAAAAAGTTCATTTAGCAAAATCTAAACGATCGTGTAACCAAATTAATCGATAAAATTGAATAAAATAAATCGTTTAGATTTGTCAAATCTAAACGACAAAATCTAAACGATCGTGTACCAAACTATAGCCAAAACTAAACGATCGTGTACAAATATATTACGTGCATTGTTGACGGCGTGGTTAAAAGGACATTTTTTACATTTTTCATTGTGGGCCTATGAGCTTTTTTCGTTTTTGGAATGGTTGTATACATTGTAAATATTTTTTGTTGCTTTATTATATTTTTGAAAAGACCCCTTTCAATAACTTATTTTTTCTCATTTTTTAATGTCTTAATAATTTCTCATTAAGGTCATAATCATTCATTCTTATATGGAAAAACGATTTGTTCTTCCTATCTTAATCTTGATTTTACGATATCAACGGTACATCAATTCCAATATGAAATATGGTTGTTGATCAAAGTAATTTAACTTCGTTTTTTATTTTTTTGTACTTTCTTCAACGTGTATTTTGAGTTGAATCTGATTTTAAATGATTTTGTTTTATTTTTGTACACTGATTTTGTTTTGGTTTTACTTTGTATCAGTTTTGTATATTAATGCCTTCATGTACTTATATTATATGTATTAGTTGGTTGATATACTTACAACGTCATTTTCATTTTTTCAAATTTTATGTAGTTCATTATAGTATTATAAGTATATGAATGATATAATTCAGTATATCATTATCAAGTATATCAGCAATATATTATTTAACATATCAAGATATCAACAAGGTGAATCATTATCAAGTATATGAATCAAGTTAATAAGTGTATATCAATAATGTATCAATTGTAATAAGTTAATAAGCATATCAAGTGTATTTAATCAATTAAGTGTATAAGTAAAAAATATTAAGTGTATCTATAGTACATCAGGTGTATCAAACATATCACGTGGATCAAGCGTATCAAATTTCTTGAGTGTACCGATGAAGCATAACAAGTTTATTAGTAGTGCATTAAGCATAACAAACTTAATAGTAAAGTCTTCAAGTGTATCAAGGCATAAAGGATATCAAGTATATAAAAAAGGAATCAAGTGTAATAAGGAGTATTAGGTGTATCAATGTGTTTTAGGTATATCAAATGGTAGCGAGTTTATCAAAGAGTATCATAATGCATCAAGTGTATCAAGGTCCAAAGGTTATCAAGAAGTATCAAACATATACATATCAAATATATCAAGGACTATTAAGTGTGTCAATGGATATTAAGTATGTTAGAAGTGTATCAAATGTATCAAATGTATATTAGTAACAATGACATTTATGACATTTTACATCTTGTATATATGGATTGAACTTTATCTTTGTCATTCTTGTAAACAATAAATTTATGTGCTACAAAGTTAATTAACTTGTTTTACCTTTTTTTGCGGGTGCCCCGTCATTTTTCCATTGAATAAAGATTTACCTTCATTCTATTCATTTCCACCTTGATTATGGGTGATAAACTAATAATTCCATTTGTCTGAATCTAGCCTCAAATCGATGAACTTTACAAATAAAGACACCAATGACTGTATTATTACTTTTTTTGTAATTAAACAAAATTAGATTTATAAACGCGATCCCAATCTTTTTCTTTTTCTTGTCCAAACTTTAAAAGTTAAAGAAAAATAGTTAAGGTACTTTAAATGCTAGTAGCTAAAAACATTTACAAACGTAATATAAATCTATTAATGATAAAAATTGAAAGACTTTTATTAATATATAATTCATATACATAAATAGAATCATGACCAGAGGATGAATTAAGGATTAATTGTGGATTTTTCAAGATGAGGAGACTTCTAAGGATTTTTCACGCTAAGTATCAGTTCTAGTATTGTGAGTGACACATTGATTTAAAAGTTATCTATAAAACATGATTTTCAAGTTATTGTTTAAAGACATGTTTTTATGATAAATGATTTGAATTGATTTCTTAAGCTATGGTATGTTGAAATGATCTATTTATGAACTATGAAAGCAAAGGAAATATTTCAATATTTTTCAATACGTTTTATCCTAGTCCGAATATTCCATGAGACCTATTGTATATATGTGGTTAACTCCATATTGATGGTAGGGTTGACGAGCTTATAGTTTATGGGCCATCAGGAAGGTATATCTTTATGCCTCAAAGGAGGAAGATTACAGGGAAAGTTATTTCCTATCGATTGTTCCATCTTAGGACGAAGAGGTTTAGTACTACAGATGGCTATGGATCATGTCTTCCTAAAGCTATGCAAAAGTTCAATATTTCAAGTATCATGTTATGACATGACAATTTATTGATAAATGATATTCAAGCTTCAGTTTTATATTAAACTCTTTATGAAAACTTGTTTCACAAGACTGTTACTCACTAAGTCTTTTAACTTACTCTTTCAAAATGTTTTCCCTCTTTCTAGGTACAGAGTGTGAATCTCCGAGTGCTGAACTTCCTGCTTCTGGGCGAAATTGGTTTTTAGTCATGAAAGGAAATGGTTTACTAGAAATGTTGTCATGTTTTGTGAAAATTATTCTTACTGCACTTTTTATATTTACATAGTATTTATAAAAGTCATTTCCTAATGGGTTACAACATGATTTTAGATTGTTTCTAAGTTTAAAGACTTCTACTTGAAAACGTTTTATGGTTTCATGTCAAGGGTTAGCTGGAATTGTTTCAAAGGTGAATGATTTCAATTGACATCACACCACCTTTTAGATCCAGAGCAGGTGATATGGGAGCACGTGTGATAGCTTATCATTGTGTACTTTCTCTTTACTCACTATATTTTGTTGTGCAAGTTCTTCATCCGTTTTGTGCAATACATTGAATATTATTCATAGACTAAGGGGGAACCTAATCTATCGTTGTTGAGAATGGGTTCTTAGTCTCCCCCTAAGACTCACCTACAGAGAAGAAGTTTTGTAACGACACAACTTTTCAATATATGTTGAGGTTAGTACTCAAATAAAAGCAACCTTTTAAAACCCAAAACCATGCAAACTTGAGATCGTCTTATTTATGAATTAAAAATAAAACCAACCTTAATTGAAAGTCGAATTTTCAAATAAATAAATAAATAATCAAAACAACTTAACCAAGGCCCCCTAATGAAAAGAAACATCAAAGGAAACAAATGTTTAAAACCAAATACTATCTAAGCAAAAGTTCATAGGCAGTCTAAAAAGATAGAAATAAGGATAGCAGAAGCTTTGGTCTAATATAGTCCTAATGGCATGGTCACTTGTCCCTTTTGTCACTCAACGACTTTTCTTTACCTCTGCTTGAAAAAATAAAACACGGAAATGGAGAGTATATAAAATATCCAATAAATGACCCACTATTGAGCTCACTTGGTGGACCTGTTAACTTCTTTATCAAGTATACTGTACATTTTGTGCCATAGCTAGCAGTCTATTGGTTCTGTTTGAGCACACATCGGCCATAATAGTGAACCCAAGAGTACATTTAATTGTCAATACAATCAAAATAGATAATTATCTTACACCTAGGATATACTAACTTGAAAGAAAATGCTAACAAACACCATCAATAAATTGAATCCAATTCAGTCCATTACATAACATGTAATTGCATCTATATTCTCATCGTAATTAGATAACCATCGTATATCACAAATTTCTATGACACTCCACAATCTTAAAGCATTCATGTTGTCAAGAAAAATTAGTCTAGCACCTTGAGATCATTTTTTCATAAATTTCATATATGCCCTTGAGATTTATATTTTTTTGCGATTTATCAATCCCAAGCCATCTCGGTGCAGTTAAGGCCTGAGATCGAATAACTAAAGGTAGAAGTCTTTCATCTAAGGACATCTCGGGATAATCGGGATAATGTATGCCCAAGATCAAATAAAATAAAGGTAAAATTCTTTCATTCAGACCATATCGATGCCATTAAGGCCGGAGATCCAATAACTAAATGAATAATTCTTTCATCCCGGGACATCTCAGGGCATTGTATACTCGAGATCAAATGAATTAAAGGTAGAATTCTTTCATCCCGAGACATCTCGATACAACTAAGCCCCGAGATTGTGTATCATGATCTACACCATCATTTAAATTTGAAAGTCATCATTTAAAATTAAGTATAGGATCATGTAGATCTACACTTTTGTCCTTCATCTCAGACCATCTCGATTCAATGTATGCCCAATGTCGAATAAATTAATGGTAAAATTCTCTCATCTCGAGACATCTCGGGGTATGGTATGGCCGAGATCGTGTATCAAAATGATCTACACAATCGTTCTTTGCGATCATATATAACGCGCCTATGGTCGATTTATCGTGTGTTGACTGGGATAATTTTGGTATTTTACATTATCGACCTGTGGGATTTTTCCATTTTCAAAATTGTTCTATATAGTGTAAATATTTTTCCAGTTTGTTTTATTTTTGAAAACACCCCTTAATACTATAATTATCCACTTTTCTTCGATTAAATATATATAAGTATATTTTTAATAATTTCTCTTTCATCATTAGTTAACCAATTCTCGCAACATATATATTTAATATCTTAATCCATAATCCACAAAACCAAATATTTTCCTAACTCCAAATTAAAATGGTTAACAACCCCATCGATTAATCATAATAGAATCAACATAACACTTAATTAACTCAGGATGATTAAAATAAAATTACCTCAAATTTGGGATCTTACGAGTTTAAAAGCCAACATTGCAAAAGATAAATTTATTTACAATAGTGTTCTTGAGAGCACCAAGCTGGAGCGTTGCAGCTCTTATGCAATGCTAAAGACCTGAGAGCAACCTTTTGAAGAGTGTTGAAGCGCTGCATAACAATGTAAATGCATTGCGACAAAAGTGACTTGAGCACAACTGTGCTACCTTGTACATGCTGCATTGCAATAAATTTACCTAAAGCGTTGTTGCGTTCCCATCAGTCCAACTATTTTCCCATCAGTCCAGCTATTTTAACTATAATATTTTAACTCACAGCCTTTTCTAGCTAACTGTCATAAATTAATCCACATATAACTTATTTATGTAAAGCATGTTTAATTTTCAACATCCTCCCTTAAACATGTTTTCTAAAAAACTTCAAGCAAAGTTGTTAATTTGTTAAACACATTAACTTTGAGTAGTTTCGTGAAAATATTTGCAATTTGATCTTCAGTCTTCACATATTCAACTTGAACCTCCTTCCTTGAAATGCAATCTCTGATGAAGTGAAATCTTGTATCTATATGTTTGCTACGATCAAGGAACATAGGATTATTTGCTAGAGCAATTGTTGACTTATTGTCTACATGGATCACAATTGGATCTTCTTGCAAAATTTCAACTGTCTTTAATAAATTTCTTAACTAAACTGTAAGACAGACACTTGATGTTGCATCAATGCATTCCGCCTCATAAGTGGATAATGTCACAATAGATTGTTTCTTAGAACTCTAAGTAAATGCAGTATTACCAACGAAGAAAACCATATCCACTAATCCTCTTTCGATCATTAGTATCTCTAGTCCAGTCACTATCACAATAGCCTTCAAGGTTAAATTCTTTAGATGAAGAATAAAATAACCCATAGTCAAGCGTACCATTGAGGTAATGAAGAATTTTCTTTGCCAATTTTAAATGAGTAGTTGTAGGAGATTTCATAAATCAACTCACAATCCAACGCTGAAAAGAATATATATGGTAATGTGCAAGCCTAATATCTCAAACTCCCAACCAAACTTTTGAAATATGAAGGATCAATATCTCTTTCTTCATATTTGGACAGTTTAGTCCCATTTTCAATCGGAGCTGTGACAGGATTAGAATTGATCATATTGAACTTCTTTAGAATTTCTCTAGTATATCTTTCTTGAAAGATGAAAATACCTTCCTCTGAATGTTTCACCTTAATGCCAAGATAATATGATATCAGTCCTTTATCTACATTTCAAATTCTTAGGTCATCGCCTTCTTGAGATCTTCAAACATACTCGCATAATTTCCTGTAAAAATTAAGGTATCTCCATGACTATTAGTCTTAATATAAAGAGATTGTTCATAAGGGCACCTCGAATACCCATTATCAAGGAAATATTTGTTAATTATGTTATTCTACATTCGTGGTGCTTGTTCAATTTGTATGTTCAATTCGTATAATGTCTTCTTCAATATTAGAACTTTATCCTCTTGGCCTTTCACAAAATAACCAAAAGGTTGTTCTAAGTAGACTTCTTCTTCTAGATATCCATTAAAAATGCTTATTTGACATCCATCTGAAAGATCTACCAATTATTTTCAGCACCAAGTGCAATTAACAACCTGATGGTTTCCAAACAAGCAAGAGGAGCAAATAATTCATCGTAATCAATGCCTTTCTTTCATTCAAAAGAGTAGAAAGTTTCCACTTATCATTCTTCTTTATGACTTTTATCCCTTATTTTGGAAAGCTTCTTCAAAATTCAAAGGTTCATTGTCACTAAATAGACAAAAAAGAGTAAGGTTGTTAAAACTTTGACTTAACTCTTCAATTTCATAATATATGTCTTGTAAACTTCTCATGCCACAAGGCCTTTGACTTGAACATGTAGATGATAGAGGTGTGTTTTGTTTTGGAGTGATTGGTGATGTTGGTGGTGTTGATGAAGAAGCATTGTCACTAGGCTCATCATGATCATTGGGAAAATAAAAAAATTTGTAGTCTTCTAGTTCTTCATTCCAATTTCATGATGCTTCTTCATCAAACACAACATCTCTGCTTATCATCGTCTTCTTTTGTAATAGGATTATAAAGGTTGTAGCCTTTTGAGCTTGCATCATAGCCGACGAAAACATGTTTCTCGCTTTTATCATCAAGCTTACTACCTTTGGATCAGGTATATGCGCATAAGCGATATACATCCTGTCCATGCTTGTTAAGGACTTTTGTTCCATAAGCTTCTTGTAGGGGAACGATTTTAAAGAGTACACTGCACATTCAATAACCTGTTTCAAAAATTCCTTGGGCATCTTTTTTCTCTTCAACATGCTTCGAGCCATGTTAAGTATTGTTCAGTTCTTTCTCTCAAGAACACCTTTTTGTTGAGGAGTAAATGAAATTGCCATAGGTCGGTGAATTCCATTTTCTGCTTAAAAAGTTTTGAATTCATTTGAAGCGAATTCACATTTTCTATCTAATCTCAAAGTTTTTATGTAATAACAACTTTTTTTTCCAACAAGAGTTTTAAATCTCTTGAACATGTCAAATACTTTTGGTATTTTCATTGTAGGTCTGTGGGCTTTTTCCGTTTTCGAAATTGTTCAATACAATGTAAATATTTTACCGCTTTGTTATATTTTTTAAAAAATAAAAAAAGAAACTATTTACAAATATAACAAAATCTATCCCATTCTTCAATAGTCCATTAAGATTTTTTTTTTAAATTTTATATATGCAAAAATAGTTGGAATTATTTTTTTCCCTTCGTAACAATTTATAAAAATAGAAAACCAGTAAAAAACAGTTGAGAGTTTATACGAACAAAATGAAACCACAAACACAAAATCATTGAAAAAATTAGAAGAACAAATTTTTTCTTTGGGAGATATTTTTTTAAATAAAATATTTATTATTGTTTATTTAACTGAAAATATTATTGAATATGTTTCACGTCATTTCAAACTATTCAGGACAATAGTTATATTCACTGAATTAAATGTGAACTGTTCGGTGTATATATATCTATTCTGAATTAACCAGCTGTCCGAAAACATATAACATTTGTCACTCCCAGCCCCACCACCATTCCTCTCAATTAACACCCTTTAAATTTCTCTTCTTCCCTTCAATTCATGATTCATTCATGCATATAAATATAAGAGGACAATCTTTAATTTATCTCTTAATTTCAGATATTTTATTAATATAAATCCAAATTAATAATTATATCTAATTTAAACTTTCAAACTTCTCTATAAATTTCAATTAACACTATTTTTAAGATTGAGTTCGATAAAAGTTGCAGGAAACATACGAATGTTTCCATTTATCAAGTTTCTGACTTGTAATAAGAGAGACAATTTAGATCTTTTATTAAGATTAAACAAATGGATTTTTTAAAAATTACAACAAGACAACAAAATATTTATACTTTATGGAACAATTTTGAAAATGAAAAAATCTCACAGCTCTACAATGGAAAATACAAAAAATGCTCAGTCCACATGCGATTAATCGATCAAACATGTACGGATAATTCTTCTAGGAAAATTGCTAAATATAATCCATTTTTTAAGAAGTCGTAGGGTTTTATGATTGATTGGAAAAAAAATAGATTTTTAGGACAAAATAGGAGTGAAAAGTCCAATTTACCCTTAAATTAAATTTCTCTTTCTCTTTCACTCACCAAACTCACACTCTGTTCTCCCACTTGTTATCTTCCTCCTCTAACTTCTCTCTAACCTCTTTCAAACTCTCTTTCTCTTGAAAATTTGTTTATTTTAATTATTGAAAAACAAAATTTAAAATAAATTTATATTAATTTTCTAATCTTACAACATTTTTATTTTACTTTTCCATCAAGTTTTTCCCCGATTTTCGATTCTATTTTTTTAAATATGTCACAAATTTAAACTTATTAAGTTAGATTTTTTTTACTTTTTATAGTTAGATAAGATATTTTTTTAACTGTGCTACATTAACTTATCTAGTTAATTTTGGATATGATTTGTATTTAGTTGTACAATTGAGCATTTATATATATATTATGCTTCATCTCTATGGTTTAAATTTTAGAACAAAACATTTAGGTTTATGATTATTTTATTTTGTTTTATCTATTTATGTGAAATTAGATACGTGTATATCTGAACCTTGATTTACTTACTTACTTATTTAGTGATTTATTAAACTCATTCTTTCAAACTTACTCTTAATCTCTCTTGTCACTTTTGATCAAGTTATCATGTTATTTGGTAAATGTTAATTTAGTTTTTTTTTTTTTATTGTTGCTACTGATTTTTTATGGAGAAATTCTTTAAAGTCGATTTTTTAAAATTAAGCTTATGATTTCTTCGCTAATATGGAAAAAATTAGCATGATTTTACACATAAGGGGAGCTACTATTTTTTTTTTTTATCTCGCAAACATCTCACGAGTTTTAAACTTGAAAATACCCAATTTCAAATCAATTCTATACTTATTTTAGGTGATTTTACATATATTTTATAGATTTTTTAGGTAATATTTTTTTCATCTCACAAACATTTCACAAATATCTCGCAACATCCAAACTTCAAATGATTAATCCTAAACCAATTGTAGGATGATTTATGAAGATTTTGCACATGGTTTATGGAGCTTTTAGCCACTACTTGTATCTTACAAACATCTCATAAACATTTTGCAAACACCTCACAACTTTTAAAGTTCAAATATCTAACCCAATAATGAATTATATACTTGTTTTATGTGATTTAGGGTGATTCTACATATTGATTAAATATATGTGACTAATATTTATGATACGACTGAGATGTGTGGATGTCGTTATGGATTACTAGTAGTTGCCTCATACTTGTAGCGATGTGTCATTCTGCAGTTGTGTCTCCTTTGGGATTCATCCGTTATTGTGTTTCCTTCATGATTCACTAGTTATTGTGTTTCCTTCGAGATTCACAAGTTTGGAATGTGCGAGATGTCTGTGAGATATGTGCGAGATATGTACGAGAGATGTGTGCAAGATAATACATATGTACCTAAAAGGCTTCTTAAACATGCGTAAAAGCACTCCATAGGATTTAAGAGAGGTACAAATTCGATTTTGGAATACATAGTAAAAGTTTGGAATGTGCGAAATGTGTGTGAGATATGTATGAGATGTATGCAAGATGTGTGCGAGATAATACATATGTACCTAAAAGGCTTTCTAAACATGCGTAAAAACACTCCATAGGACTTAAGAGAGGTAGAAATTTGGTGAGATACGTGCGAGATATGTTCGAGATGTGTGCAAGATAATGTATATGTTCCTAAAAGGCTTCCTAAACAAGTTTAGCACTCCAAAGAACTTAAGAGAGGTAGAAATTTGATTTTTGTTCAAGATCATGTACCAAGATCTTTTATATTTAGTATATGATCTTGAACTAAAAACACTTTGAAAAAAAATAATACAAGATTTATGATTGGTTGTAAACAAATATCACGATTTAAAAAAACTATAAATGAAAAATTGCAGAAGAAAAGAAGAAAAAAGATGGAAAGGAAAAGAAAATTGTAGAAGAAGAGAAAAAAGAATATTGAAAGGAAGAACAAACCTGTAATTTTTAAAAAAAAAAATAGCAGGCTTCACGGGTTTTTTATTTTGTTACACAGTCGTAATATTTTGGTGTCTTTTTATATTTATGAAAATTAACCATAAAATTTTGATAGGATAAGTTTAATAAATCCTTAAATAAATCAAGGTTCGAGTACACATCTCTCTAATTTCACAAAACAGATAAAATAAAATAATCACAAACCTAGAGGTTTTGTTCTAAAATTTAAACCAAATAGATGAAGCAAAATATATATATAAATGTTGAATTGTACAACAAATTATATCCAAATTTAACTAGACAAGTTAATGTAACACATTTTAAAAAAAATATCTTATCTAACTATAAAAAGTAAAAAACAATCTAACTTATTATTGTTTAAATTTATGACATGTTTAAAAAAAGAATCAGAAATCAAGGGGAAAGAAGTTGATGGAAATTTAAAACAAAAATGTTGTAAGAGTAGAAAATTAATATAAATTTATTTCAAAAATGTTTTTTAATAATTAACATAAACAAATTTTCAAGAGTAAGAGAGTTTGAAAGAGGTTGGAGAGAAATTAGAGGAAGAAGACAACAAGTGGGAAAAACGAGTGAGTTTGTTGTGTGAAAGAGAAGGGAAAATTTCATTAAGGGTAAATCAAAATTTTCACTCATATTTTGCCTTAAAAGTCTATTTTCTCACAACCAATTCTAAGACCTTACAACCCCTTAAAAAATGGCCTATATTTGGCAATTTCTCATTCTTCTTCTAAATAGTCATGATATGCGGTTACGTGGGAAATGATGTAGTATCAACAGTATCGTATAGTTCTTTTTAATGATAGAAAATTTGCTTTAAATATAAACGATTGTATTAACTATGGTCAGCGATCATTTACATCGTATCCACATGCACGATCGTGTAGTTTTTTTTAAACGATAACAAAAGGGCTTTAAACCTAAATTATCATGTTAACCATGCTAAATGATCGTGTTGACTTGGTAAGTGAACACGATCATTTAGATCATATCCACATGATCGTGTAGTTTGTTTTAAATGATAGAAAAAGTTTTTCAAATCTAAACAATCTTGTTGACCATGCAAAACGAGCGTGTTGACTAGGTAAGCGATCGTTTACATCATGTCAAAGTGATATTTAAACGATCTTAATATTCTTGAATATGATGGAAGATGAAGTTAGTATTTACATGCATGAAGTTCAATATTCTTTTTAAATGATCTTTGAAAAACAATAAAGTATAATCAAGAGCCCTTCAATTACTATTGTAGATAATAATGTTAGAAATAACTAGTAAGACAACAAAGTAGATTAACACATGAGACTTTGATAACCCAGTTCGACCAATAATGCCTACATCTGGGGAGCTGCGCACAACTCGGATGAGTAATTTTATTAATAGTCACCATAAACACCAAAACATCAATTAACATATGTGTACTCAATACTATAACAATATGACATGTGAATTAACATCAGACTCTAGGCTACCCCTGGAACAAATAAGACACCCGTCAACACGTCTGATGGTCAGGCTCCCCCTGAACGTATGCATGAATCAACTATGAATCAAACTAACCACCGATTCATCTTGTATATTACTCATCTGCAAAAAACTCAACTTTAGGTAGTCATGTTGCTTTAGAACTCATAAGATCAAGCTACCTTTTTTGTTACAGCCGCTTCAATGATAAACCGGAAGTTTCTTCTTAGTATCAGCAAAGAAACTTTTCTCTCTATTTTTCCGCATAATCCAGCCGGTCATCAAAACCTCATATATATACATATATATCCAGATATGTATAAAACTTGTATCTTAAATAAGATCCTTAAAGAATAGGAACTTATTATATTCTTAAAGATAATTTGAGAGATTCCCAAAATATATGAGAATAAAATACTCTTTGAATATCTTCACTTTTAAAATTAAATAAATCATTTAATTAAGAGATATTCTTTTAGACAAAGAATACTTCAACAATCTTGAATATTCTTAAGATTTAAATAGAAGAATAAATCGTTTAAAGTTAAAAAAAAAAAAAAAAAAAAAAAAAATCTGAGAGAGGAGGTGAATAGAAGATGAATAAAACGCAAAGAAGAAGTCTCGAAGTGGAGCCGAAGAGAAGATGAATAAAATGCAAAAAAGAAGAAGAAAGAGAAGTGACGAATCGTTCGCAATATAAAGTACAAATATGAAATTTATGAAAATATTTTTCTGACTTCATAGACTTTTTTTATTTTGTTACACGAATCGTAAATATTTTTGTGTTTTGTTACCTTTATGAAAATTAACTTTAAATAAATTGTCCATGTATTTAAATCTTACAGTTTTGAAATGAATTTAAATGTGAAATTTATCCAATGAATAATTAGAGAGTTTATGTATGAACTTAAAGAAATATTGATAGAATATCTAAATTGATTCGTTTATAAAGATACCTGGACGTTCAAGTGATAATGAAAGCATGAGTCTTGCACAATACTTATTAAAAGTTTAGAAAGGACACTTGGATAAAATTTTCAAACTCAAAATATGTTGTCAAATTTCACTCTAATTCATAGATTTTAATTAGAATAATCGAAAAGCGTACTAAAAATAAAAATATTACAAAAATGTCATTGGGTGATTTAGTGTAATAATCTAATACAAATAATAGTTTACCGTAATCTATAATCAATAAACGATAAATTTTTGCTCTACTTATAAATTTTCTATTTGTTTAGTTTATTTTACTATATTTGAAAACAAATCCATAAAAAAATTGAGAATATATTAACGGTACAATTTATAATTCAAATTGTTAAGGTCTACTTTTGATTAAATTTAAAAATCATAAAAACTAACAAACCAAAATAACATAGTACATTGCCTGTGAATTTTTTTTTTTTTTTGAAAAGTAAATCCATTTTCTTTTTGGTATCTTAATCAACAACAGTTAGGTGTAATCTAAACAACAGTTAGGTGTAATCTAGACTTACCTATTTACAGATATTTTCTTTTTAAAAATAGGAATAAAATAATCTGGTAAATTTTAATAAAAAACAAAATTATACCCCTCTTTTTTTTTTTTTTTTTTTTTATATTATTATTATTATTATTATTATTATTATTATTATTATTATTATTATTATTATTATTAGTTGAAAAGCTATCGAAGTTGCAGGCATAAAGATATGTGCAACCTAGCGATCGCACAAAATATTATTCTATTTTATTTTACAGCAACCAAAAAAGGAAAAAAAAAGTTGAAACATCAACAAAGAAAACACCAATCTAAAAATATCTTTATAGAAACATACCATACCAATTATTTTTATTCATTAAAAGAGAAAAAAAAGAAAAGAAGACATATATCATCGACTTGAACATAGTTTAATAACTTAAAAAAAAAAAAAACATAGATCGTTCTTTCCTTTTATTATTTTATTTTTAGGAATAATTATAAGATTATTCCAGCCTAATTTCCACAAATATGGCCCAAAAGCAAGAGCCTCTAACAACTTGGAATGGGAACCCTACATTTGGAAGCAACACGTTTGGCGCCAGGAGAATTCACATAAGGCCCCAAAGCTGGGTTCTTTATGTACCCGCAAAGACATTCTTCCTGCTGTTTCAATTTGTTGCAGCAAATGCTGGATGGGTTCATCCCCGACGTGATTGCCCCGGAACATGAGCTCAGCTCCACAGGGTTGCAACTCACCGCCTCTGCAACACGAACTCTGCCAAGAACGGCCACCACGAAAAGACAAACAACTGTGAACGGAAGAACTTTGTTCATTGTCTCTTGGTTTTGATAGAAATGAGTAATGTTTGTTGAAGGGAAAAGGAAAAGGAGAAAGAGGAATATGACTTTAATTGTGTGTTTTTCCCCCAACTCTTTTTTGTTTGTATTTATAGCCACATAAAGTTGGAAGTGTTGAAAAAAGGGCCAACCCTGTTATTAATTTCTCATTTCCAATCTCACCTACCTTTCTCTTTCATTTTAATTGCTTCAAACATCCTTTTCTATAAAGTTAAATATCATGATGATAACAATTAACGAATATAGTTGGCATTGATTTAAATGTTGGGTTGCTCAACCAGTTTGATATATTATAGAGCACAAAAACCACAACTATTTTAACAAATTTTTTGACTGCCTAAATCAAACCTACATATTAAAAGGTAGTAGTATAAGTTGGTTAAATTAGAAGACTAGGCATATATGTATATATATGTATGTATGTATATATATGTATGTATGTATGTATTTACTGCTTGTTCTCATAAGGTTTCAAGAGAAACGTGTTTCGTGGAGTTGGATTTATATTGATGTTGTGTTTGCATTGATTTGATGTAATATGGTTCGATCTTTAATACTTGATCCTCTGATTCTCTCTCGATTGAGTGCGCACACTTGATTTGAAAAAGCAAAACGCTTGATGTTCTTGAAGTTGAAAGAATTTGAACACTGTGTATATTTAAAGAAACTTGAGTCTTCAAGTATGGTTAAGCCTTCAAGAGCTAGAAAGTTTCTTATTGTTGAGAGAATTCTCTCTAGTTAGGCTTTAGAAAACCGTCGAGTGATGGTTAAGCCGTCAAATACTTATTGAGTGATGGTTTTAGAAAACCTTTTAGGCATACAATACATGAAATCATTTTCATAAACATGACTTACATCGCCTCATTTTATAAAACAGAAAGCACATATCAGTCCTTTATATTCCTTTCTTTCGAGAACATAAACCATTCCCACGCATAAACTACTGTGATGTCCTTTTCATCAACAACTTCCCTTGGAGAATTTTTTGGTTCACTTTTTGTTGCTCATGCCACTAAGCCGAATATGCTCCTTTTACGCATTAGCCAACTTCACTCCACCATGCAGTACTTTTCTACATGGTTTTCCTTTAGTCTTTGTATGCACATAATAGTTAGCTCATTTTAAGGAATATGACTAATGGTTTATTCATAACATAGCATACAATACAATCATTGCACTTATGCACATAGAACTTTACTTAAAACATAACACAAATGTTTTCTTTAGAAATCAATCTCTTTATAAACTTTCATGTACGAAATATAGTCAAAACAACATCAAATATTTTAAGAAAGCTTTAAAATCTGTAAACGCACACTTGGAAAAATCAATCACTACTGAAATCCCTTTCTTCAGAATGCCTAACTCCCTAAAGACCTTCATCTTGCCTAGTGATTCTTCAGCGTAAGACAACACTTAATACTTTTTCCTTATCAAAATCTCATAGTAACCTTTTCTATTATGGTCTCTCCTCCTACTTATACTAATCCTAATTTGGATGGATCATCTTTAAGTTCTTATAAACCCACCAGCTCCTACTTAAAGTACTACACGTGTAAGCCTAATAACTTTCAAACCATGCTTAGTTTAAACTCTTGCACGTGGCCTATTAAGAGGTCCAATCATGGTTATTAGAAGAATGGTTTTTGCGTTCGAGTTAATATCATTGTGATTTAAATGCGATAGGACATCTGACACGTCTATTGGACTTTTGAGATGACTCATCATTTCCTTCTTTTTGAAATTTGAAATGGATGTTCCAACTTCCATAAGGCCTCCTTGTTGTACAAACATTCATTCCAAGATATGTCATATTAGGCTTTAGGTGAGCGACTTAATTGGGTGACTAGGATAGGATGATGCGATAAGATGCATGTTCTACGTATGCCTTGTTGATTTCATAATGATATGCATGTAGTACAAGTTTTCCTCTTTATTGCCCAAGTGTAAGCAGAGAGAGGTTTTCTGGTATGTCCAGCGTCGAGCTTAGAGAATTGGTGTTCTAATCGAATCTATCGCGTAACTAATCCTATGTGGTATACTCTATAGTGTGTAAGTATGCATAATATGTTTGTCCTAACTATATACACCGAGGTGCAATTTTCTGTACAAGATAAACATGGTGATGGAGTGTATTTAATTGTGAACTCATGTAGCAAGCATGGCATGAAAAAATATTTAACTAATTACCTTTCTTTTTTATATTTTCTTTTGTTCTTATGTGAAGGCTTCATTATTTTACATAGAAGACCACAATAACTTTATTTCTACAAGTTATCACACCTCCAAATTTGAAATCATGCTTGTCCTCAAGCATGATCTCAAAATCCTAGGCTTTATCTTTTTGCAAAGCTTCACTAAACTTCTCAGAATGCCTTTCTAATTCATCTCGCAATTTGACATTTAATCATTTCCTCGCCTACTCTAAACTTGAAAATATTTATCAATTCTAAATGCGGCAAACTTAAGTCTCAAAATTTCCTTGTTTAAATCCAGAAAAATCTTATTTCCAATTTTTACGAAATGGTCGTTGTTCCGAAAATTCTATGTTCTTTTCTTTCTCTCACATCAAAACTTCTGATTATTTATTTGTGTTAGGCATTGAGTGGAAAGTCCTAGGTACTCTATGTAACACCCCAAAAATAAGATAATTTTAAATTGAATTATTTGGTTTAATTTTAGTTTGCTGGGATTCAATCCCACTCAATCGTGCTTACAACTTGATCTAGTTGGTTAACTCCATGAACTTAGTGAGGTAAAATGCAACGTCATGCATGCATTCTCTTATTCTAAGGAACATTAATGATGCAACTTGAAAATAGTGTTGTTGCTTATGTTGGTGTATTGTATATATATATTTCTTTCTTCATAATGTGTCATTGATTCAAGATCATTGCATGCAAAATGCTCCTTATGAATCTCTTGATCAGTGACGTATCCAGAAATTTTGTATAGGGATGACACTATATAACAAACAGACTAAAAAATGTAAAAAAATATTAATAACTTCAAAGATTAATTAATTTAATACGTATTACAATTGTCTTCTACGAGTTCTCATGTTTTGAAATCGATCCATGATAAGTTTAACTATTATCTAACTTATCCAATAAATCTTTCTCAATATAAGCTATATGACAATCATTCATCCATTGATCTCCCATTCGATTGCGCAGTCGAGTCTTCACAATATTCATAGCAGAAAATGTTCTCTCTACAGTAGCTGTTGCAACCAGTAAAATTAACGCCAGTGTGAGCAACCGATAAACTAATGGGTAGACCTTATCTCTTTTCGTAACGATCATTTTCACTACAAGATCACCAATGTTTTTTAGTTCAACAAACTTTGAATGCATATCAATAATGTAATTTTGAAGTTGATCCTCAAGCATAGAGAGTTCAATAACTGAAAAGTCTCTTTGATAAAATTGAGAAGTCGACTAAGTTTTTGTCTATAAAAAAAGCAACAAATGAATTACTCGGTTTCAAACAAGCCATAAAGAGAAGCAATTCAGTACTTGATTCAGTAAAACGATTATTCAACTCTTGAAGTTGCATATCAATGATGTGGTATAGAAGACTTCAACACGATAATGATGCAAATTTGTAATTGGTTGAGATTTTTGACTTTTTCGTCCTCGAACTAAAAACATAGCATCCATTTTAAGAACTTCAATATCATGACTATGGCAGAAATAAGAAACTCTTTCCAATAATGAATCCCAACAAGATTCTATCATTGCTTGTAGTCTACCTTTACAATTGTTGACTAAATTCATTACATTCACAATATCTTGATCTTTTCTTTGTAAGACTTGAGACAAGTCATTTGTGATTCCCAATATGTTTTTCATGAGATGCATATTGAAAACAAAGTCAAATGAAAAGATTGAAGTTATTAGAATCTGTGCTTCATTTTTTGTTCTGAATTTGATCAACTGTCCACAATTTGTCTCAAGCACACCAACTACTGAAGAGAACATTGTAACAAAACTCGTTAAAGTGTTATAATGTGATCCCCATCGAGTATCTCCTAGTCCTTTATCTATTATCTCTTGATTTAATCCTCGTCCACTTGATATCTCACCATTATTTAAAGCTTCAAAAATTTTCATGCTATATTTCTCTCGTAGAATGTCTCGACGTTTCACTGATGCTCTAGTAACATTCACTACACTTGTAGCAATAAAAAAAAGACCGACAATTTTCACATGATTTTTTTGCAGTATCTACAAGAACTAATTGAAGTTGATGAACAAAACAATGAATGTAAAAAGCACATTCATTTTCTTTCACACTACTAGAAAACCAGCAATACTTGACGCTTGCAGCTTTGAAATACTTGACAGTTTTAATAAAAACTGTCAAGTAATATGAAAAAATGTCAAGAATACAAAAAGTGAAAAAAATTAAATTTTTTATTTTTCATTTTTAAATACTTGACAGATTAAAAGCGTCAATATTAAGTTTAATTACTTGACATTTTTTAAATTTCAAATAATATATATTTTCTCCATATTCTTAAAAGAAAAACTTTTCCCTTTTTTTCCTCAAATTTTCTTTTGTTCCCAATTTCTAAAAGAAAACCCCATCTTTTCTCCCCAAACCTTTCCTCTTCGCCCATTTTCTCCGATTCCCACGCTCCCCTTCTCGGCCATGCTCCATGACTGCGTGAACGATCCCTCCTGACGGCTGGTCACCGAACGATCTCACACCACGAACGTTCCACCGTGCACTTTACAAAATTTCCTTGTTCTCAATTGCTCCTCAATGGCTTCTCAAATCTCCTTTTCCCCCTTGAATACTGGCGCTAACATCCCCCTCCTTCGAACTTGGAACTTGGCAGATAACTAACGGTCTCTTCACTAACGCCATTGTTGCCGCCGTCAAGGTTCTTTCCTATATGTTCTTCAACTTCTTTTTCTTTCCTTCTTACTTTTAATCATCAGTGATGGCGATTTCTGCATTTGTTTTACTACTACTAGGATTCTTGATTCTTAATTGCAACCTAAATCATACTTCGAGAAGCTCGTATTCGTTAATGTAGACGTAATGAGATTAGTTAAAGTAGAAGTACATTTACAAGTCATAACAAAACAAACTCGACACTTTGTTTTCTTTGTTAAAAAAACTTCTGTAATATATGTAACACTTTAAACTATGAGCAGGTTAAAATGTTGACCTCCAGGATGTTATATATGGTTGCACATAACAATATGGTTTATTATTTCTTCACTAACAATAAAAAAAGCACAGGAGTTAGATATTTTTTATATGATTTCTTTACCCAAAAGCACAGGAGGAGTTCCACCCTTCGTATTCAAGTTGTCTGTACATAACTTGAATTTTCTATGCGTTGGACCCATTTCATAAGCATGTGGCAGATTCAAGGCTTTCTCAAGATCTTGAATTTATTCTCGATTCCTTATATGGGTCTCTAGACATTAGCTTTCCTATTCATGTGGTTTTTTCACGTATATTGTTTTTCAATTTGGAGCCAATTTCAGGTGATATATGAGACTTTGTACTAGCCCATCTCATTTACTCGTTTAGATCTTTGTTGTTTATTTAACAGCTAGCTAAAGAAGATTACTTGGAGTTGAAACAAGAAGCAAGTGAACTACATGAATATTCGAATGTAAAACTAGATAGAGGTACTCGGTATCTCGATGTTCTTACAAAGAAGACACGTAAGCTAGGTAAGACGATGAGCGCTGCAGCTTACATATTTTCCTTGTTAGGTTCCTTGTTTGTAGATTTTAAATCACGTAAGTAACTCGATGTTACGAGATTGACAGATTATTGCAGTTTGGTAGTCTTCCAAATTTGAGATGATATTCACAAGAACCACACAAATCTGTTTCATTTTCATTTTGGTTTTCCTTGTTCAAATGCTATATATCTGTATGAATTCCTGTTTAAGTACAATTATTGGTAAGTTTTAAAGTGTTACAATTTAAACACTAATGTATTTATTATATATGATTATGTTCGTTAGTAATACAATTTTGATTATTGGTAGCTTTTAAACTTATTGTCTTTGATAAGTTTACTATTTCATCCTATTGTTATTTTCTCATTTGCCCCCAAATTATCTAGTCAATGTGGGTTCTTGAACTTCTTCTTTCGTGCTCACCCCTACTTGAAATTTCCATTTCCCTGGGTTTTCTTTCTCCTCTAGGTTTTTTAATTAGTTTTTGCTTGTAAATCCAAGATGTTTTGTCATTACTTCTAAAATTGTGCATTTAACTATTTTGAGAAAATATCGCAGAATTATATCATTTTTAATCATACAGGGTTACCGGGTGATTTTTGTTGACATCCCACGTGTATGAAATCATCAAGAGTGGATTCAAACATTTGAAAGTACTTTGATGCCATAGATGTTTATCGTGTACGTATTTTGTTTATGTCAATCTCATAATGTTATTCTGTTTTCTTTGTCTTTCTTGTGTTTAGTACATCTTTTTCTCTTTTCTCTTAGTGTATGCATATTTTATTTTGCATGAGGGTCAATTTCTTAGCTGATATGTATCAATAAATGATATAATAAGGGTCACTTTCTTAGCTGATATACATTAATAAATGATATAATGAGGGTCACTTTCATAGCTGGTATGTATTAATAAATGCTATAATGATATATGTATAAAATCATAAATGATGTAAATAAATGATATGTGTGAGTGCTGAAAGGAAAAGTAGAAACATAGGGTTTGTTGATCTTGTTTGGGGCTGACATTTTATTATTTTCAAATGTGCAAGAGATTTGATTGAAATAGATTTTGTACTTAATGATCTTTAGTACAAATTTAAAATATTCCTCTACTTATTACCATATTAAATAATCTCTACCTTTACCTAATGTTTGGTATTGCATTGGTTTTAGATCCTGATGTGAGGCTTTTGCATTTTCTTGGTCTTGCACTTTATATTATCAAGATATGATGTTTGCACTGATAGGTTTGTTGATGGAGTTTTTGTTGGATCATTAAAAAACTGGATTACTTGTCATATAATATCCTTTCCTGCCTTACTTTTCAATGTTTAGTATATTTTTTATTCCTAATGTCATTTTCTAAGTTGTAATGTAGTCCATTTTCCTAGGGTTTGCTTCCATTTTAGCTCCAATTCGACAAGCCTATTACCTCTGAGGTTTTAATTTTCACTCTTCACCGTTGGCCTCCTACTTTGAGTTGCACATACATTAGTATATTATTGTGTGATGAGTTTTTTTTCCTTCTGCTATGAATGTTTGATGATTCGCTAATGCAAGGTTAAAATTATCAAGTGGAACCCTGAAAATGATTTGCTAGCCATGGTCACGGAAAACAAAATATTTTGCTCCACCGTTTCAACTAGCAGAGGTTGTGGACTATATCACTTGGTGAGTTCCATGTTTCCTTTGTTTCCGTAGCTTATTTTTTACATTTCCTTATTTCATAAAAAAAAATTCAACAAGTGTTCTAGTTTTCGTTTTGACACTGCTTTATTGTCTTTGTTTGATCTAAAGAAGTGCTTCTAACATACGTTGAAGTTTGATTTTTTTTGTTAGAGTGTAATGCATAGGTCAATTAAATTGATATTAAACTTTTGATACTAAATCATGACACAGGGCCATATTTCATTTGCCAAAAAGACTATCTTTATGTTATTTAATGACAACTTAGTGATTCAACTTTTGGTGCTACACTATAGTTTAAATTCTTGCTTTAGACAACTTTAGTTCAACAAAACTTAATACATCAACATGACAACCATATTGTCATTTCCTTTTTAGACCTCCGTGTTCTTCACTTTGTTATTAGGTAATTTTCTTACGTGTTCTTTACTTTGTTATTGGGTAATTTTCTTACATGTTATGTTGTTCGATAAAACCCTTGGCTAGGAATGATTGTATTAAATTCAATATTTTGGGTTTCATATCAGATTGATACAAGGATCTCATACAGCCAACTCGAGTTGGATGAAGTGCGAATGGAGCTTGCTGATTTTTTGGGTGGCCAAATGTGATTATAGTGATAACTAAGTTCTTTTGGGTTAGATAGACAAGCTTTGTTGATATTGGATATAGGTGAACTAGTTTTGTTTATATTTTACTGATATTGGATATAGGTGAACTAGTTTTGTTGATATTTTGTTGATATTGGATATAGGTGAAAGACAACTTATATATGTATGGTTCATTGATATATATATATATATATGTGTGTGCAATTTCTTTGGCGGTAAGTTTGAGTTGATTTCAATTGTTCAATTAATGTGTATTTTATTGTTGTTGGATTTCAAAACAGATGTAGTTTAAATTATATGGATATTTTAAAATATATAATTTTCATTTGAAAATAAAAAAATTGACATGCAACACGTGTTAAGAAAATAAAAATACTTGACATGTAAAAACTGCCAAAAACAAAACTCTCCTTATTCTCGACACCGGATTACTTGACGCATAAAAACTGTCAAGAAATCTTATATACTTGACACTTTTTACCTGTCAAGTATAATTATACTTGACGCTTAAAAACTGTCAAGTAAACCTGCCATATTCTTGACACATTGAAAAGCGTCAAGTAAACCAACACTACAAGAGACGGGGGTACTCCCGACGCTAAAAAACGTCGACGAAAATGAAAAATACGTTGCGAAAGGATATGCCAATGTATTTCACGGGATCGGGACAAACATCGAGAGAACCGAGTCGGGAGAGGCATTCTCGATGCTGTATCCACACGGTGTTGGGAATTCCTCTCCCGACGCCGTCACATGCGTCGACAACAGTGGCGTCGGGAATGCCTCTTCCGACATTTTTTTTCTGACATCTTTTGTACGTCGGGACAACCTTCCATGACGTCTCTTATGCATCATAGTCCTGACGTCTCATTGCGTCAGGAATTCTTTTATATATATATATATATATTTTAATATTTAATTTCTATTTCTGTTGCCCTAAAATATTTTGCTCAAACATTCACAATGACGATCGAATTGCTCAAATATTTTTCCCGACGTTTTTGATTAAATTAAAACAAATTGAATATAAATTAAGAAATATACAAACAAAAATTAAAAAAAAAAAGATTTAAAACTAACAATACGAATAAGTTCACAAAATAAACGTAGTTCTTATAATACAAGAAAACGCAAACATAACAAAAAGTCTATCAACGAAATGCGTACGCATCATTCTACATCTTCGTTCCTAAAATGATAAAAAAGTAACTAAGTGTAGTATATATATCCATATGTTCACTGTATACTATCATTGCAAAAACTTAAGAATAATGGAGACATATATACGTACCGCAGAGCTAGGGATCACATGGTGGTCCCTATTGTGAACGAGTTAATTCTTCTATCATCTTTTTCATTGTTTCTACTTGTGAAGCTAACGCTTGGTGATTTCTATCTTGCACTTCAATCCATTCCAAAGCTTCATTAAGTTTAGCTTGTAATTCAATCTCTTTTTGTGTGGACTGTGAACAAGATGTCGACAAACTGCTCACACTCGCCGTCCTGCGGGCCTTCGACTTGGGTCCCTAACCAAGGCCTTTTGAGTAGCCTGGTCGTCTACCCAACACCTGATCGCATATCTCATCCTCAGAGAGTGGCTGACTTTCCTCTGGGGTAGGCTGAGATTGGAGTTTCAGCATTTGATTTTGCAATAAATTTAAAAACTATGTTAGGTAATGCGCAAAATAATATAATGAAAGAGGATAATTAATAAGGGCATAACTTACATGCGCATCCTTGACGGCCTGCGACACGAATGTCCCAACTCGAACGTGTGTTTTCCGGAACAACTCCACACAATCAATCGTCCTAGTCAATGTCCTAATCAACGTGTAGCTCGCATGTGGCTTATATGTGACTTCACCAATCGGTTACCCACTTCTACAAGATGTAAATCCTTTATTATCTTCAGATCTTGTGGGTCAAACCAAGCATTTGTGGTATCCTTCGTTTTCCCTTCGATGTTCAGTAATGTATCAACCAAATTGTCACAAACATTCTTCTTAATGTGCATTACATCAAGTTTGTGACGTAACAGTAGTCTCGACTAGTAAGGAAGATCGAAAAAAATACTTTTCTTCGTCCAATTAAGAGCTCTCTTTCTTTTCTTATCCTATATTGAGGAATGTTTACTCATAACTGGAAATCCAACTGATCTAGTTGTTCTAATATTTCATGGCCATTTATCACCAGTGGAGGAGCCTTACGCTCTACCTTTTCATCGTGTAGCCTACTTCTACGCCACACGTGGTTCTCTGGAAGATAGCATCTATGTCCCATGAAAGATATTCTACCTCGTATCCCGAAGGACGATCTATCACCCATGCATATTGGACATGCCTGACACCCCTTCGTACTCCACCCTGATAGGTCACCATACGGCGAGAAGTCATTAATCGTCCACAACAAGACTGCGTATAGCGGAAAGAACTGACTTGTAAGAGAGTCATACGTACGCACCCCAAAAGTCCATAACTCTTTCAATTCCTCAATCAATGGTTGGAGATACACACCAATTTCCCTACCAGGAGATTTAGGATCGGGTATGAGCAGTGACATAAAGAAATTTGTCTCTTTCATGCATTTCCATGGTGGCAAATTGTAAGAAAGTAACACAACAGGCCACATATTGTACGAGGTACTCATTTGAACAAATAGGTTAAACCCATCTGAAGCCAAGCCCAAACGTACGTTTCGTGGATCAAAAGCAAAATCAGGAAATTCAGAATCAAAATGCTTCCACCCCTCTGCATCAGCTGGATGTCTCAAGACATCATCTGTTTCAACACGTTTATCTCTATGCTATCTCATGTCAGCAGACCCTTCCTGCGATACAAACAAGCGCTGTAATCTAGGTACCCAAGGAAAGTGGCACAATACCTTATGCAGAATTTTTTCCCTCTATTATGATTAACCTTGTACTTAACCTCGCCACATGTAAGACAATGTTGCAAATCAGCAAACTCTTTCCAATACAATACACAGTCATACTTTCACGCTTGAATAGTCTTGTATCCCAAGCCCAAGTCACAAAGTTTTCGTTTTACTTCATAAAATGAACTAGGGATAGTAGTACTACACATTGGAAACGCTGTTCTTAAGAGTTCTAACAACATGTCGAATGACTTGTTACTCCAACCATTTAGAACTTTCACATGCATCAACTTAACCAAAAAATTCAACGACGAAAATTCAGAACAACAGGGGTACAACTCATTACGTTCTTCATTCAATAAGTCATAAAATATATTATTTGTTCTATCTTCATCTATATCTACCCCAACATTCATCGGCATTTCATCTTCTAAACGAAGTTCCTCTGTTTCCTCTTCATGTTCAATAGGGGCTTGTAAATCATTTAGCATACGAAGCATATCACCTTCTTCATTAAATTGCCTACTACTAATTCCTTCTTCAAAAGGATTAGTACTAGTTCATTCCTCAAAGTTTTTTGTACATCTAGAGCTTAATTCTCCATGATAAACCCATTCTGTGTAGTAGGGGGATATTCCAATAGTTAGTAGATGTCGTTTGACACCCTCTAATGAGCTCCAATTTAAATTCAAACATCTTTTGCATGGACACCTTAATTGTCCGTAGGCATCAACGTGAAACTTGGCAAATTCTAAAAATTGGGTCACTCTATGTCTATACTCAAGGGAGAACTTATTTCTAAGTTTCATCCAACCCTTATCCATCATTTAAGACCCTAAAACATAAATAGGTTTGATTAGAAACATATCTCTCTCACTCTCTCACATCCATAACTTACTCCCTTGAATATTCACTATTTTTCAATAACTAACTTCAAACTATAGAGGTTACCATAATTGCAGGATAGCCAATACAACCTAATTATTAACAACAAAATACTTCAAAATCTTCGCATCCTACAAACCCCTCCAAACTATAGAGACTACCATAACTGCAGGATAGCCAACACAACCTAATTATTAACAACAAAATACTTCACTTCGCATCCTTCTAACCCCTCCAAACTACAGAGGCTACCATAAGTGCAGGATAGCCAACACAACCTAATTATTAACAACAAAATACTTCAAAATCTTCGCATTCTACAAATCCCTCCAAACTACAAAGGCTACCATAACTACAGGATAGCCAACACAAACTAATTATTAACAAAAAAAATTCTTCAAGCTATCTTCGCATCCTACAAATCCCTCCAAATTACAGAGGCTACCATAACTGTAAGATAGCCAACACATCCTAATTATTAACAACAAAATACTTCAAGCTATCCTACTACCACCCCTTGAAACCATCATAAACAGAAGAAAATTCAAAACAAAAAAGACTATCATAATTGCAGGATAACCATCCCAAATAGAAACAAATTCAAAACAAAAAGGCTACCATAATTGCAGGATAGCCAAAACAAATCTTCACACACATATTACATTTTCAATTCAAAACATAAACCCCCTTCAAATTTGAATGCAACCATAACCCCCCATTCAAATTTGAATTCAACCATAACCTCCTGCAAAAATTTCAATTTAGCTAGTAATCCCCCGTTCAAATTTCAATTTAATTATAAACCCCCCCCCCCCCCCCCCCCACAATTCAATTTTCAATTTAACTATAAATCCTAAACCCTAAACCATTCAAATTTAAATTCAACCACAAATTACACATATTCTATACAAAAATACATTTAACAAACAAAAAACTATTTCAAAAGAAAATCCAAAAACAATTTTCCTAAAAAATCCCTAAAACATAAATTTAAACTAAGAAAATTTTATATTTAAACATACCTAAGGTGACAGACGGTGGCAGAACGACGAGGGACGACCACGAGGGAAGACAACGACGACAGAATGAAAGGCGACGAGCTATGGACGACGAAGCCTCGGCGGTTCTCTCTTCTCCCTTTCCCTTTCGGTTTCAGTTATGTGAAATATAGAACTGAATCGTTTATAAAGGGGATTTCTCGACGCAGTCGCGCGACGTCGGAAAATCCCCCAAAAGGTGTCGGGAATAATTGTATTCTCGACACTCATTAAAAGGTTTTCCTGACGCACTATGGTGTATCGGGAAAACCCCTTATTCTCGATGCCGTTCCCGATGCACTTTGCATGGCATCGGGAATAAGGTGTATTTTTAATTTAATTTGGCCTATTCCCGATGCCGTTTGGCCGAAGCGTGTTTGATGCGTCGGGAAAAAGGTATTCCCGATGCCTCTCCCGGCGCAGTGGTCATAGCGTCGGGAATACACTTATTCTCGATGTTCTTTGTGCCGATGTTTTCTTTGGTGTCGCGAAACCCCCGTTTTCTTGTAGTGAAATACTTGACAGGTAAAAAGTGTCAAATAAATCCAGTTTTGTAGTAGTGTCAAAATAAGTGCTTTCAAGCCATGGAACTCACCTTGCATATTACTTGCTCCATCATATCCTTGTCCTCCCAAATTAGCAATACTTAACCCATGTTGAGAGAAAAAACCATCAATAACTTCCTTAAGTGATAGGGCACTTATATTATTGACATGAATAGAAAATTGTTTGTCACTCACATCACTTATAACTATATTAACAATTTATGTTGTAATGCAGTTTCCTATATCTTTTTTTTGAATATCTGGTACAATCAATTTCAAATTATTTGGAGCATTTTTGAAAGTCGCGGCTTCAATATCCTTGTTATGGTTTCACAACCATCGCAATAGTTCAAGAAAGTTACCTTGACTCTTTGAATCATCAGTCTTATCATGTCCACGAAATGCAAAACCTTGCCGTAATAAAAATCGAGTACAATCAATTGATGCGCCTAATGGAGTTCAATACTCAGCTCGTACTTGGTCAGGCATCCTATTTAAAAAAGTCTTAATATGTTGCCTTTATTTTAAAAGAGCCTCACATTTTCCCCAAGCTTGATTGTGTGCATTATTAGGACCACCAACATGAGTTTCCAATCTCTCTTTTTTCTTCCAATTGGAAAATCCTTCACTAACAAAGCATTCCCCTCCTGATTCTTCACTTACTTCTGGTTTGAACAAATAGCAACATAAACAAAATGCCGCATCCTTGGAAATACTATATTCTAACCAATTGGGAGATTCTTTAAACCAAGTTGGATTAAATCGTCATGACTTTTCCCCAAACTTCTTGAATGGAAAAGTATGATTTTGAGGTTGACAAGGACCTTTTTGTAGATATGCTCTACGAACTTGATCTTGAATTTTATAATAATATTCGTAAATTCTAGTTCTTAGACAAGGATCTGCAGGTAGTTCTCCTAAATTGATTTCTTTATAAAAACTATCAGAATCAGGAATATGTATCTTTTTTTAGAATGATGACTCTATAGTTTCTACAATTGTTTTTCTTTTAAAATATCTCTCCATGTTAATATGTTAACTTTACAAAATTAGTATTAAACAATATAAGTATTATGATTTATCACATAGATTGAAAAAGTATTAAAACTAAAAATAGTAATAAGAATTTAAACTTACTGACGAATTGATATGGTACGTATATTCTAACAATGAACAAAAAAAATTATCTTCTAGCTTTTAATTCTAAAATTAAAATATATATATATATATATATATATATATAAGTAATGTAAAGGTGAATTTAAAAATTACATCAAAAAAAGAAAAGAAAAAAAAAAGAAAGAATAATACATTTTTCATGGAATATTGTTGAGAGAGTGAAAGTTTAGATCACTGACTTTGTTGTATTTTTTTTCTAAATATTTGTTAGATAACAAATGACGGTGGCTAGAAAATAAGCTATGGTTTTATCTTTGTCAAGTTTTGTTTCCTCTTATTAATATTGACATTTGGAGAAATAAAATTATTGAGAATTGGAAAGATATTTGCTATTTAGAGAAAAAATTAATGATGTTTGGAATAAAATATATTTTGTGACAATTTAGGAAAAATTTTGATATTTGGGAAATAAAGTTATTGAACTTTAGAAAAATATTTGATATTTAGGAAAAGAAAATTAATGATGTTTGGAATAAAATATATTTTGTGCAATAAAAATTAATTAATAAAAATGATTGCAATTCGTAGAATTCGAACCTCTAACTTATAGGTTACAAAATAAAGGCACAACCACTACACCAAAACCAATTTTTTTTTTAAAAAAATATGTATTGTTTAATATATATTATAGTCTGACACTTCAAACTTAATATTAAAATACAAAAATCGATAATGTGAGGGGGGCACGTGCCCCCGCTGGCTTCTTAATAAATCCGTCCCTGCTCTTGATTATGCATTCAGACGTGATCATTGAATGCAAAACGTTTCCAATGTCTTTCTTCCTAGTCCTTGTTGTGAACAAGTTTTTCTATTGTTTGCCCAAGTGTAAGCGAAAAAATTGGTCTAGCTGGATGATCTAGAGTTGAACACAGGGAATTGATATCAAAGCTTAGTTCTAGGATTCACTAGGCATTTAGGAAGTATAAAAGAATAAACTATACAATGCAAGAAAGTATAAGTTTAAACTATATATACTTATCTACATTAGAGAATCAGTAAAGGAAAATCAAGATGGATGTGAGACGGAGTTGTGAACTAACTTGTGTAAAAGAAGGGGTTGAATGAAGATCTATGCATTACAAAGCGATTAAGCAATCAAACATCCTTGATGTGATATAACTTAGTTAACGTGCTAGTGATTAAAGCAAGCATCTCTCGGTGTCTTTAAACACCACACTTGCTCATCTCTCGGGATACAAATGACCAAGCCGCGCTAAGCAAGTTATATCTAAAACGCTTCACTTATAAGACTTATGGCGCTTCGCGTTTAAGGGTGACAAGCTCTCGACGCCTAATACCCACACTTGTTCTCCTTTGGGATACAAATGATGGAAGTTATCTCGCCAAAATAGAGTTTGTCTCCAAACTCCTCCTTGTGCGTGTGAGCCATCTCCTAATTGATACTTTCCCTCTCGAATAGTTGGCGACATACACTGGTAAAGTAATGAAAATAGCTCAGCTAACGCGATAAGAAATATAAGCTAACCTTCTTATCAAGAACTTATCATAAATCTTAAACTACACATAACACAAAGATAGATGAACTGTAAAGAGATGGAGGATTGAAACTGGTATAAATATTCAATGTATTAAAGAATGAAGTCCTTCAACCATTGTACAATATGAACGAATACATTACAAATAAATTCAATGAATTGAAAGAATAGGAATGACATTACGACTTAGGTGAAGTGGGAAAATGGGATCTTCTTCACTCAAACCTCAAGCTTTCACTTTTTAGACCGATTAAGGAAGATGAAGAAAAATTGTACAAATGATGGAAAGGCTACTCCTTTCCATCACTCTCTAGGGTTCAGCCCATTCAGGCTCTTAGGTCCATTTAGACCTCGATAATTTACTTAATAGTGATTGAGTCCTTTATATAGACAGATTTAGGCGAAAAATCTAATCTCATAAGCACGTCAGTGCCAAAAGCTATCTTTATGTTAAGTCACATCAACTCCAACTAAAATTGTGCAAGTAGGCATGATCTTCTTCTTCACGAATACCAATTAGATGCTGGCTTTTGTGTTTAGGTTATGTGGGAAGAGCGAATACTTTCCTGTTGGCGTTATGTCCCATTTTGTCTCAGACCAGGCGACTCTCTTTAACGTGTCTTCTAAATCTCGCTCTTGTGGGTTTTTGAAAATTGCATGTCCTATTTCATTTGCCTCTAACCCAAAGAGTTCATTGATTGCATTTGGCTAAAATCTACTTTCTACCCTTTCACCATGGCATGGCATTCTTCTTCACTGATATACCCGTTGGAAAAATCTCTTTCATCTAAATGCTTGGATGGGTGCTGTGAGGAACTCTGGCATTGTTCCTTGGTATAGATAGAGCCCATTCTCTATCATGAATTGCTTTCTAACTTGGGAAGAAAAGTGTGGTCCTTCTGATTCATTTTCCTCACCCTTTTCCCTTTCATCTGCTTGAGGCTTTCTTTTCCCTTTCTCAGCTCACCTCGTTTCAAACTGTGCTTTCAAGGCCTTCTTCTTCATTCGAACCTTTCTTTTTTTCTTAGGCCTTAACGCTTCTTCCTTCAAAAGACTTAAATTTTCAGTATCCTTCTCAAACTCCTCGCAATGTTCATCAAACGTCAACTCTTAGCCTTTGCACTTCTCTACAGGTTGGGCTACATTTTCCACCTGGCTAAGGAGCTCTTTCCGCCCCTTCTTCTTTGTTTCTTTCTTTTCGTCCGCTAAGGTCTTAACGCCTTGCTCTTTTACTTTTATTTTCAACAACCCAGACTTCACCTTCTCAGTCTTTTCTTGGATTTTCTTCGCTAACCTCTCGAACGTCGTTCTCTGACCACACCGCCTTGCCTTCTCGCCTTTTCTTCTTTCTTTTTCTTCTCATCTTCTTCCTTTTTTTCTTTTCTTCTTCTTTTCTTCTTCTTTCTTCTTCGTCTCATCTTCCTTCTTCTTTTCTAGTTTCTCTCTCTCTTATCTCTCTCCTTTCTTTCGTTCTTCTCCCTTTCTTCTTTTTCTTTCAGTTCTTTCTCAACCATCTCTTTCTTAGCTTTCTCTTTTTCTAATCTTTCTCACTTTTCTTGTTCTTTCTTCTCCTCTTTTTTTCTTGATGGCTCCCTAGAGACGATGTCAAGTAGGTCTCTCAACTTATCTTCTTGCAGTTGAAACTTCACTCTATTGAAGTTGTATTTCTCCTTTTTCCTTCGACACAGGACTGCCAGTTGGAGAATGCTTAATTGCTTGATTGGACAAGCTTGCTTTGGCAAAGGTGGCTTAATATTTCTTGAGGGCTTTGGTAAGGGATTGCTCTCCAGACATGATTGATAAGAGTTGACAAAGAAATGAACATAAGGTACAATTTGAGGAAGGAAAACTTACAAGTTCTCATTAGAAGGGATGATCAGAAGGGTTATAAACTTGAAGGTTCTGATTGTTCAGCTAAAGGTTTGGATTAAGGGTTTAGAACGAGTTTATATAGGTATGGTTAACAATGGTTAAAGGGTAGGTTACAACGTGGTTAGGTCGTGCATTTTAAATGCGAAGTGACATCTGACACGACAGTTAGTTTCTTAAGGGTGGTGTAATAATGACTTTTAAAATTTGAATTTTAAAAGAGATAAGATGTTTGACATTCTCCAAAACCCTAATCATTCTGAAGAAAACCCTAGGCTTAATCACACCTTCTCGAGAGGTGGCTTTATCATTAAAAACTCTAATTAGTCTAAAAACTTCGAGAGACAAATCGCGCTCCCTACTTAGCAAAAATTCTAAACTAACAAAACTAATTTACATAAGTAATTACAAGTATAAGATGCAAAACTTAATACACAAAATTTATGGATGTAAGTTGTAACAAGGATAAGGAAGGTTTATACACTATAAATACATCCTTGCGTTCAGACTTTTTGACGAGAAAGAATTATGGTCCCATCACGTAATGCTCCGCATTGTCCTTCTAACTGCATTGTCTTTTCGTGAACTTCCTTGATCATTTGTTGCATCACGATCGTTCGTCACAATAAGCCTCTACTCCCAATTGTTCATTGCAATGTTCAAATGATCTTTCTTGGTCCCTAATTGTGTAATTAGTAAAGATACAAATCTTAGTAAACTTACTGCGTGGACACTTTCTTTGACACCTTACTTTGAGTTCTCAAATTTTAACGGATTAGACATTTACGATCTTAGACTTTTAAGGACCTCAATAACATGCATGAACTTAATTAATTATGACTTTTCTACTGAATCGCTCACTGACCGAAAGATATATTTAATCCTAAGGCTAGTTCAAGCAATCAAAGATTACTTTGGTACCTTGAACCCTTTCATGCCATCTTCGGCTGATCGCGTGATTCACCAAAATCAAGTGTTTTGCCCAATATCAAACTAAAACCCGACTTTAGTATTTGAAAAATCAATTTCCCGACAACGGTGCTAAAAATTTGTTTGGAATTTGTGTTTGGAGTCAACGTTTGCTGGGAATCAATCCCACTCAACCGTACCTACAACTTGATCTAGTTAGTTAACTCCACGAACTTAGTGAGGTAAAATGCAACATCATGCATGCATTATCTTATTCTAAGCAACATTAATGATGCAGCTTGAAAATAGTATTGTTGCTTATGTTGGTGTATTGTACATGTGTATATTCCATTCTTAATAATGTGTCATTGATTCAAGATCATTTCATGCAAAGTGCTCCTTATGAATCTCTTCATTATGCATTCTGACATGATCAATGCATGCAAAATGTTCCCAATTTCTCTATTCATAGTCCTCATTGTGTACAAATTTTTTTATTGTTTTCCCAAGTGTAAGAAAAACAATAGGTTTAAATTATATATACTTATCTACACTAGAGAATCTGTAAAGGGGAATGAAGATGGATGTGAGAAAGAGTTGTGAACTAACTTGTATAAAAGAAGGGAGGTGAAGGAAGATCTATGCATTACCAGGCGATTAAGTAATAAAAAATTATTGATGCGATATAACTTAGTTAACGTGCTTGTGATTAAGGTGAGCACCTCTCGGTGTCTTTACATGCCACACTTGGTCACCTCTCGGGATATCCAAATGACCAAGCTACATTAAGCAAGTTATAACTAGAACTCATCACTTACAAGACTTATAGCACTTCGCATTTAAGGGTGACAACCACTTGGCACGTAATAGCCACAATTATTCTTCTTTTGGGATATAAATGATGCAAGTTATCTCCCTAAGGTGGAGTTTTTCTCGAAACTCCTCTTTGCACGCGTTAGCCATATCCTTGCTACTTGCCCTCTTGGGTAGTTAGCGATATACACTAGCCAAGTAGTGAAAATAGCTCAACTAATGTGATACAAAATACAAAGAATGGAATGAATAGGCATGACATTAGAAGTTAGGGGAAATAGGAAAATGAGATGTTCTTCACTCAAACCTTAAGCTTTCACTCTTAGAATGACCAGAAAATATGAAGAAAAACTTTACATACAATGGAAAGGCTACTCCTTTCCACCACTCTCTAGGGTCCATCTCATTAAGGCTCTTGGGTCCATTCAAACTCAGATACTTTTCTTGATGGTGATGGAGTCCTTTATATAGGCAGATTTAGGTGAGAAATCTAATGTTCTGACACTACAAGAAATCGGGGGGTTTTCAACGAGCTAAATGACGTCGGAAGCCGAAATGTCTGGATAGATGCTTGTTCTCGATGTCGTTTTGCATACGTTGAGACTCATCAAAAATATTATTTTAATATTATGTTTTATCGATGATTCACGAAGCACGTCGAAAAACAAGAAGATATTTTCGACGTCTAGGTTTATGACGTTGGGAATAGTTTACAACCAAAATAAATATTTAACTTATCCTGACATTCCATGCAAGCCGACCAACAGGGTGACACCTATTCCCGAAGATTCTTATCCAACATCGAAAATTGGTAACATATTTCCCGACGACTTGCATGGACGTTGGGAAACACTTGAATATTAATTATGTCAGAGCAGGGGTTCCCGAAGACTAATGCATGACATCGAAAATAAGTTACAAATTTTCGACGCCATTAGTGACGCATCGAAAATGGCGTTGGATATAAGGTGGAACTCCTGATGTCTTCGTGGTGTGTTCGGAGTTCGTCTATATTTTTTGTTTCAGTTATATGAAAGACAAAACTGAAACGATGGAAAGAGGAGAAAAGAAAAAGGATCGTCACCCTCGTGGTGCCTAAGCTTCCCCTCGCCGCCATCTTCCTTGCCGTTGCCGCTCCTTGAAATCGTGTCGTCGTTCTTCCTTTTCTGGTAAGTTTAAAGCAATTTCTTATTAGTTTTGAAGTTAGTTTGAGTTAGAAATTAATTTAGGTTAGTTAGTTTATAGTTTTCTTTTTTGAAATTAGTTTAAGATTGAATATTGAATTAGTTTTGGAATGTGAGTTGAAAATTTGAGGTAGGGTTATTTGAGCAATTGAGTTGGGGAGTTTAAATTTTGATTCCAAAATTTGAGGGTCAAGAGTTAATTGAATGGAATGGGTTAAAAATTATAGGGGGTTGAATTGGAATTTTGATTTGGGGGGGTTCAATTGGAATTTTTGAATGATGGGGGTTCAATTGGAATTTTGAAAGGGGGATTGATAAATTTAAATTTTCGAAGAGGTGAAGTAGGTTTAATTGAATATTTGAAGGGGATGTGTTGAAAATTTAGGGGGGGGGGGGGGATTGAGGATGAAATTTTGAGGGGGGGGCTAAGGATTATTACTATTTTAAAAATTCTATAATTTGTGTTAAGTTTTGTTTTGGCTATCTTGTAGTTATCGTAGCCTTTAGTTCAATTCTAGTAGTTTATTTCTTAGTAGTTTTGAATAACTTTGTTTTATATTTGGGATGACTATCCTAAAGTTATGGATGCCTTTTTTTGTTTTGAATTTGTTTGTATTTCTAAAGGTCTGAAGGGGTGGTAGTAGGGTAGCTTGTAAGGTAGCATTGTTGGAAGAGGTGGGTAGGATACAAATATTGAAGTTATTTATGGTTAATTAGGTTGTGGTGACTATCTTGCAAGTATGGTAACCTGTGTAGTTTGAAGTTAGTTTTAGTGAAAATTTTAGGAGATTGTATATTCAAGAGAGTAAGTTTAGGATGTGAGAGGAGAGGAATATGCTTCTAATCAAACCTATTTATGTTTTAGGGACTAAAATGATGGACAATGGTTGGATGAAACTTAGGAATAAGTTTTCCCTTGAGTATAAAGAGGGAGTGACCAAATTTTTAGAAGTTGTCAAGTTTCACTTTGATGCTTACAGACGAATAAACTATCCATGCAAGAGATGTATGAACTCAAATTGGAACTCACTAGAGGGTGTGGAACAATATCTACTGACTATTGGAATATCCCCCTACTACACAGAATGAGTATATCATGGAGAGTCAGTTAGCTTTAGAGGTACAGAAAACTTTGAGGAAGGAACGAGTAGTAATCCTTTTGATGAAGGAACTATTAGTAGGGAATTTGATGAAGAAGATGATATGTTTGGTATGTTGAATGATTTAAAAGTCTCGATTGAACATGAAGAAGAAACGAAGGAAGGTCATTAGAGGATCAAATGCCGAGGAATATTGAGGTAGATATAGATGAAGATACAACAAACATATTTCAGGACTTATTGAATGAAGCATGTAATGAGTTGTACCCCATTTGTTCTGAACTTTCCTCATTGAATTTTTTTGTTAAGTTGATGCATGTCAAGGTTCTAAATGGTTAGAGTGATAAGTCCTTTGACATGTTGTTAGAACTCTTAAGAGCAGTGTTTCCAATGTGTAGTAGTACTATCCCTAGTTCATTTTATGAAGCCAAACGAAAACTTTGTGACTTGAGCTTGGGATACGAGACTATTCATGCGTGCAAGTATGACTGTGTATTGTACTTGAAAGAGTTTGCTGATTTTCAACATTGTCCTACATGTGGCGAGGCTCGGAACAAGGTTAATCATAACAGAGGGAAAAAATTCTACATAATGTATTGTGCTGCTTTCCTTTGGTCCTGAGATTACAACGCTTGTTTGTATCACAGGAAGGATCCGCTGACATGAGATGACATATGGACAAACGTGTTGAAACAGATGATGTGTTGAGACATCTAGCTGATGCAGAGGGATGAAAGCACTTTGAGTTTGAATTTCCTGATTTTGTTTCTGATCCACGGAACGTGCGTTTGCCGGCTTCTGATGGGTTTAACTCATTTGGTCAAATGAGTACCTCGTACAGTATGTGGCCTGTTGTGTTACTTCCTTACAGTTTACCACCATGGAATGCATGAAAAAGACAAATGTCTCCATGTCACTGCTCATACCCAATCCTAGATCTTCTGACAAGGAAACCGATGTGTATCTCCAACCATTGATTGAGGAACTAAAAGAGTTATGGAATTTCGGGCTGCGTACGTATGACTTTCTTACAGGTCAAATTTTTCAGCAACATGCAGCCTTGTTATGGACGATTAATGACTTCCCGACGTATGGTGACCTATCAAGGTGGAGTATAAAGGGTTATCAGGCATGTCCCATATGCATGGGTGATAGATCGTCGTTTGGGATACGAGGTAGAATATCTTTCATGGGACATAAACACTATCTTCCAGAGAACCATATGTGGCGTGGAAGCAAGCTACACGATGGAAAGGTAAAGCGTAGGGCTCCTCCAGTTGTGATGAATGGGTATGAAATCTTAGAATAGTTAGATCAGTTGGAGTTTCTAGTTATGAGTAAACATCTTTCAATAAAGGATAAGAAAATAAAGAGAGCTCTTAATTTGACAAAGAGAAGTTTTTTTTTCAACTTCCTTACTGGTCGAGACTACTGTTACATCACAAACTTAACGTAAAGCACATTGAGAAGAATTTTTGTGACAATTTGGTTGGTATGTTGTTGAATATTGAAGGAAAAACTAAAGATACCATGAATGGTCGGTTGGACCTACAAGATCTGAAGATAAGAAAGGATTTACACCTTATAGAAGTTGGTAGTTGATTGGTCAAGCCACACGTGAGCTACACGTTGAATAGCAACGAATGAGTTGAGTTTTACAAGTTTCTAAAATCAGTTAAGTTTCCCGATGGATTTGTTTCCAATATATCGTGATGTGTGCATGAAAGAGAGAAGAAAATATCAGAACTCAAACGCATGATTGTCATGTTTTATTACATCGACTGCTACCTATTGGTATTTGAGCATTCTTACCGAAAACGTGTACACTGCTGTAATCGAACTATGTAATTTTTTTCATGACTTGTGCGCCAGAACGATAAGAGTAAGTGATTTGGACAAATTACAAGCAAACATCATAATCATACTTTGTAAGTTGGAAAGAATATTTTCATTTGCCTTCTTAAGTGTTATGGTACACGTAGTCATTCAGTCATCATACGAAACCAAGGTTACTGGTTCAGTTTCTTACAGTTGGATGTATCCCATTAAAAGAAGTCTATGCACTTTAAAATAGTATGTTAGAAACAAAGCACATCCTGAGGGGGTCCAATGCATAAGCGTATGTGATGAATGAATCGAGCACCTTTTGTTTGCGTTACCTAAGTGGTATAGAGTCCCGATTCACAAGAGATGAGTGAAATGATGATACAATTCCAATGGACGAGGTAATTGGTGAGTTTGAAATTTTCAAGCAGAAAGTACGATCCTTAAGTGTGTCAAGTCTTCGTACTATATCATAGGAACAAAAACGCCTCTTCCATTGGTACATCCTCAAAATGTAGATGAAATATCAGAGTATCACAAGTAAGCATTCCTTATCTTCATATTTCCTAGGTATAGTTGTTGAGTATTTGTTATATACGTTGTTGTTACACAAATTAAACTCATAATCATCCCCGTTTGGAAACATTTAATGCTAATACATTGACTAACTCAAAATGCTACTGATTTGTACAAAAGACATCAACGGAGATTCTCTAAATGGTTTCGAGCACAGGTATATAACAAGTTTTCGTGTCGCATGTATGCACTAATGTATTTATACACGTGAATGTGTATAATCATTGTCACATTGATTTCAAGTTATAGAACTGCGTGAGTCTGAGAATCTATCTAACGATTTCTTCTCACTTATGATGGGACCATTATTTGACGTTCGTTGTTACAATAGATACATCGTCAGTGGGCTAAGATTTCACATGTCAGAACGTGATTCTCGACATACTACATAAAACAATGGAGTGATGGTAATTGGTGAAAGCGATGCAGGTGAAAGTGGCGACAATAATTTGTACGGTGTTCTAGATGAAGTGTTGCTTGTTCTATATCCGTTGAAAAGAAATGTTTGGCTATTTAAGTGTCGGTGGTATGACACGAACGACAACAAAAGTCAAAAACACACGTTGAACTAGGGTTCAAATCTCTTAACACGTCCCATTTTTGGTTCGCCGAGAAACTTGTAATTCTTGCAACTTGCCATAGGGGAAAATTTTATGCTTCTGCTTTATGTTCATAGTATTTTTAATTGAATTTATCGAACTCATGAATTGTTTTTTTTTTATTTTTCTTTAAAAGTTAGATAGAACCCAAACTATGATTAAATTTTCAAATATTTATTTCTATTTTTCAAATTATGATTTATGAATGAGAATTTGAAATTATTTATTCAGAACTTTGGTTCTCTTTTTCATTTTAAATATAAAAATCTTTATGTATTTTAATAGTAATAACCACAAGTTAGTATAAGGAGTTGAGTCGTTACACATTATGAGTCTGTTCCTCTCCTCAATTATAACTCTTATCGCCAATTATTTACTTACTCTCAAATTTAGTTGAAGCTTTACTTCTTATTTTTTGTGAGAGGCGAAAACAAAGTTCTTATTTCAATTAAATTTAGAGTGAATGAATAAGTTACCTTTTTTTTTTTTAGAAATTTAAGTTTCAATCGATTAAAAATGAAAAGTTCTTTAAATTTTTGAATTCTTTAGCTGAGACCTCGCACTCCCCCAAATCTAGAACACAGCAGAGTCCTCGTTGTGAAAAAGCGAATGATAAGATGAACTTAGAAAAAATTACAAAAGAGGTTTGAGGTAAAGCTTGCTCGCCTAAAGACAACTAGAAATATTTACTAAGTTTATTTCGCTAAGGAAAGTTTCATAGCTAGAGACAAGGTAAGTTAAAGTTAGCATAATTCTTATTATGGAAGTTATCCTTGCAAACAACAAAATATACAAGGCAAAGAATTAAAAAATGAAGGCAAGTGACAAGGAAAACATAAAGCATAAATGGAAGAAATATGGACTTGATTAAGTAAATGTACATACATATTACAAAAGAACAAGATACAAGAAAAAAATAACTCAAAATACATAAGAAAGAAAACACCCCCAAATTTAATCTTCCTAGCAGGGTTTAGGGGAGCTAAAGGATTGATAAATGTGCAGGAATGGTGTTTTCCAGTTCTAGTGGAATGACAGATCGAGGCACGCGCTGAACAAATACTGCATGAGTGTATTCCATTGAAGCTCAAAATTTCTTGTCGCGTTTTTCCCCCATTTGCCGCATCAACTCAGATTGTGTGATGACAAGATTGGTATACCGCGATAATCAATTAGGCTATTTGTTGTTTACTCTTTGCATTCTCCTTTTGGAGCCTTAATAACCTAATTGTTGTCTCATTATTTTCCTCGCTTAGGTATGACTGGGCAACAAAAACTTGTTTGAAATATTTTGCCATAGGTTGTGTGATAGTTGTTCTAATGTATCCGTGAAGGTCCTTGTGTTCACTTTTTGCGAAAGACTCATTAACAGTCGAGTCTTTCGGCATGGACGAGCTGTCTTGCCAACTAAACAAACCATAACTTGTGTCCCTAATAATTAATCATATCAATTAATGAACATGCATACCATAAATTATAACAATTATAACATACTTTCAATGCATGGACATGTTAACCTATGATGAGATTTTAAATCTATATGGCATACATTATGGACATACAATTTAAGTTTAATTAAAACATACATCATATGTATAGTTAATTAAGACACCTTAAAATGGATTGGTTTTGGCCCCACCTTCTCATTGGCCCGAGTTTCTGCCTGACCCGGTACGACCCACTTGGTGCCCTGCATGCGTTTGGTAAATTGACATCGATTGATTTAAACAATTGATTTTAGGTCCAACCTATAAACTGAATCCCTTTCGGGCCAATGAAAGGATGAGGTTTCTTGTTCAAGGCTTGGATTTAGTTCTTAAGGGAACAACCTATCTACTAACCCTAAAGAAGGCACGAGTAAAAAACACGAGAGATTGCCCTAAAATTGGAAGGCTTATTGGGCCACTCTGTTGTGCTATCCTCACCTATACAGATCTAAGGATAATCATATTTGAATAAAAATTCATAATTAGCTCGGGATTAAGATTAAGTTCATAATCGACGTGCAGAGATGGAGATTATGAACTCAAATAAAAGTTCATAATTACCACCCACGATTTCATCTCAAACTCAAATTTCCTTCCTTTCTATATGTCTTGTTAGAAATACAAAAGAAAAGTAGAAATCGAACGGACAAAATTTTGTTGTTGGAGCAAAAATTTTCGAGCCAATGTTCTATCGTAAATCCTAATTCTCCCTCAAATTTCTTGATATCATATTCTCTATCTCTCCTTCTTTCTTTTGTTACCTATGTTTCAATTTTTTTAGGTTTCAAAAGAAGATATGGGAGAACTAATTTGCATGACTTTGGTCGTTGTTGCCGGCAACAATATTGGCAAAATACTTCAGAAGAAGGCCACCGTCGTTTTCTTTTTCACATTTTCTAAGTCATTTAATTTCATTCGATTCGTTTGTTATTCTTTCTTGAGTTTTCTGATCGCTAGCAGTATGGTGTTTCTTTGATTCTCAATTTTTCGGATTTCATTAAGGAAGTATGAGAGATTGGATTTGCTTTATGAATTGGGTTTGGTAGTTGGCAAAGCTAGCAATTCCGATGGATTTAAAAGCCAGGAAACCTTACCTAGTTCAACTATTGCCGCGACTGCCAGTGAGCCATCTAGTTCCAAGGTACTATTGCGTTTTTTCGCTGATTTGTGTGCTTTGGCTATCTCTCTTTGTATTGTTCAATTATGATGTTTGTTGGATACTGGAGCTCTGTTTGAGGATAAGCCTCATTCTTCCAATGATGCATGGAGGAAACTCCATTCTGATCCTTTGCTCATCATTTAACAACGTGACAATAAGCTCTTGCTCGCGTAAAAAACAATCCTTTGGCTACGATTTGCAAAACTGTAACTAGCTTTTGATCTCCTTTTATGGCTTTAACCTCACTAAACCTTACAAGTTTTATTCTTATAACATGGGCTATGGAAATTTTATGTCGAAACATCTTTCTTCCTTTCATTATTTTGTAGAGAGATTTTTTGAACTTCTCTCTTAGTTTGTTCATGGACACTTTACTTGGTGGCCTATCAAAATTCTAAGTTATTCTTTTGAGTTGATGTGATGAATTTCTCTGTATATCTCTCACTCTTTTGATAGGAGCTAAAGATGAATCTTTGAACAAAAAGTTTTTTTTTCTATATTCTTGCTATGTCAATCTTGGCATACAGTAAATGCTTAACATCATTATTTAATCTGTCATTGATTTTTGTTGTAGAGATTAAACTTATCCCTATCCAAAGTAGATTAGAAGACAAGAAAGTAATGGTCGTTTAGTAAATATTTTAGTCTAAAATGGACAAGGTAAAATAGTGAATACAATTATATTGAACGAGAAATGATAGATTTCTAGGATTTCTCAAGTTCACAGTGGATTTCTAGGATTTTCTCCAACAATTTTAAATAAATAAACAACCAAATCTTCGAAAATTTTCAATAAATAAACATTTTCTAACACTAACTTTACTGAAAGCAAGGAGCCTGACCAATCCCTTTACATTTTTCTATTACCCATTTCTTCTCAATTTTGAAATATAAAAATGCATTCAAGGTGTTTTTATAAACGTTGCTCTGATGGAGTTTTGGGTTTTGGGTTTTGTTTCTTATGTGCTTATTGGTTGAGACTTTTTGTGTTTTTGGTTTGATTTTGATCTTTAATTCTAATGGTAAATTGATCTTATAGTGTTGAAAGATTTAGAGTATTTGATTTTATGGTGTTGAATATAGTTGTGTTTAATGATATGTGATTATATGTGTTGTAGTTCTATATGGAAGTGTTGAAAATTGCATGTTGACATTTTAGGTGTTGATCTTGTGTGCATTGTAGGTGAAATAGAAATATAATATTTGCCATGGAGGATAACATTTGCAAAATCATGCTTTCTTTGGTTTTTGGCTTTTGGTTTTTGCTTCGTCTTTGTGCAATTTGCTTGGTAGCTTGAAAGATGGAAATGACCATATAGATAGATGGCCTAGCGATCATTGAAGGGTACCTTGCATTTTTTGTGCTTGATCTATGTATATGATATACTATGATCATGAATTCTCTGTACCATGTTAACTTGTTTAAAGTTGGTTGTAATAGTCATATTGTATGCGTGGTCAAAGTCTCTATCAATTGTCATTTCCTAGCTTACTAGTTTATCCGTTTCAGATTGTTAATAGAATCCAGAAGTTGAGGAAGCAAGTTGCCCTTGAACCTACAGATACAGTAGAAGTGTATTTTCGATCATAAGATGAGGATACATCAGTAGCACACAGAGACATCAAAGCCCGATTTCTTTTAAATCTTTTGCAGTTTTTTAAACGATGTATATATGGAAAGGTTTATTTTTTGGATTTTTCTTTCCTTATGTTTGTGGGAATTTCTTGTTAATGCTAGGTCCACATCCTCATTTCAACCTAATTTCCAAAGAAACAACCTTCTCTAGTGCTGCAAAGTTCTCGGTTAATGTAATTTTGCCTTGAATCTTCAAAACTCTTGTGTATATCAGCTTTGGTTTGTAGTTGGATAGGACCAATGCCATAAACATGCTTGTACGTTTCTCTCCTTTGGTTGTCCAAACTCGACTTCATAGTTTAACCTTTCCAGCTTATATTAATTCAATGTTGAAATAGTATCAAGTGTCTCTGTTTATAATCTTGCTATCCAAAAAATAAAATACCATAGATTAACATTTTATGCTTCTTCTTCATTTATGTTTTATATATTTGATATTAAGCTCTTTTTCTATGTGTGGAATAGAATAACCATAGATTAACAAGTGCTTTGCTTTAATTGAACAAGTGAACTAGGGGCCTCTGGTTATTGATGTGATTTGTTAAGATGAAGAAGGCCTTTCATCAAATTGTTAAAGATTTGTAAGCTATCTTTTTCGCTTGTGATGCTTTGATGGCATCATTTAAATTTCTTGACTTTAAGTCAAGACACATGATTACTTGTTTTTGCAATCTAATTAACTTTCGTTAAATGATCATTGCTAAAGACTTTAAATTAGTGGTCTTGTTTCACAAAAATCATTTTTATTCAATTATTCATTGATTTTGTCAAATATACTTTATGCATTACTCGTTAGATCTTCCTAATAGGTTCCCTCTTCTTTTAATGTAGAAAGAGAGGTAAATATAAGATTGTTCAAGATTCTTAAAATAGAGTAGTAGGTATGTTTTTTTTGGCTCATCTGTTTTGTTATTGCAAATTGATATCGTATTGCTTCAATTATCTTGTCTTGAAGAATTATATTAGAGTGTGTAAGATTTGTTGTACATTTCCTCAATGATATACCTTAAGTCAGATATAACTGTTCTTTTGCCTCTAGCTATTTGATGACCTTTTTTAAATTAATCTACTATCTTTCAGATGACAGATCTTCTTTGATTTTCAATACATGACTCCAATGGGAGGGACCAAGCTTTTCATGAAAGCTATTTGTACTTTTTTATTCAATTGACCTGAATATTTAACTTCTTTTTTTCCATCATATGTTTGTTAGTGCTCTATAAATATAAAATGATAAAAATGTTCTTTTAGCTTTTACACAATAGTTTCAATAAACGTTTATTTTGATATTGCTTGTAGAATGATTGAAGACATATCAGGTGGAAAGCGAAGCGATTGTGTAGACAACCAAACTATTGTTGAAGGTTAAAAACTGAGAAGACGTTTAGAATTTCTTGTTTAAGTTTTGTATTAAGATCTTGTTTCATGTACAGTTGTAGAATGTACACAAACACAATATTAAGATGTTATTTTGTGTATACAGATGTAAAAGACAAATATTATACTTTCTAAAATAATATTAATTTTATCGATTTATTGGAGTGAGGAAAAATATTTATTAAAAGACAAATATTATACTTTCTAAAATAATATTAATTTTATCGATTTATTGGAGTGAGGAAAAATATTTATCTACATGGACTCAATGTCGGTTTATATAAAATGGATAATAATGAAACAATTTAATAAAAATAAATTTGAAAAAACGGGCCCAAAACAAGACAAAGATGTCGTTTTTAGACTGACATTAAAGAGGCCTTTAATGTCGGTTCTAAACCGACATTAAAGGTCTTCAATAACAACATCAAAGATGTCGGTTTATAACCGAAATTGAAGGCCTAATAGACATTAAAGAGGCTTTTAATGTCGGTTACAAATCGACATTAAAGTCCAATCAACATTAAAGGCTATTAATAATGCTCGCAACCGACATCAAAGGCCTTTAACTAAAGACCAAATTTCTTGTAGTGAAGGCACCCAACCTTATTCATACACTGTAGACCATTTGGGCTATATACTTAAACTTTATCCACGTTTATGTCTACATAAAGTTCAAGTCTACATTAGATAGCCTCGAGACGTTAGTTTATTGGATTGAAGATTAGTTATAGTATTCTATTTTCACTAATAAGTTATCAATAACCATATTATTGAATAGAATATATTTTTAACTACAAAATACATGTTTTACAACATAAATTTCAACAAATTTAAGGGCAATGGGCATTTGTACGTCGGAAGATCCTTTTTCGACTCTTTTTTGTATATCAAAATTATCGGGAGATCTTCCATTTCTTGCCGTGAATTTGTAATTAACTTGATTACTCTTAATAAAACCTCTCCAAGTTTAGTTGAACCACTGTACATCCTTATGTTCATATTCTCTATTGTTTTGTGAATTTGCTAGCTATTGCATTTATCTTGGCATTGTGGTCTTAAATAATTTAATGCATTAATTATTACAATAGAATTGTCACGTGTCAGTTTATTATTGAAGCATTGATTGGGCTGCACAGAGTTTGATATGTCACAACACCTAAGTATTTCTCATACAATTAAAATTGACAAACTGAATCAACGCATAGAAGTATAAAAACAAACCTTCCCATATTAGTATTGTAATTATACTACATACAATCAAAATGAAAAAGTACTTCCACTTCTTTCACTTCTGTAGATATATTTCAAATTCTTTTATACTAATGCCATTACATATTTATATTATGATAAAAATGGAAGCATATAAGACGAAGAAAATAATATGAGATAACTTTCCTTTTTATTCATAGTCGTCTGATATTATATTAGGCTATATATATAAGAAAAGTCCATTACGAAGCACGAACTCTAGCATTTGGGAAGGGGAACACCACAGGTGGAAATAATAGCTTTTGCTCGAGCAGATTTCACGTAACCTCCCAAGCTTGGATTCTTCATATATCCACAAAAGCATGGCTGTTGCTCCCTCAGCTTACTGCAACAAGTGGTGGACGGTGGCGCTGTCGATGTGATTGCACCGATGCATGGACTCAGCTGCATGGTGTTGCAAGTCACCGCCTCGGCAACACGAGCTCCAGTGAGAAGGGCCGCGATTGCCACCACCAAAAGATGAAGACTTGTGAACCGAAGATTTTTCATTACTTTTTATCTTTTTTTGATGTAGAAAGAGGGATAGGTTTGTATTATAGCCACACCTTCGAAACAACGTTTTATAGACTCAGAAAGTGGAATGTGAGCACCTCACTTCTATGCCACCAACTTCTCTGTTTTCGGCTTCAACTTTTCAATAAAATTAATTTCGAGTTGTTAATTTTAGGATGATACCATCTATAGTTTGAATATATTGGTGGTGGTAATAGTCACGATCTCCCAACTTTGGAACAGTGGCCAAAAGTTCCTATAAAAATTATTTTAAATACAAATATGTACACAATTATTTTTTTCTAGCTATAGAATATTCAAGCTTTTCACCAATATTTTAAAGTTGAGAGGTTTGAAACTTTTACCTTGATTGGTAGCATATGCCTTACCTATTTGATGACCAAGTTTGCAACGTTTTCTATCTTTTCTTCGAATATTTTCAACTAAGAACAATTCTAATCAAAGTAGGTAGGTATGTACAATAATTTGTTTTGCATTATTGTCCAAATACCGGACATTTGGTTTTTGAAAATTTCATAATTTTAAAATTCTATGTTGAATTTGGGCTCTAAATTCACCAATCTTTGATCTAAATGCATGAATCTTAGGATAACACGAATCGAGAGTCCTATTTGTACTGGATCTAAATGTATGTATATTCTTGGTTGCAATGCATTTATCTTGGCCTTATGTTCTTCGTTTGCATTTTAATTACTTGCTTGCAGGTTGAGTTCACCAAGAACACTAATAAGAAACGTATACCAAGCCTAGTAAGACAACGAGAATTATTTAGAAAGAGAGACAACTTGGATCAGTATGGATACTCGAACATCTCTATGATGCGTGGTTATGGTTGATGGAGAGTATTCAGAGCGGAGTTGATGTCTAGAGGGCCAACATCCAATGAGCTTGCAGCGAGACTAGGAGACCTTTTTTAACTGGGTGAACAAATTTTGTTTCCGACGTAACAAAAATGTCAATAAATATGATTTATGTTGATGAATTGATTTTCTATGCAAAGATATCACACCATGTTTCGCGTAAGAAAAATATATGGTTGGAGAGAGTCGTTGTTTGGTGTTAGTGAAACCCATGAAGTTGGGTTTCTGCCGACACAACTTTTATTTTTTTGCCTTATGCAATTTGTGTGTAGATAATTTGAGAATTTGGCTACAGAAGGTTTGTGGGTAAAAATGTAATGAACGAACTTTTCAACTTAATTAAGCTGAGCTCATTAACTTAAAAACAACATTTTAAAACTCAAAACTATGCAAAGTTCAATTCATTGTTATTAAGTAAAGAAATAAAAACAAAACCAATCTAAAAATAAAACCAAAATATTTACTAAAATAAATTAATAAAAATATTGTTCACACTAGATTTCTGGAGAAATTTGATTCGTGGAGTACACTACAAGAAATCTGGCCTTTAATGTCGGTTTAAAACCGACATTAAAGGCCTTTAATGTCACTTGACGACCGACATCTTTGCGAGCGTTATTAAAGGCCTTTAATGTCGGTTTTCAACCGACATCTTTCATAGTGTTATTGAAGCCTTTTAATGTCAGTTGGGCTTTGATGTCGGTTTAAAACCGACATTAAAGAGGCCAACAATGTCGGTTTATAACCGACATTATAGATCTCCAATAATGTCAGTTTAAAAACGACATTAAAGCCTTGTTTTTGGATCCATTTTTACAAATTTATTTTTATTTAGTTGCTGCATTATTTTCCATTTTTTATAAACTGACAGTCGATCCGTGTAAATAAATATTTTTTTTTCAGGCCAACAAATCAATAAAATTAATATTATTTAGAAACTTTAATATTTGTCTTTTACATTTGCATACACAAAATGAAATCTTAATATTGTATTTATATATAGAACCCGAACCCAGTGAGTAGGTTTCCCGATGCCATGTCCCCGAATGGTGCGTAGCCAGCAGCGCCACACAACATATAAAAAAGCGTTGTCACCGACACACTCACTAGAGTTGCCTTCTTCATTGTCTTAGCCTCTGAAGGTGGAGATTTTAGAGTGTCCTGTTCCACAAAACATAACATACCTCCATCAATCAAATTGAAAAAAGAAGAAAAAAGGAAAAGGAAAAGGACATCGATTTTTTCCGAGATTCGTACCTGAATTTCAATGAGGATAATCGAGTATGAGTAGGCAAAAGCAATGTCTCCAAGAGCTTGGAAGCTCCTCCATACTTTTTGTGTTTGAGTGACAGTTCCTATGCTAATTCCAGTCAAGCTCCCTCCAATTTTTCCATTTGCTAAAACAAACAATCAAAACAAGAATAGTACAGTCACAATCTTCATCTTAAAATCGCATTAAAAAGGTTTTAAATATTATACTATGATCCATGTGTTTAATGGGATTTACCAGTAATTTGAGCAACTCCAAGGCCAAGTCCAATAGTTGAGTAAGTAAAAGACATAACAGAAGCAACAATGGAGAGCCACCAAAGTTGATCGAATTCTTTAATTTGGGAAAATATTATCTCTACAATACCAAAACCTATCATATAAGGATTACTGTTAATTTGGCATGGATCTTTCCCACCACTTGCATGAAAGCAATTTGACAATTTGACAATTTGACAATTTCCCACCACTTACACAAAATGAAAAACTGCAATAATTAAGGGAGGAAATATGTCTTCTGATAGTAATTATTGGACATCTCATTTGGATTGAGGTGCTTTTCTAAAACACTTGTGATGAATCCTCAAAATTTCATGTTTAAAGTTATCACCCAACAGAAATGTATTTTGAATCCAATGAAGAATATGATCGAGCTCTTGAAATCTAACAGGTGGCATTTTACTCGACTATTCTATCATCATGCCTTCATATTTTGAGAACAGTAACAAAGATTTCGAAGAAGAACAGTCAGCCTCAAGATCTGTTGAAAGAACCTCTCACCAATAACCTTCACCTTTTTCAAACTTGGATTGGTGAATTTGCATCAAACCAAAAGAAACGATGGCAGTTAAAAAGGAACCAACCCAATTGAAGATAGTTTCAAACTGAAAATCATTCCTAATCATATCCTTCGAGATTCAAGCTTCAAGCTAAACCTGCTACCAAAAAAGATCAAATTTATGAAGCAAATTAAATTAAATAAATGAAATAAAAACAATAATTTTTCATGGGTTTAGAATGCAAATACCGAATAGTATAATGAGTTAATGGTGCTCATTCCTCCTCTATTCATTACCACATACGATACATGCTTTCTTATTTCTAAAGTGAAAACTATTCTATAAACAATGGTCCTCCTATATTATAATGACCTTTAACTTTATTTTAACTTCAATCTTGCATTCCCCCGTAACATTCCTAAAGAATCAAATTCACAAGTAATGCATCAAAATCAAAAACCTCTTAACGTTATGTGTGTCAACAAGGCAGTTCTGAAATGATTAGCAACCATTGAATAAATATGCATCCCGCTTGGCCATTTCAAGAACTATACCCTTCTAATCTAAACTAAACAACAAAAGCAAAGTTGATTAAAATACAGAATCTTTAATGAAGAAAGCCGTACTATGTAGCCTGCCGTTGGTCAGAAAAAACATATCAAGGGCACATCTTATTTCCACCAGTAATCCTAGAAAGTAAAGTTGAGTAATGAAACTTACATCAGAGCCTCCAATGGAGCATTAGCAGCAGTAGCGGATGTAGGGGAAGGTCATTATTCCCAAAAGGTTTCTAAGTAAAGAAATAATATGATAATTTCCACTTTTGGGCATAAACCCAAAACCCAAAATATCTCGTACGAATGAAGATAAGTGTTCTCAATTGTGAACCCATATCACTTCTTTCCCTAAATTACTGCAGAAGAATAGAAAATCACATTGACAGAGTAAGAAAGCTAAACCTAGAGAAATAGATGTCGACAAAATCTTAGATTCCAACCATTCTCAACCATACCATATAATTTTGTTAAATCATGCGAAATAGTGAAATATATCCTAATCTTACACAGATGCACAAGTGCCAGTGACAGAACCAAACATGCCATTGAGCAAAACTCCAACTCCCTGAAATTAAAGAATTGCAGTGACTATTTCATCCATTACCATTAAAGAAATTAAACATGCCATTACCTCAGGAATTGCAGTGACTATTTCATCCACAATGAAACTGTCATCTTCAATCCAAGACAAGAGACCTTCCCCCCTCGCTGCAAGCATAGCAGATCCTCCACCACTCAACTCACCTATTAGATTATGCTTATTAATATCTCCACCAAACTCTTAATTTTTTATATTGATATACTATTATTACCAACACTACTAGTTGAATCTTTCAAAACAATGCAACACAATTCTCTTTTATATGTTCATTGGAGGTCTAGCCAACACAGTAAGGATGGTGGAACATAAATGATTTTATCATAATGCACAGAACAAAACCGAATTTTTAGCTGACATTGAAACCATAAACAATTGCCAATTCAACCATACCTCAGACCATCAATTACAGTAACTCTAAAATCAACCAAACTAACTGAGACATATATTTTTCACTAACAATAATAGCACATTCATATGTTCATATATAAAACTAATAAAAAATATTTTTATTACAACATAAAAATAAACACAAACGTTAGAACTTATTTCAACAAGATGGTTTTCATTCCAAATCATAGATGAGTGAAGAATGATGTCAAAAGATAGTTAGTACAATAAAAATATAAGAGAAAAGGAGACATAAACATTCGACCGAATAACAAAAAATAGTAATTTAATGTCAAGCAATGCAACAATTAGGTTAAAGAAATTAACACAAATTTGAAAGGCAGTTTATGTACATTATTGAAAAGCTATTAAGAAGTTAGGAGGGAAAATTTATATTTCATTTATCAAATCTGAAAATAATTAAAAATGAAAATGATAAACAAGTAAACAAAGAGAGATGGACATTATATATTCAATGAAGTAATAATTGAATTTTCAAAGTTAAGTAAATAGAAAAAGAATCAAATAATATATATTAACTTTTATCACTGCATTTGACGTACGAGTGATCTTAAAACTGAAGGACACAAAGATATCTTCAAACAAAAAACAATTAAATAAAAACAAAACTAAAATTATTACCATTTTTTTCCTTGTTGATAAAAGAAAAATCTGCATAAATGAATAATGATAACAACAACAATAGTAATCTTGTGGCTCTCTTTTGCAGATCCTCCTCCATTGATTTCTGTTTTAGAGCTCAAAAAGAACAATAATGGAAGAAAAAAGATGGCAAATTCATGAGTCAATAAATCTACAAATAATGAATCAAACTCAATCAATTAATGGAAGAAATAACTAAGTGGAAAAAGAAAACCCCCCTTTTTCTTCCTACCTTCCTTTTTCTTTAATAGAGAATTCCAAATGATATATGAAAATAAAGGGGGGAAACCCTTTTACAACACAAGATATGAAAACCCATCTCAATTTTAATATATTATCCCATGAACTATAATAACAATAATAAGAGAGAGAGAGAGAGAGAGAGAGAGAAAGAAGAGAGAAAATTACCTGGAATTGAGAATGTGAAATTACAGAACAATATCCTTTAGAAAAATACAAAGATATAATGATAAAAGTATATAAAAGAAGAATTAAAGTTTACATCAAAACTTAAGGAAAAAAAGGGTAAAGAATTGTTGAAAAAAGGGAAAGGAATTGGCAAGGGAAACTGACAGAAAGAGAAGTGAGCACACAAGAGCAATGGCATATTATTATACCAAAAGGGAGTTTATGAGATAAACGCAGACGGCGACGGTGGTGGCGAGGGCTGGACATGAACATGGTTACAAACCCAGGACTCCCGACGGTGGTGGCAAGCATCAGTGTTTGAAGAAAGTGAGGAGTGACGGCGGTGGTGGCGGGCACGAGCTGGGCACGAGGGACGATGGTGGTGGTGGTGCCAGCGACTCTTCAGAGAAGAAAGGGATATTGTTAGATGAGAATGAGGAGTGAAGAAGAAATTGGAAGGATGAAATCGTGTGGGTGATTGAGAAAGAGTAAAGTAAGAGAGAGAAAGTCATTTTTTTATAAAATAAAAAATTAAAATTAAAATTAAAAAGGAGCTTTAATGTCGCTTTTCAAAACAAGGATGTTTAATGTCGGTTTTAAACCGACATTAAAGCTCCAGCTTTAATGTCGGCTTAAAACCGACATTAAACATCCGCATTTTCAAAAACGACATTAAAGCTCTTTTTTCATTTTTTCCAACCGACATTAAAGGCCAGATTTGTTCTAGTGAGTTGAACTTATGTTGATGTTGTATTTATGTTGATTTGATGCGATGTAGTTCGATCTCTAGAATTTTATCCTCTGATTCTATCTCGGCTGGATGCTTACGCTTGATTGGTGTTCTTGAAGTTGAACTCCACGGCTGGATGCGATGTAGTTCGATCTCTAGAATGGTGTTCTTGAAGTTGAAGACTTGGAAGAAACCTTGGATCTTCAAAGGAGCTTCAATCTTCGAAGGTGTTCTTGAAGTTGGAGACTTGGAAGAAAGCTTGTATCTTCAAAGGAGCTTCAATCTTCGAAGGTGTTCTTGACGTTGGAGTCTTGGAAGAAAGCTTGTATCTTCAAAGGAGCTTCAATCTTCGAGGATGGTTGACTTCAGGAGTTGAGGAGGCTTCTATCTCTTGGAAGAATTCTCTCTAGACCTCCTGGAGTCAAAAATTTCCAACCCCACAAATAAAGAGAACTCCTCTATTTATAGAGTTCCTTGGTGGGCTTTTATGGACTTGAGCCTGTTTTGGTCCATGGACCATACCCATGGGCTCAATCACATGGATTTGAGTCATATTTTATTTTAGGCTAAATTAAGCTTATTTTTTTGGCTCAATTGAATTTTAGCCTAACTAAATAATATTTAATTGAACCAAAATAATTAATTTGACCCAATTGTCATAATAAAGACACGTGACACCATTAGAATTGTCCAATTTGTCTTTAAATTTAATTTGGGACGCATGCCAATTTTTAGTTAATCCCAAATATAATTATTTTAGTAAATGATGTGACAATTTGTGATTGGTTCCAAAATTTCTTATTCAACAAATGCCCCCTTTCGAGATGTATGCACGTGTATGAGTGGGTCAAACTCGAAAAGATAAATTTAAAGTCCAAATATGAGCATTTTTTTTGCTCAATTTGACATATCCAATTAATCAAACTATAAATTTAGTACATGAGTTTGATTTAAATTTAAAATAATAGTTGGGATATGGCCAATCTTTAATTTAGAAAAATTTAAGGTTTTATCCCGAATTTACTTTAATTTGAGGATAAAAATTTGAGTTTGATGATGGTTTGATTTGATTTTAAGAATTTGGAATGACCAATTTTAACATAAGATAATTGAATTTTAATTTCATTTTAAAAATTAAAATATTAAAACATGTTTGAATATTTTAAAAGTGGAATCCGAGATTTTATTCCAAAATAAAATATCATAAGATAATTGGATTTTAATTTAATTTTTTTATAAATAAAGTCATTAAAATATGTTTAAATATCTCAAAAAATGGAATACGAGAATTTATTTCAAGATAAAATAACATAAGATAATTCACTTTTAATTTTATTAAAAAAAATTTAAATTATTAAAATATGTTTAAATATCTCAAAAGTGAAATCCGAGATTTTATTTTAAGATAAAATAACATAAGATAATTCACTTTTAGTTTATTTTATTATTTAATAATTCCAAATCCTTTTAGGAATTGGACTTGTTAGCCTTATAAATAGCCCCATACCTTGATCATTCTTTACTCATCAAGCAGAACAAAGGTACGAGAACTTCTCTTTCCTTTTTTTTCTTCTTCTTCTTCTTCTTGTTTTTTTTTTCAAACCTTTGAAGGTCCAATACAAGTATATATGACTCATCAATGTCCTACTTCTTTGATCGTCAACTTCTTAGGGTTTGTCCATGATAGACACGCAACTCTATCATGACACCCTCTTTCTTCTTAGGGTTTGTTCATGATAGACACGCAACTCTAACATGACACCTTCGTGCTTCTTAGGATTTGTCCATGATAGACACGCAACTCTATCATGATGCCCTCCTGCTTCTTAGGGTTTGTTCATGATAAACATGTCACTCTATCATGACGCCCTCTTACTTCTTAAGGTTTGTCCATGAAAGACACGCAACTCTATCATGACACCCTCTTGCTTCTTAGGGTTTGTTAATGATAGACACACAACTCTATCATGACCTCCTCCTGCTTTTAAAGTTTGTCCATGATAGACACGCAACTCTATCATGACGCCCTACTCCATCTTATGGTTTGTCCATAATAAACACGCAACTATATCATGAAGTCCTCCTGCTTCTTAGGGTTTGTCCATGATAGACACGTAACTCTATCATGACACCTTCCTGCTTCTTAGGGTTTGTTCATGATAGACACGTCACTCTATCATGACGCCCTCTTACTTCTTAGGATTTGTCCATGATAGACACGAAACTCTATCATAACACTCTCTTGCTTCTTAGGGTTTATCCATGATAGTCACGCAATTCTATCCTGACACCCTCTTGCTTCTTAGGGTTAGTTCATGATAGACACGCAAATCTATCATGACACCCTTGTGGTTCTTAGGGTTTGTCCATGATAGAATGACAACTCTATCATGACACCCTCCTGCTTCTTAGGGTTTGTCCATGATAGACACACAACTCTATCATGACACCCTTCTGCTTCTTAGGGTTTATCCATGATAGACATGTCACTCTATCATGACGCTCTCTTGCTTCTTAGGGTTTGTCCATGATAGACACGTAACTCTATCATGACGCCCTCTTGATTCTTAGGGTTTGTTCATGATAGACATGCCACTCTATCATGACGCCCTTTTACTTCTTACGGTTTGTTCATGGTAGACACGCAACTCTATCATGACGCCCTCCTGCTTCTTAGGGTTTGTTCATGATAGACATGCCACTCTATCATGACGTCCTTTTGGTTCTCACGGTTTGTCCATGATAGACAGGCAACTCTATCATGACGCCCTCTTGCTTCTTAGTGTTTGTCCATGGTAGACACGCAACTCTATCATGACACCCTCTAGCTTCTTAGGGGTTGTTCATGATAGACATGTTACTCTATCATGACGCCCTCTTGCTTCTTAGGGTCCATGATAGACACACAACTCTATCATGACACCCTCTTGCTTCTGAGAGCTTGTCCATGATAGACACGCAACTCTATTATGACACCCTCTTGCTTCTTAGGGTTTGTTCATGATAGACATGCCACTTTATCATGACGCCCTCGTGCTTCTTAGAGTTTGTCCATGATAGACACACAACTCTATAATGACACCCTCCTGTTTCTTAGGGTTTCTTCATGATACACATGTAACTCTATCATGACGTCCTCTTGCTTCTTAGAGTTTGTCCATGATAGACACGCAACTCTATCATGACACCCTCTTGCATCTTAAGGTTTGTTCATGATAGACATGTCACTCTATCATGACGCTCTCATGCTTCTTAGGATTTGTCCATGATAGACACGCAACTCTATCATAACGCCCTCCTACTTCTTAGGGTTTGTCCATGATAGACACGCAACTCTATCATATGACACCCTCTTTCTTCTTAAGGTTTGTTCATGATAGACACACAACTCTATCATGACGCCCTTCTACTTCTAGGGTTTGTCTATGATAGGCACGCTACTCTATCATGACGCCTTCTTGCTTCTTAAGGTTTGTTCATGATAGACACGCAACTCTATCATGACGCCCTCGTTCTTCTTAGGGTTTGTCCACATAGACACGCAACTCTATCATGACGCCCTCTTGCTTCTTAGGGTTTGTCCATGATAGGCACGCAACTCTATCATGACACCCTCCTGCTTTTTAGTGTTTGTTCATGATATACATGTCACTCAATCATGACGCCCTCTTACTTCTTAGGGTTTGTCCATGATAGACACGCACAATCTCTTGCTTCTTATGGTTTATCCATGATAGATACGCAACTCTATAATGACACCCTCTTGCTTCTTAGTGTTTGTTCATAATAGACATGCAACTCTATCATGACACCCTCGTGCTTTTTAGGGTTTGTCCATGATAGACACGCAACTCTATCATGACGCCCTCCAGCTTCTTAGGATTTGTCCATGATAGACACACAACTCTATTATAATGCCCTTTTGCTTCTGAGGGTTTGTTCATGATAGACATGTCACTCTATCATGACACCCTCTTGCTTCTTAGGGTTTGTTCATAATAGACATGCCACTCTATCATGACGCCCTTGTTCTTCTTAGGGTTTATCCATGATAGACACGTAATTCTATCATAACATCCTCTTACTTCTTTGGGTTTGTTCAAGATAGACATGTCACTCTATCATGATGCCCTCTTACTTCTTAGGGTTTGTCCATGATTGATACGTAACTCTATAATGACGCCCTCCTTCTTCTTAGGGTTTGTTAATTATAGACATGTCAGTCTATCATGACGCCCTCTTGCTTCTTAGGGTTCATCCAAGATAGACACGCAACTTTATCATGACACCCTCTTGCTTGTTAGGGTTTGTTCATGATAGACATGCCACTCTATCATGACGTCCTCGTGCTTCCTAGCGTTTGTCCATGATAGACACGAAACTCTATCATAATGCCCTCTAGCTTCTTAGGGTTTGTTCATGATAGATACGCAACTCTATCATGACACCCTCTGGCTTCTTAGGGTTTGTTCATGATAGACACACAACTCTATCATGACGCCCTCCTTCTTCTTAGGGTTTGTCCATGATAGACACGCAACTCTATCATGACGCCCTCCTCCTTCTTAGGGTTTGTTCATGATACACCCGCAACTCTATCATGACGCCCTCGTGCTTCTTAAGATTTGTCCATGATAGACACGCAACTCTATTATAATGCCCTTCTGCTTCTGAGGGTTTGTTCATGATAGACATGTCACTCTATCATGATACTCTCTTGCTTTATTAGGGTTTGTTCATAATAGACATGCCACTCTATCATGACGCCCTCGTGCTTCTTAGGGTTTGTTTACGATAGACACACAACTCTATCATGACACTCTCCTATTTCTTAGGGTTTGTTCATGATAGACATGTCACTCTATCATGACGCCCTTTTGCTTCTTATTCTGGTGCGTCTGCTCTTGAACTTCATTTTATACTGTTATGCATCCTTTACTATACTCTTACATCATCACAACGGAGAATAATATATATATATATATATATATATATATTTTGCGTGTGACTCAACTTGAAGTTTCCCTTTAGCTGCCTACGTACCCTTTATAATGTAGGGATCAAGTCATAACGTAGTTCAATTTTTTTATTTACTTAATGACGTTAAGCATAAAATTTCTTGAGAAACTTGTCGTTGATTGTGGCAATTTTTAATCCATCTCGATTAACAATCTTGTACGCGCCATTTGTGTAAACTTCTTTGACAATATAGGGTCCGTCCCATTTAGGTGTAAACTTATTCCCCATATGCCTTGTCGTGACGATAGGTCTTTTTACTACAAGCACTAAATCACCAACTTGAAATGATCGAGGCTTTACATGTTTGTCAAAAGCTTTAGACATTCGGGCTTGGTAACATTCCAATGCTTGCTGAGCTTCTAATCGCTTTTCATCAAGTGCTTCTCACTCTGGAAGACGTAACTTGACGTTGTCTTCAGTAGTCAACCCTTCTTGCACTGCCATTCTTAATGATGGGATTTCTCTTTCAAGGGGAAGGACAGCCTCTACATCGTAAACAAGCGAATATGGTGTAACCCTTGTAGGAGTGCGATGAGTGGTTCGATAAGCCCACAATGCTTCACCGATTCTTTCTTGTCAATCCCTCTTCGACTTGGAAATAATTTTCTTTAGAAGATTGCATAACGCCTTATTGAATGCTTCTGCTAGGCCATTCGCAGCTGCGTTGTACATAGATGACTTGTATTGCTTGAACTTGAATTTTTCACATAATTTATCTACCATGCTATTGGAGAATTGTCTTCCATTATCTGTCACAATCCGGTGAGGAATACCGTATCGATAGATGATGTGGCTACGAATAAATTTTGCCACGTTCTCCTTCTTGGCCTCTCTCAAGGGAATGGCCTCAGCCCATTTTGAGAAATAATCTGTTGCTGCAAGGATATAAGAATGTCCTGCTGATGATTTTGGTGTAATAGGACCAACCAGATCGAGTCCCCAAGCCTCAAACAGCCAAGAAGCCACAGTTTGATGTAGAGGCTCTGGAGGCTGATGTATGAAATTTGCATGGTATTGACAAGCTTCACACTCTTTGCATAGTCCATTGAATCTTGAACCATCTTAGGATAGCTCATTCTTCTTAACTGAAATTGAAGCTTTGGTCCCGATTGATGTGCTCTACAGACGCCTGCATGTGTTTCCTCTAGAGCTTTTATTGACTCTTCCTTTCCAAGACATCTAAGAAAGAGTCCTTCAAGAGAACGACGATATAAAGTTCTTTTGTAATAAATAAAGTGTGCAACCCTTCTTCGTACGTCTGTTTTATGACGAGAATCCTTCAGAAGTTTTCCGTGCTCAAGATACTCTATGATGGGTTGACGTCAATCTTCTTCATCAATCAAATGAGATGTCGTTACGTTTGCTTCCTGACATTCAGGCAAAAGTGGAGGCATAATCCATTGTTGATAAAGTGATATATTTAGAGCTACGTTATCTAGCATGATCAAGGCAGTGGCTAAATTTGCCAATGTGTCTGCTCTTTTGTTTTCTGTTCTAGGGACATGCTCCAGCATCACACTGTCAAACCTTTCCATCAATTGTCTAGCAAAAGTGAAGTATGGCTTCAAGTCTTCATGTTTCACGTCATACTGAAGCGAGAGTTGATTGATTATCAACTTTGAATCGCCGTAAATTTCTATGAATGATACTCCGATTTCTAATGCCATTTGAAGGCCAATTATCAAGGCCTGATATTCACCACATTGTTTGAGCACAATTCAGCAAGCACAAATCTATAAGGCAACATATGTTTTTCAAGAGAAATGAGGACGATGCCTGCCCTCGCACCACTCCTTCGCGCTGCGCCATCAAAATACATAGTCCAAGGTTCCACCACTTCCGTGAAGAAAACTTCATCATCTAGCAAATCCTCACTTAACTTCCAATTTGAAGGAATTGGGTGGTACGCCAAAAAATCGACCAACGCTTGTCCTTTTATCGCCTTTTGGGAAATATAGACAATGTCATATTGCTGGAGTATAACCGCCCATTTGGCTAAGCATCCAGAGATAATCGGCCTAGACAAAACATACTTTATAGGGTCCGCCTTTACTACTAGATGAACCGTGAAGGCCTGCATATAATGCCTCAACTTATCGATGGCAAAGAAAAGTGCAAGGCACATTTTCTCAATGGGAGAATAGTTAACTTCGGCCCCAACTAAAGTTTTGCTTAGATAGTAGAGAGCACGTTCCTTTCCTTTCTCCTGCTCTTGCGCCAACAATGTGCCTAGAGACCTTTCTTCTGCAGCAATGTACAATATTAATGGCTCGCCAGGTACTGGAGCTCCTAATACTGCGGGATTGAGCAAGTATTTCTTTATGCTATCAAAAGCATTCTGACAAGCCTCACCTCACATAAAACTTTCTCCTTTTCTCATTAACTTTTGAAAAGGTTGGCACCGACCAGCCAGGTTGGAAATAAACCTTTGAATGTAAGCCAATCGTCCTTGGAGACTTCTTAGGTCATGCAAACTCTTTGGTCTTGGCATCTTCTGGATGGCATCAATCTTGGACTGGTCTATCTCAATCCCTCGATTTCTTACAATAAAGCTAAAAAACTTTCTTGAAGTTACACCGAACGCGCATTTAAGAGGGTCCATCCTCAACTAATATTTTCGCAAGTGATCGAACATAACTTTTAGATCCTTCAAATGGTCTTGTCGTCTCTTGGATTTGACCACAAGGTCATCAACGTAGCACTCCACATACTTATGTAGCATATCGTCAAACACTTTTTGCATAGCACGTTGATAAGTGGCACCAGCATTTTTTAATCCAAAGGGCATCACCTTGTAACAATATATTCCCTTTAGGGTCCTGAAAGTTGTCATTTCTTCATCTGAAAGGGCCATTCGTATTTGATTATATCCAGACGACCCATCCATAAAGGATAGTGCCTCGTGTCCAGTAGTTGCAACAACCATGATTTTTGTGATGGGTAAAGGAAAATCATCTTTAGGGCATACATTATTCAGGTCACGGAAGTCTACGCAAACACGAAGCTGTCCGTTTTTTTTTTTCTGACAGGGACAATATTTGCTATCCATGTGGGATATTTGACTTCGGGAATGAATCCTGCTTCAATCAACTTGTTGACTTCAACCTCGATCTGGGGAATAAGCTCTGGTCGAAAACATCGTTGTGCTTGTTTAATCGGTCGATACCCTAGTTTAATTGCAAGATGATGGACTGTTACCTTTGGATCAAGTCCTGACATCTCCTTGTACGACCAAGCAAAAATGTCCTTATACTCTGTAAGCAAACTCATGTACTTACCCTACTCTTCACTAGAGAGAGATGCACTAATGAAAGTTGGGCGCGGTTCTTCTATTGTACCAAGGTTTACCTCTTCCAGCTCGTCTACGGTAAATTGGCCACCATTCTCTAGACTCTATGGGACATCTTCCGCGTCTTCTTCAGGAATTTGTATCCTTAATTCCTCAAGAATGATGATGTGATGACATGAGATTTCACCTTCTTCTTGTTTTAAGTCTTCCTTTTAAGGATTAGTTAATATAACATCATGTTTTTCACCTTCAAGGAACCTTGACTTGTATTCAGAGTAACAAAAGTTTTTCTTTCCATTTAGGAAGGAACATTGCTATGAATTTCTCTCTCCCTTTACCTCACAAGGAAACTCCTTACCATGGCATCTCTTAACGTCTATATGCTTAATTCGGTGTCAGATCGATGCGCGAGATGTTGATTCCTTCTTCTTTGTGTCTATGCTAGAATCAGTTTAGACATGTGGGTCTCCATCCCGAAGACGATTAATAATTGGAGCGCGAGGTGTATGTACGTTTTTCTTTTTAACTATGCTTAACCTTTCAAAGGCCGATGGTCTTGTAGTCATCGAGACCTGACATATACCTTTCTTCTTTTTAAAGGTCATAGTTAGCCTTTGAAAGGCCGATCGTCGATCAAGATTAGATGTTGACTGAAGATCTTTTCTTTCTGCCTCTGTCATGCTTAGTCTTTCAAATACTGAGGCGCGTGCAACATGTGGACCAATTCGGTCAAATGCTGAGGTTCTTTGACTGTCACCTTCTTTTTCTTCCATACTATCGACCTTCTTTACAGTTATGTGATTGCTGTCAACCACTTTTCCTTTCCCTTTCTAGTTGTACGGATTGGCTCTGGTGACTTGTATCCGAGTCCTTTTCTTGACATGGGTATAACATGTCCTTCCCGTAACAGCTTCTTTTGGGTTGAGGAAAGCTTAGGTTGTTCGTGAATTTTCAAACTTTTAAACTCAACGTGAGTTGTGAAGTCATAACCTGCTTTTGCCATCAATTTGTAAGCCTTGGGGTCGAACCCGTCTTTCGTCCGCCTTTGAAGCAAGCTTGCTTCTGTCAGGTCTATCTTTATTTCTTGCTTAGTTATTTTGGTAAGCGGTGTAGTGAAACTTTTTTTTAAGACTTCAATGTCACCAACTTTCAAGCCTTGTAGGGACTCTACAAATGGTTATTCGCCTTTCTTACGCCTCGACAGGGGAGCATAGCGCAAAATCGGTGGGTTCGAAGTCTTTTCATCCATTAAGATCACACTTTTTGCGGTGCTTGTGGACGCCTCACTCTTTCCAGAATGAAAGGTTCCTGTACTTTTATGTGGTTCCCTGCTTGCAAGTGATTTCAGCTGTAAATTATCATCTCTGTTTACAAGAGGAACTACTACAGACACGACTTCTGGACTACCATCGTTCTTTAAATAAAACTTTGCATCTGCAAAGTGAGATTCGGCCTCTGAGAATGGGTTGGAGTCGACTTCAACCTTCTTTACGCCATCTTGATAAAATTTGAAACACTGATGCAGTGTCCATGTTACTACTCCATTTCCATGAATCCAAGGACGACCGAGTAACAACTTATAAGTGGTCCTCGAATCTATGACATGAAACAATGCACTAGCCTTCAGGTCACCAATTATGAGTTCTAAGCGTATCATACCTATTACTCTTTTGCTGCCTTGATTGAAACCTTGAATTACCAGTTTACTATTTGAGAGTTCCTCCATTAAGATGCCTAATTGCCTCATAGTCGATTTTGGCATTATGTTGACAGCTGGTCCATTATCGACGAGAATTCGGTCGACTCTCTGTTCTCGAACATATCGAGAAACATACAAGGGTCTATTATGAAGTTTAGATCCCAATAGTAAATCCTCATCTGAGAAGTCTATAGACATGCAGTAAGGAGTACTTTCATATGTCGCAATTGGAGCACTCGAACTTGATGCTGCTGAATTCAACAATGCATTAATGAGGATGGTTTTGATTTCTTGAGGAAATGATAACAAATCATACACATTGAACCTCGATAGGTCTTTTGACACTCATTCCTCCTCTAATGATCTTAACGGGATGCTTTCTTCCTCGGTTGCATTAATAGCATGACATGCAACAACTTCTGGGTTTTCATCCTGATGATCACCAAGGAATCTTGTTGGAAAGAAGTCTGCCAAGGTTACTAAGCGCTGAGTTCGAGGGAAATCCTTATCTTCCTCATGCACGAGCTTAAGCTTTCGAGTCTTCTTCTTTTTCTTATTCTTTTGAGCCTTATTCCCCCTTCTATAATTTCTGTAGAAGCGAGGCTCTTTTTGGATCGGAGTTGACTTTCTTTTCTTTCGGCGGGTCACAACAGTCCATCCTTCATCGTCTTCTTCGATCAATCTTTCTTTTTCTTGAGAATCCTCAGGTGCAACTTCCTGATGGAATCGGACCACTACAGGCTCAAAGGTTCTGAACTGGACCAAGCTTTCCCTTTGCTCAAAAATCAACTTTGGCGAAAGAGCCTCTGACATTATCATTGTTGCAGCATGGTTTGTTTAAGCTACCTCTTCCAGGTCCTGGTCGATATTTTTCTCACGAGCTAACCTTAGAATTAGCTCTTTCAACACCGAACAGTTCTCTACCAAGTGACTGATGACCCGATGATATTTGCAGTAATTGGGATCATCCACCTTTCCTGCTTGCTGAGGTCGCTTACATTCCGACAGTTGGATCAGTTGCTTCTCCAATAGTTGCTCTAGCATGTCGGCAATATCTAAATAAGAAAATGGGTAGACTTCTTCCTGTCTTTCTTTTAAAGTCAGACGTCATCTCTCGCTTCCATCATCATTCTTTTCAGCTCCCCCTTCTTTTCTTTTTGAGAACTTCAGTGGGGTCGTGTTTACGACCATAGATTCTTTCACAGTACTCTTCACTACCTTTTCGGCACTCTTTGTCTCCTTCTTATCTTTTCTTAATTCAGGAACAGGAAAATCCTTGGTTCCTCTGTTGGCAATGCTCAATTCCATATCATGAGCGCGAGTTGCTAACTCTTCAAATGTGCATGGCTTGTAAAATGTAGAGGAGTCTCTAATGCATGCCTTGGGTGTACATTTCTACCGCTGACAGTTCGGTGACTCAATCTTTGCAGTCAAGACTTAAAGCTCTCCATCGGTTTATGTAATCGATGACTGGCTCTCCCTTCCGCTGTTTGGTTTTGTAAGCTCCATCATACTTACGGTACGTCTGGTGCTATAGAAACGGTTGAGGAACTCCTTTTCTAATTGTTCCCAGCTGTCAATGACTTCTGGCTCTATATCAGTATACCACTCGAAAGCATTTCCTTTCAAGCTTCGAACGAATTGCCTGACAAGTTGGTCTTCCATGATCCTGCATTCTCACATGTTTCGACGAAGTGGGCGATATGTTGCTTTGGGTTGCCTTTTCAATCGAATTGCTGGAATTCTGGAGGTTGGTACCCAAGTGGCATTCTCAAGTTATCGATTCTCTTGGTGTACGGCTTAGAGTACATGAAAGTAGTTTGCGGTGGTCCTTCGTACTAAGCTCTAATGGAATTCGCGATCATATCCTGTAGCTGCTGAACTGAAAGATAAGCAACAGAGAGTGATTGTTGTTGTGGTTTGTTTTCCTGTACCACATTCTTTCCTTTATCAGTAGCTTTGACAACAAGAGTTTGACTTGACTCAGCAGTTTCACGAGTCCGCATTTGCTCCCTCAAAGCTGTGATTTCATGGTCTCGTTCCACCACAGCTTTCATCAGGAAGTTAATTTTCCTCTCCATCTCTGTCATGGCAGCTTCGGCCGTATATCAGCCATCATGACAGACATCACGTCAGAATGTGCTTCCTTCTTTGACTTTCTAGAGGCAGAATCAGAATTATCATACAGGATTTTCCTTGATGACAATCCCAGCTTTAGGAGACTCCATCAATTGCTTGAGAATGCTCTGAGCGACGTTAGAACCTTGATCCTGCTCTTGAATGATTCCCTTAGAACGACTGCAGGTGATGGGTCCTGTGTAAGCGTCGCTTGCAACAGAAGAGTTAGACCCAACCTTCTTTGATGCCTTTGATTATCTTGTAGATTTGAATGAAGAGAGAGAGATGAGAGGTAGAGAGGTCCCACTGGACGTGCCAATTTGTTCACACGAGATTTTTGGAGAAATTTGATTCGTGGAGTTGAACTTGTGTTGATGTTGTATTTATATTGATTTGATGCGATGTGGTTCGATCTCGAGAATTTGATCCTCTGATTCTCTCTCGGCTGGATGCTTACGGTTGATTTGAGGAAGCGAAGCACGTGATGTTCTTGAAGTTGGAGTCTTGGAAGAAAGCTTGTATCTTCGAAGAAGCTTCAATCTTCGAGGGTGTTCTTGAAGTTGAAGACTTGGAAGAAAGCTTGGATCTTCAAAGGAGCTTCAATCTTCGAAGGTGTTCTTGAAGTTGGAGACTTGGAAGAAAGCTTGTATCTTCAAAGTAGCTTCAATCTTTGAAGGTGTTCTTGAAGTTGGAGTCTTGGAAGAAAGCTTGTATCTTCAAAGGAGCTTCAATCTTCGAGGATGATCGACTTTAGGAGTTGAGAAGGCTTCTATCTCTTGGGAGAATTCTCTCTAGACCTTCTGGAGTAAAAAATTTCCAACCCCCACAAATGAAGAGAACTCCTCTATTTATAGAGTTCCCTGGTGGGCTTTTATGGACTTGAGCCTGTTTTGGTCCATGGACCATACCCATGGGCTCAATCACATGGATTTGAGTCATATTTTATTTTAGGCTAAATTAAGCTTATTTTTTGGCTCAATTAAATTTTAGCCTAACTAAATAATATTTAATTGAACCAAAATAATTAATTTGACCCAATTGTCATAATAAAGACACGTGACACCATTAGAATTGTCCAATTTGTCTTTAAATTTAATTTGGGACACATGCCAATGTTTAGTTAATCCCAAATATAATTATTTTAGTAAATGATGTGGCAATTTGTGATTGGTTCCAAAATTTCTTATTCAACAAATATCACCAAAAAAAAAAATTTTATTCGAACCGTAAATAAACCTAAACAAATCGTGAGTTTAGGATAAATCTAACTATCAATACACATACCTCTCTAAAACATCAAAATAGTCCCAAATGGTACAATCACAAGTCCTACTGGTCACTCATCAACATTTATTTATGTTGTTTTTATTTGAAAAATTAAACATGGAAATGATGAGTATATAAAATACCTAGTAAGTAACCTACTATTGGGCTCACTAGGTGAATCATTAACTTCCTATTAGACATACAAGTATATTAGCCTAATAGCAAAAATTAATAGTTACCATTAGTCTAAACATGTTCAAGTTCAGTCAATTTCAGTTCAATTAAGTGATAAACATAACATGTAAAATTTGTTTGATAATCCATTCATAACCATCAGGTCTCAAGTATTCCATGATTAGTTACCAATTAAATTAATGTCATACTGTCTATGCATATTAAACCAACTCAATATATAATCACCATAATCAATCTCAGTCTTGAGGATCTGATAGTAAATTTCTTACCTCAAGTTATAGAGTTTAAATCCTTGGCTAGAAATTTTACTTCTCTAATTAACACTGGGAATGACACATTTAATCAATAATTTTATCCATTAAAGTAATCAACTACCAATTTAACTTTATTATTTGTCCAATTTGCTTAACCAATTGACGTCGAAATTCCAATCTATACCTTGATAGTAGTCCAAAAGTTAACTCCAAAATAGCTCCAATATCAAACTTTCGAAGACCAAGAAAACCTCCCATTTAATACAAAATAAATCCTCAAATTGAATCCCTTGGTAGTGAAGTATTTAGGACCAAGAAAACCTCCAATCAGGAGACCGTTTGGATTGAGGTAATAGGGATGAGAATAACATTGGAATTAATGAATCCTGAGAATAGTATGGGAATAAGATTACACTCGAAATTAAGGATGTTTGTATTTAGTTGTGTATGGAAATGGTATTAAGAATGTTTGAGAATAAAATCACTTTTGTATTTCATTTGTAAAATTGATCATGAAAACTCACTATCAGAAATGGAGCTTCTAGTGGCACACATAGAAAACATTACTAAAACAGAAAAAACGCAGTTAAAGGTATTAGTGATGCATGACCTGCGTCACTAGGACTGTTGCAGTATCCCCATAGCTAAAAGTTTTAGCGATGCAACATATGCATGCAGCAAAATGTGTACTTTTACTGACATTTGTGTGTAACTGAATGCTTACTTTTAGTCATTATTTATTTTTTACAGTGAGATAGTACATTCATCTATAAACGTGATGTTTTAGTGTCAGATAATGTTGTTGGTAAAGGTTAATTTGTGATCATTACAAACGTCTTTTGCAACATATTAAAACCAATATTTAGCACCACTAGAAACTTCTACTATTTAATTTTTATAATTTAGAAAAACAATGATTTTTTGACGTTATTGAAAGCACCAATGAAAGTATTTTATTAAATAAAAAATGATATCCAATTTACTATATAAACCTGTTCTAAAATGTCAAATATAATAATTTTAGGTACTACCACTAGGCAACATGCAATAACACCAACTTCATCACAAGAAGTATATGCCAAAAAACTTTGATAATTTCATAAAATGTTCTAGTAATGTTAACCTAAGTTATAAGTCATTAAGTAAATTGATGCACAAAGTTAGTTCCAAACACTACGTATCACTAGTTTGCATAACAAACATTCGTGCAAAAGTAGTGTGCATAACAAAAATAAATAAAATTACACTATGAGAAAACTCCTCCTTGTTCCTAATCGATCCATTAGGTTCACGACATTTCGTAACCACATCGTAAGTGCCAGTGTCATGCCAAGTACCAAAAGACGGAATAGTGTTTGAAACATTAGAACGTATATTTGCTACAATCATTCATCGAAAATCACTTCATCAAAATTAAAGAGAAAGAAAAGCTCATTCAACACAAATCAGAAAAACAAGGAAATCAAAGAATTCTTAATAATCTCATCCATGCAATTTCATACAAAAAAAAAAAAAAAGCAGAATTTCAACAACATACTCAATCATCAAAATCCAATTGTTCATCAACTTCCATTAAGTAAATCTAAGTGGATTAGAGAAATGAAACAACAATCCAAGACATATAAAATGAATATTCCTGATAATAGATGACAATTGTCACTGAAAGTCAATGTAAAGAGAGCATATTGTCACGTACTGTGAAAAATACCCTAAAATTTAAGCCTGATCGTGTCACGAGGTTTCTATAGCAAGGCCAAGAGGGAGCCAACCATGCTTGCACAACATCCTAACAAGGTCGTGTGATAGCCCACATGTGCCCACGACACACACCCATGGCATTAGCGTGTGCCTACGAAAGAAAGCCCACAAAACTCGCATGCATGTCCCGATGTGTGCCTGTGACAACCACATGAGGAGGGTTACACACACAGCCCATGGGCACCAGCAGACGCACACCAGTGCCAGGCACCAACGCTTTTCAGACAGCCTATGTGCACCAACAATGGTGCATGGCACGGTGGCCGACCCACCATGCGCGTACATAGGCGCGCACACCTACCAAACAACCACTCAAACTCGCCCAAGCAAGGCACGAGTGCCCTATGCAGGCGACGCCCATACACGTCGTGCATGGCAGGCAATACGCTCACCTCACACAGATGCAACATGATGCACGCGGTACCTGCCTGTACAATGGACGACATGCTGCGTGCGGTGTGGTATGCGTAGCTGGTGCACACGACGGGTGCACGTGGCACCCTGTGCGCATGCCCATGGTGAGAAGGGTTGAGAAGGGCCCAGATGGTTCTAGAACATTCGATGACAGACAAGAAGGCTTGGAAAGACTTCAGAAGGCTTGTAAACGCCCAAAATGGGCTGGAATATGCACGAAAGGCCCGGATAGGATATGTCGGTGCGTGCCAAGCCCAGCAACCTCTAGACACTTCTGAAAGCTTCTATGCTGGTGCATAGAGCTTCCATGATGGTCGGAAGTGTCATGGTAAGTCTAGATTGTTCTAGAGCCAATTGTTTAGGGTAAATGTACTTGTAAATTCTAGAGTGTCCCATGGCTGACTTACTAAGGCCCTAGGTCAGTTGAGGAGGTCTATAAATACTTGTAATGGGCCTCATTTGTAATTATCCTTTGAAATCCTTAAGTAAAGCAAGACATTTACTTCAAAGCTGAAATCTCCGAACCCGTATACACTCACTTGCCTAACCTTTCACAAATTCTAAGTGCTCTTTTGCACTAAATTACTTCCTATTTTGCTCATAGTTCTCAGTGCACTAACCTTCTAGAAAGGCTTACTTGGCTACGCGGTCGTACAATTAAGCCAAGTGTCGTACATTGAGTTAGCTTCAGATCTAACCATATGACAGTTGGTATCAGAGCAAAACGGTCTCTGTGGAGTAACTGATACCAAGTGATAGTTGGTATCAGAGCAACTCCATCTCAGAGGAATCATTGATACCAAGTGGAAGTTGGTATCAAAGTGACGGTACCAAGGGAAATGGTATCTCCGTGATAGTTTGTTTCAAGGATAATTAATGAAACCGAGGGACCAGTAATACATCTGACTAATAGGTGGTATTTGGATTTCAAGATTTGATAAATCTTGAAGAATTGTGCTTAGAGTGTATCAGAGCAATAATGTGAGGATCTAGGTACCCCTAAATTGCTTTGCCCTACATTTCGACTTGATGGCATCCATGGAAGGACACGAGTGATCGATTGAGCAAGTAGTTGAAGGGCCAACGACAGGAGGATGTGCAGCACGACGTTCCCCATCCCAGAAGACGACGACAACACGGAGAAGGCTAAAGAGCTTCTTGCTAAGTTAGAGGAGGGATTGGAGGAGGTGCAGACTAAAGTCGGCAAGATGAGCGGGTTCATGGAAGAGCTAATCCAAGATAACACGGAGATCTCGAAAGTCACCAAGGAAATGATCAAAGGCCTTGGAGGCTCGTACGGTAAGGAGATGTATGATCTTCTTGTTGAGGTAACTAACTTGCGAAAGTTCGTGAAAGAGGAACTTCACGTCTTACGAAAGGACGTCGATGAGGTACGTGTCGAATGTAAATCTAGACATACTAGTAACGGTAATGCATCCACTAGTACATCATGCACCATGGTAGGCACCTACAGTATCGAAGTGCCAAAACCCAACATGTATAGTGGCACGAGGAATGCCATGATGTGGAGAATTTCCTATTTGGCCTTGTGCAGTATTATGAGGCCTTAGGAATCGTCGACGATGGTGCCAACGTTGCGAATGCCCCAACTTTTCTACCCAAGTCGGTAAAACTATGGTGGCATATGAAGCATGCATAATGGGAGAAGGATTGTACGATCTTACGAACATAAGAACAATTCAAGGTAGAACTCCGAAAGCACTTCGTTCCTTACAATGCCAATATGGAGGCACGAAGTAAGTTAAGGAGATTAAGACAAACGGGTGGCATTCCTGAGTATATAAAGGAGTTCACTACTCTAATGTTGAAAACAAAATATCTATCAGACAAGGATGCTCTCTTTCATTTTAGAGACGATCTTAAAGATTGGGCAAAAATTGAGCTCGATAGGCGCAACATACAAACTCTTGATGATGCTATTGCTACTGTCAAATTGCTCATTAACTTGTCCTTCAAAGAGAAGAAGACCTGTATAGATGAAGGAGATAGATCCGAGGCGAAGAAAGATGGGAACTCTAAACAAGGTGGGAAGAATGGAAAGGCCTTGTTTGCCAACAAAGGTACAACTCCTCGACCTTGTTTCTTATGTAATGGTCCACATTGGGCGAGAGATTGCCCAAAGAAGAACAAGTTGAGTGCAATGGTGGCCAATCCACATGATGAAGAGGAGGCACCCATGAAAGGGTCGGCACAGTTAGGTGCAATTCGATACCTAAGCGCCATGGAGAATGATTTCTCTAAAGAACCTCAGAACGGAGGTTGGTTGTACGTGGACACCATGCTCAACAGCAAGGTTGCTTTAACAATACTAGACACATGCACAATTGAAAATGTGATGGATCCTGAAGAGGCAAAGCGGCTAGGCCTCAAGATAACGAGGAGGAGCGACACTGAGATAAAGATCATTAGTGCCAAACCAATGAGGAATACTGGATGGGCTTGAGACATCAAGACAAGGGTAGGAGGATGGCAAGATGAGCTTGATTTCCTCATAGCCCCTCTTGACGATTGTAAAATAGTCCTAGGTTTGGACTTCATTGATAAAGCCCATGCAATAATCAACTTATTGAAGAACACCCTAGATTTTCGCTGCATCAGGAGGAGGTGCCCCTTAAACGCATGGGAGCTACAAAACTTGTGAGGCTCAGTGCCATGTGCTTTAGAAAACACCATATGGGAAAAGGGTCGTGGTAGTCTGAGGTTGCAACGAGGACATTGCGAGTTAGAGTGGAGGAGGGTGTCACGTATCGTGAAAAACACCCTAAAATTTGCATTGGATCGTGTCACAAAGCTCCTATAGCAAGGCCAAGGGGGAGCCAACCATGGCTGCATAACATCTCAACAAGGCTATGTGATAGCCCACATTTGCCCACGACACACATCTATGGGATTGGAGTGTGCCCACGGAAGACAGCCCACAGGACCCGCATGCATGTCTTGACGTGTGCCCATGACAACCCCATGAGCAGGACTACACACACAACCCATGGGCACCAACAGAAGCACACCAGGGCCAAGCACTAGTGCTATTCAGACAGCCCATGTACACCAGCAGCGACACATGGCATGGCGGTCGACCCACCATGCATGCACACAGGTGTGCACGCCACTAGACGGCCGCCCAGGCAAGGGCGAGCGCCCTACACAGGCAACGCCCATACACGATGCATGCGGCAGGCAACACGCTCGCCTCACATGGATGCAGTATGGCACGCGCGACACCTTCCTACAGGATGGACGACATGCTATGCGCAGTGTTGTGTGCGCAGCTCATGCACACGACAGACGCGTGCGGCACCTACCCCACATGCCTATGCCCGAAAAGGGCCAAGAAGGACCTAAATGGTTCTTGAACATTCGATGATGAACGAGAAGGCTCAGAAAGACTCCAGAAGGCCCGCGAACGCTCGAGATGGGGCTAGAATGTGCAGAAAGGCCCAAATGGCATATGTTGGTGCACATCTAGCCTAGCAACCTCCAGACACATCTAGAAGCTTTTCTGTCGGTGTAGAGAGCTTCCATGACGGTCGAAATTGTCATTGTAAGTCTGGATTGTTCTAAAGTCAATTCTTTAGGGTAAATGTAGTTGTAAATTCTAAAGTGTCCCATGACCGACTTACTAAGGCCCTTGATCGGTTGTGGAGGTCTATAAATACTTGTAATGGGCCTCATTTGTAATCATCCTTGGAACTCCTTAAGTAAAGCAAGGCATTTACCTCAAAGCTTTTATCCCCAAACCCTTATACACTCACTTGCCTAACCTTTCACGAATTCTAAGTGCTCTTTTGCACTAACTTACTTCCGCTGCTATATTTTACTCATTGTGCTCGGTGCACTAACCTCCTAGAAAAGTTTACTTGGCTACGCGGACGTATAATTAAGCCAAGTGCCGCACGTTGGGTTAGCTTAAGATCTAACCACGTGACAATATGCCAAACAAAGCATGGTTAGTCCTTGCATCAACACAACCCCTAGTCTAGTACCTTGAAAAGCATTAACTTGAATAATGAAAAGTTAAGATAGGAACTACAAATGTGTTTGTAAGCTCATTAGCAACCTTCAGATTCTAAGTTACAAATTTCACTTTGTTTTTTTTTTTCTTTTGTGAAAACTATTCTTTTTAGCTTGTTTGGTTAAGGCCATAGCAACAATTCAATCGTTGGCAATAAACTTATAGGAGTAGCCTAAATGACACAAAAAAAACCATGTTCTTGGTGTAATTAGAAGGGTCACTTTACCATTGCCTTAATTTTCGAAAGGCCTACAAATACTCTGTTAACTCATTTATACGTCTTAAACTATTCAATTTGGTAAAGAGCAAAATAACATTTCATACTGTTTGCAACTTAGCGATAAGTTGGTAACCTACAACCCGCTCTAAAATATTTATATGATGTTGGGCATTTTCATCAACAACGGAGCTAGAAAATTTGGAATAACCAAAATGAGTTGATTATCCAATTCTCTAAATGGAAATGCCTCATCAAAGTATTAACATTAAGAATTACAACCATGTATTAATAAGCAATGAATCAATTATATATTGGCTAATTTACTAAAAAAACACGAGAGATTGCCCTAAATCATCACCCATTTCAACAATATGAGAAATAAAGATGAAATTAACAAAGTGGAAAAAAGGACAACATAAATCAAAAGTGGTATCACAAACCTAAGAAGAAGGCATGACTTTCCCACGAAAGACTAGTCGATTAGCAAAAGTTTGAACAAATAACCTTTACAAAAGGAGAAAAAAGATAAAGAAGCTTGAAGACAAAAAAAGTCAAAATCCTGCTATTAAAATAACACACTTTGTATTAGCATAAATGAAGAACTCAATTACACTTTGTATTACTTTAAATATTCAAAAGCAATCTCACCTCGTAGTTACAACTTAAAAACAGAAGTTATTTGCAAGACAGATATATGAAGTGTTAATTAACATATGTAATAATATTAACTAACTTTCTCATATCTTTATTACGTCATTCGAACCAACAAATTATAGCTAATGGATTATTGACTATCAAAACATTCACGCACAATGTTGCAACAAATGTCTATCTATTGAGTAATTAAATACAGGAAGAAACCAATTTCAAATATATTTATAGGCATCTAATTTTATCCTATTTTTTAATATATTAACGGTAATAATGACTAAATTTTTTTATTTATTCATTTTGTTAAAAAAAAATAAGTTTTTTTTAATAATATAAAATCTTATGATAATTAAAATCTTTTATTAAAAACGAAAATAAAAAAACATTAACGAAAATATCTTTTTTTAACAAAAAAAAGAAAAAAAAAATTAATTGATCAATTTTGATTCATTTTTGTCATTTTAGGAGAAACAAACTATTTTATTTTATACAAAAGCTTTTAATATCATATTTGATTTATCATTTTAGGAAAAAAATAAAATAATTTATTTTATACAAAAATCTTTTAATTTATCTTTATCACTTTAGGAAAAAAAAAACAAATAAATTTATTTTGGACAAAATCTTGCAATATCATATTTTTACTATTTTAGAAAAAATAAAATTACATAATATCTAATTTGATTTTATACTTATTAAATTTTTCTAAATTGTGGCACACCCTAGGTCTATAAATAGGGACCTTTGTCATTTGAAAAAGAGGATAATTTTTTTTAAGAAACTTATTTTTCTATGAAAGGTGAATTGTTAAGTTTTTTTCGTTTTATTGTTTTTATTTTATATTTATTTAACTATTTGTCTTTCTTTCTTTACCCTAAACCTAATTACAAAGGAAAACTTAGTTAGAAGTTGCATTAGGTAAGTATTTACTCCCAATGATCCTGTAAAGGCCCAACCTCTTATACTAAGTTGAGGACTTTACTTTAAAAAAAAAGAATTAAATTTTATTTAAAGTAAATAGAAAATAAAACAAAACTGCGAATTCTCATTAAAATAATAAATAAAATGTACATAAATAAATTAAAAGAAATCCTATCTCGAGCCCTACTAGTTTTAAAGGAAAAAAAAAACAAAGAAATAAATAAAATAGAATAAAATGAAAGGAAATATCGACTCTGAAATCTGACACATGACGTAAGCTGAAGCAAACGTGTCCCTATGGCTCGCCACGGTCTCTTCTGGTCATTCGCCAACTTGCCTTTGCTCTTACCTCTGCCTCTATCTGAAAAATAAAAATGGAAAGAGTGAGTATAAAAATACTCAGTAAGGGACCTACTACTAGTCCTGCTAGGTGCCTGTTAACTTTCTATTAGAGTCCTGAAGAGTGGTACTCTTGAACTGACATGTTTCCAAACACGTGCAATCTGTGATCCCGTAGGAACAAGCTGGTCTCTGTTGAACCCAAGGGATCACATAAGACGATCGGGTTGTGAGTGATCTCGTCGAATCACTCAAATCATGTTTATGTCAATGTCAATGTCAGACTGATGGTCCCGTTGGACTACGCAGTCATAAGTGTGAGCGATCCCGTCGGGTCTCTCAAATCATGTCTGTGTCAATGTCAGACTGGTCATCTCTTCGGACTACACAGTCGTAAAAATGAGTGGTGATCCCGAAGGACATTCATGTGGGTATGACTCTAATAGGTAAATCTAACATACACCCTATCCATAGCATGCACATAACACATCATCAAATCACATCATAACATATCATGTCATAACATGTCATACCATACATATCGTATCATATCATGTCATATCATGTCATATCATCCTCAATCACAATATTGTATCATTAAAACGTAGGTGATGACATCAATGCATTATCAGCTCTAACACATAGTCATCCTGCAGTCAAAATTACAATACCAGTTTCTATCTGTAACCTCAAGTTCTGTAGCTAGCCATCATCAGTACATAACCATTCATACATGCAGTCTCTTTATATTAAACTCGAGGATCTAGTAGTAGAATCTCTTACATGGAGATTAGAAACGCTTTTAATAGCAAAACACGCTTTCCAAGCAACGAAGTCATAAAATTAGAAACACCAATTAATAACTTGACCCCCAAGGAAATAAAGGTTGTAACAGTTTTCTTTAACTAAAAAAAGTTCCACAGCCCAAACTCCAATTAGACCAACCGGTCCTTTAGGATAAATAATAAATTAATTTAAACCAAAATTAAATTATTTATGTCCAAAAACTTAAACTTAGTTGGGCATACCAAAACCCAGTCAAAAGTTACCAAAACATGTGGAAAGGATCCAAAAATAGGTTGTGGCTCTCAAAAAGCTTGACGGCTCGGCTGGAAGGCAGGCACGACTTGGTTGAGACTCGTGGGTGGCTGGCGCAGCTCGGTAAGGATGTGCGCAGGGCTTGGCGCGCTAGGGATGCGGCTCACATGCGTTGCACGGCACGCGACTGATGTGCGCTAACTTCGAACGACGGCTGACGGAGCGCGACGGAAAGCAACAGATACCTGGCGGACAACGCGAAGGAGGTGGTTGGAGCGACTTGGCTTTAACCGCGACGCACGAACGACAGACAACTTGGGGTGTTGACGGATTGCGAACGGCGGCCGACTGGGCTTCGACGGCGATGCAGGAACGCTAAGACGATCTGCGATGGCTGACGAAGAGGGTGCGACGCTTCGGGTCGGGTCAGGCAACGGCAACGGTTGAGAAGAGGAAATTACGGTTTGATTCCTTTTTTCTTTTTTTTTTTTAAGAAGAAGATGATGGTTTCTCCACTTCCCAAGAACCTATTAAACCCAAAAAAATAATAATAATAAATTTATTATTAAATTCCAAAACAACCAAATCTTCTCTCTCTTCATTTAAAACCCACCAAATCTCCTTTTTATCTTCTTTTTATCTTTCCCCAGATAAAATCAAATATTGTCTCTCCTCAACCGAACCAATCACCCTTATCTCCTTCAAATATCTTTTCATAAATAATTATATTATTTTCATAATACAATTATTAAATCCTTAAATTCAATAATACACCTAAACAAAATTAAATTAACCCACCTTAATTAACCAATTAGATATTTCTCCAAAATATCTAAAATTTCTACTTCCCCCAACCAAGTATTTCAAGAAAAATTTAAATAACACCTAAAGTTTCAAAATTCATCTTAAGATAATAATAATAAAAATTACATTAAATTTTTATACACATAATTTTTTAAATTTTTATTATCTTTATTTTTATTATTGTTATTATTATTATTATATTTTATAATGTTTTTATTTTTAAATTTACCGTCATCCCTCTGTCTCATTGTTTTCCTTTATTTAATTATTTATTTAATTTTTTTTATTTATATATTTATTTGTGTATTATTTCATTTTAGTTTCTTTTTTGCTTTCTTCTTTTTTCTCCTATTTTATTTATCGTTATTATATATCTTTCTTTTCCTTTTCTTTTAACTTATTTTCCATTACTATCGTTATATTTAGTATATGCATGCATTGATATCTTAAATTATTTGCCTAATTTATTGTGTGGTACATTTGATTTTGTTTATGACATGTTTCTATTTGACCTTCATTATTTTTTTTTTAAATTTTAAAATACTTGTAACCATAATTGCATGTAATTTTAAAATCTTTCTTAAATTTCTCTCTTTAAACCATTTAGATATTTTTTTTTTTGCTTTAAAATTATTTCTTTTGAACTTAAAATTAAATATATATTTCATAAGGTTTCCTAATCTACTTTTTTTCTTAATAACCCATGTCGATTTCGCTAAAAAAAAAAGTCCTACAATGAAATCTAGAAATTTCTAGGAGTCCGTTATTTCTAAATTCTTGAGGTGAAGGATCAATATTTTTTGGAGTCCGAGATTTGATCCGAAGAAAAAATAAATTTAATCAATGTTTTTTTTTTAAAAAAAAAAAACTTTATTTGAAGACTAGCCTATGATAGAATTTGAGAAATTGTAATAATTTCTCAATCTCTTAAGGTGATGAATTTTTCTCCAATATAGTCTAATTAATAGGTGTATCCCACTTATTTTATGAGATTATTGCTTCAAATAATGGAGTGGTGAGCAATGAAATAAGACGTAATTTTTTTAAAAAAATGAATTTTACTCAAGACATAACATTTTGCCACCGTTTTCTAAGTGGATGTTACAAAGCGCTAACACATTCTCCTTACATAAATGACTCCCGAACTCAAAACTAATTTTTTCACAGACCAAATTTTTTATTTTATTTAAAACGATTTACTTCATTTCGGTGTCCAATCACACCATAAAAAAGATTAGTGCCGACTCCTATTTTTTTCTTTTTTTAAAATTAAACTCTTTTTAAGGACGTCAGCTGCTTCGCGTCGTCTCGGGTACGTGGTGACAATATTATCACTAAACCAACTATCTAAAAAACTATAAGTAGCAGCACGAGAGTCAGCCAGATACTCCATCCCTCCAAAATAAGAAAATTCAAATGTAAACACTAGAAGAAATATGATCTTTAATGTCGGGTGGAAAAAGTGAAAACGAAGCTTAAATGTCGTTTTTCAAAATGCAAATGTTTATTGGTAATGTTGGTTTAAAATCGACATTAAAGCTATGGTTAATTTTTTTGTTTTTTTAATTTTGTACAATGTTACAAATTGTTCTCTCTTACTTAACTCGTTCTCATTGCCCCACAATTTCTTCCTCTCTTTATCAAATTCTTTCCTTCTCTTCTCAACTCTCATCTCACTTTCTTCCCTTTGTTCTTCAAATAGTTGCCACCACCACCACCACCATCCCCTATGCCCAACTTGTGCCTTGTCGTTGTTAAACAATGCTTCTTCGACCATCGTCATTGTGCTTCAACCGTGACCATGTCTACCATTGCCACCACCGTGCCAAGCAACATTTGTCTTGCAAGCTCAAATATGGTCTGCTCGTGGCTCGATCTACATTCGAAGCACCACCCATTGAACGCCTTGAATGATTCCGAAGTTAACAATGTGAGTTTGAATGGCTAACTCTATAACTTTGAAAATTTCCTTGTTGGTCATGAGATGAGAAGTTTGCATTTTGGTTGTTGAATTTTTTTTAATTAATTATTTTAAATAGTGAAATTAATTATTTTGGTTGTTGGATTTTAAATTAACTATTTAAGTTTTCATTTTGGTCTTCTCATCTTGGTTGGCCATGAGGTGAGATAAGAAATTTGCATCTAGATGGGAATGCATTTGTCTTCCTTTAACTTCCTTTCAAAAAAAGTTTGCATTTTGCTTATTGGATTTTCTTTTCATTATTATATTAGCATTAAGTAGTAAACATTTGCGCTAGGGCTTTTCCTGTACCATAGATGCAATAACAAAGAAAAACAAACTCAGGTTGTTACCATAAATAGGAAGGAGTCTTTTCTCCCCCACTAGAAAGAAAAAAGACAAAAAGGGCAAAGATCTAATGTCTTAGGTTAGAGCCTCCAACGTACATATAAATTACTAGGGGTGAAATACAAGTATTGAATGATGAATAAAAGTTTTTCTTTCTTAAGTAGCCCTTGTTTATTATTCATTTGAAGTTCATTTAGTCTTGTAACTTTTGTGCAGAATTGCTTGCTACCTTTTGTGATAACATCATTAAGAAAGGTCAAAGTGAGAAATTGAGTGATAAAGCAATCAAGGAGACACTTGAGAGGGTAATTTTTCTATTTATTATTCATTTGAAGTTCATCTAGTGTTGTAACTTTGGATTTCATATGATTTAAAAATACTGGTTGTGAAGTTGTTGACATATATCTACGACAAAGATCTGTTTGCTGAATTTTATAGGTGAATGTTGATACTCTTTAAATGGTTATTGCTCTTACAGAATATGCATGTTTTTTTAATGATCTTGATAAGAGTGTTCCATTGTCATTTGTTTTGATTTATTCTTTTGAAAAAAGTGTTATCTTGAAAGTTGACTTCACTTAATTTGAGATTTGCTTGTTAGTTGATTGAGTGATATGATTGCAAGTTTTTTAGTTGTTCGGGTGTATATAGAACTTTTTGGTTGTTTGGATGTATATAGAACTTGTTAGTTTTTGGAATGTGGGTAAGAATTTAATTCTGTTTTCATATGTTCTTATTTGATAGTCTTGCTTTGTTCAATTTATTTGGTTGCTTGGGTGTATATAGAACTTTTTATTGATTATACTTAGTCTTCAACTTTTTAGGTATTATTGTTGATTATAGTTAAGTTCACAACTTTAAGATTGCTTAATTATTTCTTTTTTTTTTTTTTTGACATTTTTTGTAGATTAAGTTGTATCGTATATAATATGGATAAGTCCTGGATGAAAAAGAATAGAATGTCAATTGATTATGCTTTTGAGGTTGATATGTTTATTAAAAATGGGTTGAAACATTCGACGATATCGAACGTCAAGTCTTGTCCTTGTTTAAAGTGCGTAAATGCAAGGACTTTAGACATGAATACAATTAGAGATCACTTCTATTTTAACGGCATCGATCAAAGTTATCAATTATCGATTTTTAATGATGAACCACTACCAACGAAGAGAAACAATGAAAGTGTCTTTAGTAGTGGAAGAGAAGAAATTGACGAGGACGACGTTGATGACACAATTGGAATGTTTGAGGCTGCATGCAATCATTTTAATGACAAGTCAAAAATTTTTGAGAAACTTCTAGATGATGTCAAGAAACCATTATATCCTAATTGTAAAAATTTTACAAAAATATCTACTTTGGTAAAGTTTTATAATTTGAAAGCTAAATTTTAATTGGATGGAGGCATAAGAGTTTCACCGAGTTTTTGGAATTAATTTGTGACATCTTACATACTCCTAATGAAATCCCTACTTCTACTTATGAAGCAAAAAAAAAAAAAAAAGATTTTGTGTACTCTTGGAATGAAGTACGAGAAGATTTATGCATGTAGGAATATATGTTACTTGTTTAGGAAAAAAAACTCTCTGATGTAAATGTACGCCCTTTTTGTGGTATGTCAAGATGGAAGATTCCTAAAAATTCAAAGAGAAGGTTAAGAATGTTCTTGTGAAAGTCATGTGGTATTTATCCCCAATTCCAAGATTTGAAAGAATGTTTCAAAGCAAAGAAACATCAAGATTATTAACGTGGCATGCCAGCAAAAGAAAAGTGAATGGTTTATTACAACATCCAAAATATGCATTATAATGGAAAAAAGTAGATAATTTATGACCAGATTTTTGGTTAGAACCTAGAAATCTACGTCTTGCTCTTTCCACAGATGGGGTCAATCCGTATGGAGGTCTTAGTAGTAGATGTAGTTGTTGGCCAGTGATCTTAGTGACATACAACTTACCTCTATAGTTGTGTATGAAGCAAAATTTTTTTATGTTGACTACACTAATATCTGGTCCTAAACAACTAGGAAATGAAAGAGATATTTATTTAGCTCCATTAGTTGATGATTTGAAAAATTTTGGCATGATGGGGTGGAATGTTACGATGCATATCAAAATCAATGTTCCAGGCTCAAAACTATTTTGTTATGAACCATTAATGATTTTCCTGTGTATGGCAACTTGTGTGGTTGTATGATCAAAGGATATCATGCATGTCCAATTTTGGAAAGAAAACTTCATCCATTTATTTGCCAAAAGGAAAGAAAAGTGGCATATATTGGGGATCGCAAGTTTCTGCCATGTCATCATCCATATAGAAAACAGAAGAAAGTTTTCAATGGTGCACAAGATTTCGAATGCGCTTCAGAACCATTGAGTGGGGAAGAAATTGTTGTACAAAAAATTAAGTACAAATATTCATTTGGTAAGAGAACTATCAAGAAAAAGAAAAGTGAAGCAAGTTGTTTAAGAACTTATTGGAAGAAAAAATCTATTTTTTTTAGTTATTGGAAGTACCTTGATGTGCGTCATTGTTTAGATGTGATGCATATTGAAAAGCATGAGTGCAAATCTCATTGGCACATTGCTTGATATTCTCGATAAATGAAAGATGGAATAAAAAGTTGATTAGATTTGGTGGAATTGAACATTAGATTAGAGTTAGCCTCTCAAAGATCTTTTTACCCCTAACATGTTATACATTATCTCTAGCGAAGAAGTTGAGTTTTGGTAAGACACTATCTGAACATAAAGTACCTAAAGCCTATTCATCGAACAATCAAAGTTTAGCGTCACTCACAAATTTGAAAAGTTACAAACTAAAATAACATGGCAATCATGTCCTTATGCAACAATTGTTACCTGTGGTAATTCGTGGTATTTTACTGAAATATGTAAGACTTGTAATTAGTTGGCTATGCTTATTTTTTAAGAGCTTGCATGTACAGTTCCATTATGCATTGATATAGCTAAGATGTATAATGACTTTATGTTTATGATGAATGATAGTTATGTTTGAGATATGTTGATGATGATATTTGATGATGTTGATGTTGATGTTTATGCATGAAATATTAATCTCATGATTAAGAATGCTATGATTAATATTCATGTCATGCTTATGATGTTATGTTATGCTACATGCTATGGATAGGGTATACTGTTAGTTTTATCTATTAGAGTCGTACCCACATGGATGTCCCTCAGGATCACAACTTTTTATGACTGTGTAATCTGATGGGATCACCAGTCCAGTATGAGATGTTATGTATATGAGTGGTCTGATAGGATCACTCGCAACACGATTGTCTTAGTGTTTCTTCAAGTTCACTAAAGACTAGTTTTGTCCTAGGTGTTCCTTGTGTTTACCGAAGACCAGTTTTGTCCTAGGTGTTCCTTTGGATTCACCAAGACCAGAGATGTTCCTACGGGATCATAGATTGCGCGTGTTCGGGAACGTGCCTGTTTAAGGGTATCACTTTACAGAACTATAATAGAAAGTTAACAGACACCTAATGGAATTAGTAATAAGTCCCTTACTGAGTATATTTTTATACTCTCTTTAATGTTTAATTTTTTTTACAAGTAAAGGTAGAGGAATAGGTAAAGGAAAGTTGGCAAATGACTAGAAGTGACCGTGGCATGCCATAGGGAAACGTTTTGCTTTCACGGCCATTATGTTATTTATTTTTATTTCAGTATTTTGTACTTTCATTATTTCTCTTTTGAAACTAGATATGGCCCGACTAGGATTTTATTTTTTAGATTTATTTCTACTTACTTTAGTTTATTTATGATTTTAATCAGTATTTTAGATTTTAATTATGAAGATTTTTTATTTCCATTTGGATTTAAGAAAGTTTTATTATCCTTTAAGTAGTAATGGCTTTAACTTAGTATAAAGAGTTGGGTCGTTACAATTATGCATATGTCTATGACCTTGCTTGAATTAAACTAAATAAAGTATAAATGTTATGAGTGTATTATAAAAACTTTTGGTAGTGGAATTTAGAAAAAATGCCACCACATGAAGGTGGTAGGGGAGACAGAAGAGCTAAACGTACCCAACCTGAAGAATAATATGTCGTGCAAGCTGTCAACCCTACTGCACCTGTCATTCAGGTAGACCTTACTATAATGGAATAAATGTATCAAAATATGCTAAGAGAGGCATAAGCACCATTTGAAGCTGCCAACAAACACCACCAGCCCCTCTTTAGATCATAGTGGAACCTAGAGCATGACATATCAGCTGTCAGTAGAGGTTAAACACTTAAGAGATTTAAGGAAGTACAACCCTAAGACGTTTGATGGACCTTTGGTAGACCTCACCAAGGCCTAGATGTAGTTGGCTTCTGTGGAGACCATCTATTGGGATATGAGGTTTCTTAACAACAAGACGATTCAGTGCACCATATTATTATTGACGGACAGAGCCACCACCTAGTGATAGACTTCAAAGAGGATGCTTTGTCTTGACGTGAACCGGGTCATCTAGGAGAAATTCAAGGAGAAGTTCTATGCAAAATTCTTATTTGTCAGCCTGAGAGATGCCAAGCAGTAAGGCGATATGACTATGGAGCAGTATGATGTATATTTCGATATGTTGTCCCGCTTTGCTCCTAAGATGGTAGTGACTCAGTCTGCCAAGGCTGATAAGTTTGTTAGAGCTGGTCTCAAGTTAGATCTCCATGGTTCCGTTTGAGCCTTCAAGTCAGCCACCAACGCTGACGCATTGCATGAGAGGGTTGATTCGTCAAAGATTGTAGAGAAATGGTCAACCATAAGTCATACGAGGAAGGCTGAGTTACAGCCTACTGTAGTACCACAGAGGAATCTGAGGTCAGTTGGTGTTTTTCAGTGGCATCATCAGGAGATTGTTGAAGTAGGTAAGACCTTGAAAGAACTACCTGCCTGTCATAATTGTGGGAGGTTCCATGGAGGACCTTGCTTAGCATGAAGTGGAGTACGTTATAAATGCAAGCAACCAGGACACATAGCTGACTTTTGCCCTCAGAAACTATTGGGGACTTCCTTGAACCAGACTTCTACTTCCCAGTAGGGAATAGTATTTGCCACTACTCGTTAGGAGGTCGAGTAAGCTAGCATAGTGGTAATCGATATGCTTCCAACCATGTGTTAGATGTGACTTTGTTAGTTTTAGACATGCGAGACTTTGATGTAATTTTAGGCATGGATTGACTATTTGATAATCATGTAAGTATAGACTATTCCTGCAAGAAAGTAGTTTTTAATCCTCCTTCTATGGCTAGTTTCAAGTATAAGGGGACAGGAATTTCGTCCTACCCAAATTTAGCTCAGCCATGAAGGTCAATAAACTACTCAACTAGGGTATTTGAAGTATCTTGGCTAGCATAGTAGACACTTGAGAGCCTGAAGTTTCCTTATCATTTGAATCGATGGTAAGGGAATACCTGATGTTTTTACAGATGAGCTTCCAAGACTTTTGACTCATAGAGAGATCGATTTTGTGATTGAGTTAGAGCTAAACACTGTTCCTATATCGAGAGCTTCATATAGAATGGCCCCAACTAAGCTGAAGGAGCTAAAGGTCCAGTTGCAGGAATTGTTGGACAAGGGTTTCATTTGATCTAGTGTGTTACCTTGGGGAGCACCAATACTGTTTATGAAGAAGAAAGATGAGTCGATGTGCATTTGCATTGAATACAGAGAGCTAAATAAGGTGATATTCAAGAACAAATATCTGAAACCCAAAATCGATGATTTGTTTGATCAGTTACAAGGAGCCACTATATTCTCTAAAATTGATTTTCGTCCAAGCTATCACCAGTAGAGGATTAGAGACAGTGATGTTCCCAAAACTGCTTTTCGTTCTAGATATGGGCTTTACGAGTTAATTGTAATGTCTTTTGGCTTGACCAATGCTCCTGCTTTATTTATGGATCTAATGAACAGGGTGTTTAAGGATTTCTTAGACACTTTTGTGATAGTTTTTATTGATGATATCTTGGTTTACTCTAAGAAAGAGGCTTAACATGAGGAGCATTTGCATCAAGTTTTTGAGACTCTTTGAGCCAATAAGCTTTATGTTAAATTTTCTAAGTATGAGTCATGGCTAAAGAATCTGTCTTTTCTTGCCCATGTAGTATCTAGTGTGGAAGTTTCTGTAGACCCAACAAAGATTAAAGTTGTTCTCAGATGGCCTTGACCTTTTTATAGTCAGTGAAGTTTGTAGTTTTCTGGGTTTAGTAGATTATTATAAAAGATTCGTGGAAAATTTCTCTCCTATAACCAGTCCTTTGACTTAGTTCACCAGGAAAGGGACTCCTTTTGTTTGGAGCCCAGCATATGAGAGCAGTTTCCAGAATCTTAAGTAATAGCTTATCACTGAACCAGTCCTTACACTGCCAAATGGATCTGGAACTTTTGTGATTTACAATGATGCCTTTATAGGAGACTGGGTTGTGTGTTGATGCAAAATGGTAAGGTGGTTGCTTATTCCTCTTGTCAGTTAAAGAGTCATGAGCAGAACTACCCTATACATGATTTAGAGTTGGCAAAAGTGGTTTTCGCACTTAAGATATGGAGAAACTATTTTTATGGTGAGAAGATATAAATCTTCATTGGCCATAAGAGCCTGAAATAATTTTTCACTCAGAAGTAGTTGAAATTTGAGATAGAGAAGATGGCTTGAGTTAGTAAAGGACTATGACTATGAGATTCTGTACCACCCAGATAAGGCGAATGTGGTAACTGATGCTCTTAATAGAAAGGTATCACATTCATCATCACTTATTACTGAGTAGGTCCCTTTGCACATAGGCTTTCAGATAGTTGAGATTGTAGTTTTAGTAGGACAAGTCACCTCACAGTTGGCTTAGTTGTCAATATAGCCAACTTTGAGACAAAGAATTATTGTCGCGCAACTTCATGATCCATATTTGGTTGAAAAGTGTCGTCTAGGAGATGCAAGGCAAGCTGAGGAGTTCTCTGTATCCTCTTATGATGGACTTATGTTTGAGAGATAGTTATGCATGCTAGAAGATAGTACAGTTAAGACCGAGCTTTTGACTGAGGCTCATAGTTCCCCATTTTCTATGTATCCTGATAGTACAAAGGTGTTTAATGTGCCAGCAAGTGAAGGTATCAAGACAGAAGCCAGTAAGTTTATTACAACCCTTGAGTGTGCCAGTGGAAGTGGGAGAATGTATTTATGGATTTCATTATAGGACAGACTAGAACCCTAAAGGGTTATATAGTGATTTGGGTTATTATTGACAGATTCACGAAGTTAGCCCATTTCATTCCAATGAAATCCACTTATACTGCCAATAAGTGGGACAATTATATATGATTGAGATAGTGAGACTGAATGAGATGCCTATATCAATTGTTTTTGACAAAGATGCTCGTTTCACATCAAAGTTTTGGAAAGGATTTCAGATTGCCTGGGACACGAGATTGGATTTTAGCACAACATTTCACCCTCAAACTGATCGTTAAATAGAGCGTTTGAACCAAATTTTAGAGGATATGTTGCGAGCTTGTGTGCTAGAGTTTTCAGGGACTTGGGACTTTCATTTACATTTCACTTATAATAATAGCTATCAGGCTACCATTGGTATGGCACCGTTTAAAGCTCTATATGGGAAGTGTTATAGATCTCCTATCTGTTGGGGTGAGGTTAGTGAGTAAAGAATGCTAGGTCTCGAGCTAGTTCAGACCACCAATGTAGCCATACAGAAAATTAGAGCCCGTACGTTGACAGCGCAAAGCAAACATAAGAGTTATGCTGATGAACGACGTAAGGATCTCAAGTTTGACGTAAGAGACATGGTTTTTCTGAAGGTAGCACCTATGAAAGGTGTTTTGAGAATTGAGAAGAAGGGAAAGGTAAGTCCATGTTTTGTAGGGCCATTTGAGATACTTGAGCGGATTGGCCCTGTAGCTTATCGTTTGGCGTTGCCTCCATCATTTTCTGCAGTTCATAATGTATTCCATGTCAAGGAAGTATATAGTAGATCCGATGCACATAGTTGACTTTGATCCATTACAAATTAATGAGAATTTGAGTTATGAGGCGAAGCAACCCATTGAGATTGTGGCAAGAGAGGTCAAGATGCTCAAGAATCGAGAAATTGCAATCGTTAAAGTTCTTTGGTGAAACCACGAAGTTGAAGAGACCACATAGGAAGGATAGGATGACATGAGAGCCTAATATCCAAAACTTATTCGAGGATTAGAACTTTCGAGAATGAAAGTTTCTCGAATGGGAGAAGCTTTTGACGCCCCAAAATATAAGGTAATTTTTTTAGGGGTTAATTGAGTTATTTTACAGAAATTATGACTAATTAAATATTTGTTGGAAAAAATATTTAATTGGTTTAAAGATTTAGAGATTTATGTTATTAAAGATTGTGATTGGTTAATTGGTGAGCTTTAAGGAATTTGATTAATTATAGGGAAATTTTCATAAATATAACAAACCGATAAAATATTTACGACCCATGTAACAAAACCCATAAAGTTAGCCATTTTTAAAATATTTCAGATTTGCCCTTCCCTTCAATTATCTTTCTTCTCCTTTTCATCTGTGAATCTTTCTTTCCATCGTCTTTCTTCTTTTCCTTTCTATTTTCCAACCATTATTTGGTTCCAGATCGTGTATCAAATATAAAATATAAATTTTTTTTCCAACTTTTATTTGGTTGTTCATGATCGTGTACAAAATATAAAAGACTTAAAAGAAACGTTTTTTGAATTTAGGTAGTCAAATATAAACAATCGTGTACAAAAAATAGCCAAATCTAAAGGATCGTGTATGAAGAATCCTAAAAAAAATTGTTTAGATTGGATAGCCAAATATAAACGACTGTTTAGACAAATCTAAACGATCGTGTACCAGAAGAATATTAAAAAGACAGTTTAACCAAATTTAAATGATCGTGTACCAAATCTTGAAAAAAATCGTTTAAATTTAACTACCCAAATCTAATCGATCGAATAAACAATAGTGTAACCAAATCTAAACGGTCGTTTAACCAAATTAAACGATCGTGTACAAAAAATTGAAAAAATAAATCGTTTATATTTGGCTATCCAAATCTAAACGATCGTGTACCAAACAATAGCCAAATCTAAACAATTGTGTATCAAGTATAGTACGACATTGTTAACGGCATGATTGACGGAGAGTTTTTGGTATTTTCTATTATGAGCCTGTGGGCATTTTTCATTTTCAGAATTGTTTATATTTTTTAAATGACCCCTTGATTATATGTATGTATGTATGTATGTATGTATGTATGTATGTATGTATGTAAAGTATAAGGAAGGGTAAAATAGTTATATTATGGATAATATAATTATAAAGTTTAATATATTATTTTTGAAAAGTTAAAAGAGATGATGTGATGGGAGGAACTAATGATGAGAGAGAATAAGAGTTATTTGATTTTATTTTTTTGGATAAAGAAAGTGATAATTTGATGGTATTTAAGTGGAGAGAGAAAGTTATTTTTTGAAAAGAATGAAGAAAAAGGAATAGAAAAGAATAAAAAATAGTAATAATAATATTATTATTTATATTTAAATATGCCTCATTGGGAAACGTGCACTTCATCCTATTCATTGAGAAACCCTAGCTTCATCTTTTTCTTCAACAAACCTTAGCCACCACCACTATCGTCGTTCACTACCACCTGGTTCACCGTTAGATGTTCAAGCATCCTCCGCCGTCTTCGAACCCTTCTTCGTCTCTCTCTCCATTGTTTCACTATGAAGCCATCAGTAATGTCGTTTCAAGTTTCACACCTTCTCCATCATTTCTTCCACTATGCATCGTCGTCTCTACTCGTCTCCAATTGGCCATTGTGTCGCTCCTGCCTGACACAGTTTAGAGTGTCATCGTTCTTTCGAGCCATGTGCGTGTAAGAAGTCGCTTCCTTTGTGAGTCATGCAAGCCAGCTACCCGAGCTGCTATCTTTTGAAGTTGTACCCTACTTGCATCAATGAGTCATTTTCTACGTCCGAGCTGTACGCGAGCCATCTGAGCCACCTCTTCTTTTGCCCGAGCCTCTTCTACTCGAGCTCATTTCCTCATTCAACTGAGCTGCACGCATCTGCCTTCTTCCTAGTTGAGTCGCCAAGCCGCCAAGCCATTTTTGGTTATTTTCCCACCTATTTGTGGTAACTTTTGGTAAGATATGGTTGGGTTTTAAGTATGCCCAACAAATATTAATTTTGGTCCTAAATATAACTAATTTTGGCTTGTTTAGATCTAATTGGAAGAACTGAGAGCTATGCGTTTTTTTCCCAATCAAGGTTGAATTGGAATTCAACCTCAACTTTGGGTAAGTTGAATTAATAGGATTTTTGGATCTTTATGCAACTGTTAAGTCATTGAACTTAATTATTTTTCCCCTTACTGTTTAGGATTTATTCTTAAGAAACTTGATAGTAACTGTTAGTATAATTATGTTAAGCTAATCTTGAGGTAAGAGATTCTCCTACTAGACCTTCGTACTGAAGTTAAGAGTTTGCGTGTAATTTATCTGTTATGCATTGATGTAGCTAAAAAGCATAATATGTTGATGACGTATGTTGATGACTGATATTTATGACTGATTTATGTTGATGATGATGACGACTAATTTGCGTCAATGATGATGCATGAAATATTAATCACATGATTAAGAACGTTCGGATTAATATTCATGCCATAAAGTGATGTTATAACATGCTACATGCTATGGATTGGGTGTTCTGTTAACTTTTATCTGTTAGAGTCGTACCCATATGGGTGTCCCTCGGGATCACCACCTTTTTATGACTGTGTGGTCCGAATGGATCACCAGTCTATCATGAGATGTTATTTATGAGTGGTATGACAGGGTCACTTACAACCTAATTGTCTTAAGTGTTCATTCGGTTTCACTGAAGACCAGTTTGTCTTAAGTGTTCCTTCGAGTTCACCAAAGACCAGTTTTGTTTATGGTGTTCCTTTGGGTTCACCAAAGACCAGATGTGTTTCTATGGAATCATTAGATTGCGTGTGTTTAGGAAGACACCACTTTAGGGGTACTTCTTTACAGGACTCTAATGGGAAGTTAATAGACACCTAAAGGGACTAGAAGTAGGTCCCTTACTGAGTATATGTTTATATTCACTCTTTCTATACGGTGCTTGTAAAATAGGTGTGGTCTCTGGTAACAATTCAATATTGAACTTGATCACTCTATCAGGTGGCAGACCTGACAGATCGTCTGAAAATACATCAAGGAACTCTTTCACCACAGGAACATCTTCTGGCTTCAGCTTTTCTCTTTGCACTTCTACCACACATGTAAGAAACACTGTGCAACATTTCCTCAGCAGTTTCTTAGCTTTCAAAATTGGGATTAAACTCCTACGAATGATCTTCCTCATACCTATAAAACCACTTCAGAAAAGCCTAGTTTTCTGAAAACCACTTCAGAAAAGCCTAGTTTTCTGAAAACCACTTCATTCCAATTGGAATCCATAGATGCATAGTGAGTAAATAAGAAATCCATTACCAAAATTACATCTAACTGTAACTCTAGTGGTAGGAAATTCACTAGCATACATACACCTTCTACTAAAACCTCACAATTACGTAACATCACATTGACAAGTAAAACATCACCGACTAGTGTGTATATAGCTAACCCCTCAGATAAAGGCTCTAGCATCCTATTCAGCTTAGTTAGAAGTATACAAGAAACAGAAGAATACGTAGCAGCTGGATCAAATAAAATAATTGCAGGAACATTACAAATAAGAATTGTACTAGTAATAATGTCTGGTGCATCCTTCGCTTATTGTTGAGTCAGAGCATAGAACTTTCCCTGTAGCCTAGGTCTTCCAACAACTCCCTTTTGACTTGCACCGCTGGTGCCCTCTGTTGGAACCACTGAAACTCTCGATTGCTTAACTGTCTGGGACCCAACACCCTGATCCCTCTGAACTGTCGTGTTCAACTGCGAGCAATCTTTCTTTAAATGTCCTGGCTATCCACACTGGTAAACACATTGACACTCACTAAACACTGAGCTCGATGATTTCTACCACCACTCATGCATGGGGTTCACCTAACTGTACTAGGAATGGACTCATGACCTGGCTGCGGTCTTATTGTTGATCTAGCAAATTGACTAGGTATTTTCTGGCTCTGCCTCTAAAAAACATTACCATAACTCATGTTCCTCGATTCTTGGCCTCCAAACTGACTCTTAAAGTCTTGACAGCCTAAAATATTTACCCCCGGTGTGAACCTCGCTGCTCACGACCTCTAAACCCGCTAGCTATTGAAGTCCCACGACTAAGCTTCACTGCTGATTTCTTATTTGTTATACTTTGCTCCACACCAAGGGCAGTCTCCACTAACTGAGAAAAGTCTATCCACTTAGTAATGGCTGTAACTGAGGTACGTATTTCAAAACGCAACCCTCTTTCAAACCTTCGGCACCTGTCACTCTCAGATGCAACAATAACATCAACATACCATGAAAGTTCAGTATATTTTCTCTCGTATTTTGCCACTAAAAGTGATCCTTATTTCACTCCTAAAAACTCATCCTTCTTGGCCTTGCAGTATTTGCTAGGATAATACTTATCTTCGAATATGCCTCTAAAAGTCTGCCAATCTAAAGTACGTGCATCACTGCGCCTAGCTAATATAGATTTCCACCATCATTCACCCTCCTTCTGCAACAAAAATGTGGCCAATCTGACTTTTTGTTCCTTAGGATAATTCATCACATCAAAACATTTTTCAAGCATATTCAACCAATCCTCTGCATCAGTTGGATCTGTGGAACCCTCAAACACTGTAGCCCCTAACTTCTTTAGCCGTTCAATTCTGTACGCCTGTTTTAGATTACTAGGTTCTACTCTCTTTAGTCTTCCTATCTCTTGTGTAATTCTTTCAAACTGCTCGTTTCCTTCCCCAACTTGAACTTTTGGGGTACTAGGTTTCCCTATAAATTAACCCTGGGTAGAACCTTACATCCCGTTCTGATTCTGTCTGCGTCGTCTTCTTGTACGTGGTGGCATGACTCTTATAATATGTCAACACATTAGACATATTATAGATACCTAACTCAAATGCATGGTACTAAATGTCTACTCACATGTTTAACATAACTGAACTTACTTCTACCCTTACTTAGACCATATGTCACTGGTTCCCTCTAAATTAACTTAACTTCCAATTATTTACTTTACAGTTTCTTCTTAGCGCTAACCGATTTGTCTTAATTTCCATGGAGCAAACTGCTCTGATACCAAGTTGTCACACCCCCTCCTAGATTACCTGCTAGCTTAGACTGAAAGATGGCGTGAAGCCAATTGACATCGCTTTCCTCTACCGATATCAGTCGACTCTACTGAATTCTTAAGCGTGATAAACTTGCTAATCTATAATATAAACTATTATACATGCAACACAACACAACGAAACCTATACTAATGATATATATACATGAAGTGTAGCCCAGAAATAACTGAATTCACAAGTAAACTTGGAGACACCTTAACCAAAACATAACCAACAAAGATTAAAAAAACCGCAACTCCTAGAGCTTACACAAGTTGTAGAGTATCTATATCATACAAAGACATATACATCATAACACATCAGACTCTATGTACAACTCTATCCACGTACTGACAATCGATATTGGAGCTTCAGCAGACTAAGGCAGTCTTCTCAGACACAAGAACTCAATCTCTACACGGAAAGTGGGTAAAACATTTTGGAAGGGTAAGCTATAAAGCTCAGTGAGTGACTTAGTTTAAAACTATAAATTTAAAAATAAGAGCACGTGAATACTTTACACATATAAATCTATTTATACAAGTCCTAAATATAAACGTATAATAGTAAGAATAATTTTCTCAAATACTGAGCATGTACATCATCGAAACCTAGCAAGACATATCAAGTATATCAAAACATTTTAACTAACATGACAAATCTATGTAGGACACGCCCAGTACAACCAATGTTTACAAACTCTACGATGTAGTAGGGTCCGCCCAACATTCCCATCATCTTTGTCAGGTGAGGCTCGCCTAGCACTCCCAATAGCATCATTGTTACAGAGTACACTCGACGTCAATAATGAAAAACAACCTTTGTGCACACGGCATTCTGTAGTCTCAGGCTCAAGATCTCAGTCATGTAGTTAATGAAAATTTCATAAATCGTTTAAAAATATTAGAACATGCCTACTTATCATTATCTTCCAAAAAATTCAATATTTACTCAACTCGTTGATGAAAAACTGTATTACTTAAAACAAAACTTGCTAATTCATGTTTTGCTTGAAACATTGTGGTTCAAATACTTTCCATGGATTCAATATTCACGTGCTAGCATAAATTTTCATTGAGAAATCTAGTCTCGAAACTTATACTTGAAAATAGTTATGAAATTCAAATAATTTCATAGCTTCGTTAATATAAGTGTAACACATTCAATCCTAAATCAAAGTTATGGAAAATATTTTGAAAACTAGTTTTGTCACTTATAGTTTAGGGCTGGGTCCTTGGCTTGTAAGCTTGGTTCAACAACCAAACCGAGTATTAGAACCCTAAATATTTTGGTTTTCTAAATATATACTTAACATGTCGTACTTCTAAATATATACTTAACATGTCGTACTAAAGATTACGCTCACGGAATCAAAGCTTAAGAAATAAAATCCTATTTGAACAACTCTCTTCATTTTCCAGATTTTTAACACAAACTTCAAATGACTATAACTCCCTCAATAATTAATCAAAATAAATGTTCTTTATTTATAAATCTTCATTTTGATATCCTCTATAGTTTACTTGAAGGAATGTAACCCCAATTCCTAGTTGAAAAGCTTAGAAATACCACGAAACAAAACCACTCCAAAATCGCGCACTCAACAGACCTTCAATTTATCCCTGTAATATAACACATTTCTAATCATAATTGGCTCTTGGCATCTTCATAAAAGTTATAGGAAATTGAATAAGTATTCCAAAAATATTAATTAGAGATTTTAACTCAACGTATACACACCGAAAAACTAAAAAAAAAATGGATGATCTCCGATTTCACGTGGAAAACACCTGCTTTGTCTTCTTTGTCAAATATCACCCAATTAACAATAAAATTGACTTAAACATCCTTCACGAAAAATGTTTGAAAATTAATTAGCTTTTAGGAAATGTAAACCTCACCTCTTAATTTTTCTTGAGAAGCTCAAAATAAAATAAAAACCAGAAGTGTGGAGAGTGGGTCAAAATCTACCATGATTGAAACTTCCTTTGAGTTTTTCCCCTTCTTCTTCAACCTTAGAGCTAAGAAATCTTCTTCATCTTCCTCAGATTACTCAACATACTGATGACTATTTGAAAAAAAAAATAGATAAGTGATGGAGAGGAGGCTGTTCGAGAGAGAAGAAGAAGAAAAAAAAAAGAAAAAAAAAACGATCCCTTCCCACTTTCCTCTTTCTTTCTTTTTATCTTTTCTTATATTTTTCTTTTCTTTTTATTTTATTTAATAAAACCTTTAATTATTTATATAAAGTAAATAATATAATTAAATTCCATTTTTTCTTTTGTATATATAAAAAGAAATAATAGTCAAAAAAAGACTATCGGTTTTAAGTAGTAGATATAGGATGACATTTGAGAATGATATGATTATTAAATTCTTCGTTCCGACGTTGTTTATCATCAAGTCCTGTTCAACCTTGAACACAATTCTTATAAAAATGATGTATTCTTCGGCTAAATAATGTTATGCAATGCACCCTTTTGGACGTGGTTGATTCCTATCAAAACCTTTTAGAGTCTTCATGTACCTAAGGTTAATATCATAACTATTATAAGGTACCTAAGATATTTAGCTGTATGCTACCTATAATGTATGATATGAAACTAAGATATAATTCAAATTGTTACATCCAACGAAATTGAATGGATCCACACAAACAAACTTCACAACCCAAATCAATGACCAAATGAGTCATGATGTCAAAGAATGAAGGAAGAAAATGCCTCTAAAAAAGGCACAGTGTTTCAATTAACTCCTTTTAAATTTCTAACATACTTTCTCGGTCAATTTCACGTTGGCAAATTTTATTAAAGAATCCACAGATTCATGTTATTGAATGTCTTGGGCCCTTTGGAAGCATTCCCCTAATGACAACCGATAGAAGTTGTTGCTTTAGCACGTGATAGTCATGATATTTTAATCCCATTACTTTGCTTTCCTCCACTGAAACACAGTTCGAAATGTTTGAACCATCACGTACTTTCAACTTGTACAATCTCTTGCAAAACAGTTGTTTCTCTAATTTAGACAGTGTGTAAAGCTAAAGGAAGGTATACTTAACTCTAGCGTTCTTCTAGGTGTAAGTCATGTCGTATATTCATGTCTTGCAAATCTTTACGAGCATTATATCCATCTTTTGATTTTCCATTAATATCCAGCAATGTACCTATTATACTCTCACATACATTTTTCTCAACATGCATGACGTCTAAGTTATGATGTAATACAAGTTTCATATATTAGCGTAAAAACAGGTCAGTGCATTTCCTCATATACAATGGAAGACTAGGCAATTAAACGACATTAGTGACAAAATGTACATACCTTCTAATATGTTAACTCAAACAAGATCGATCATTTTTTCCACATTCCTTTCAACTCCTTTTGTCTCTTTCATTTTTTTCTTATCAACTTTTCCAAAGCAATTTTGAAAATTTTTAAGTCGTGTATCAATTGCATACCCATTTGCAATCATATGAACTTGTCGATCTTCAACATTGTCATGAAACCATGACTTCTTTCTTCTATACAGATGAGATGAAGGCAAAAAACGTCTATGATCCATATATACTAATTTCTTACTATAAGCACAACTCTCAAATTGAAGTTTGATTTACTAACTATATCGTAAACTTCCACTCCGTTCATAACGATTTCAAGTCATCAATTAATGGTTGCAAAAAAATGTCAATGCCATTGTCAGGCTGTTTAGGACTAGGAATCAATAAAGTTAGCATTATATTTTCTTTCGACATGCATAACTAAGGAGGTAGGTTTTATGTTATAAGCATGTCTGGCCAATAACTGTACCTACTACTAAGGTTAGAGAATGGGTTGAAACCATTAGTCGCAAGACTGAATCTCAAGTTTCGTGGATCATTCAAAAATTTGGGACATTTTGCATCAATTGAGTCCCATGAAACACAATCGACTGAATGACGCATCTTTCCATCACTACTTTTATGGTTCATATGCCATGTTAGTAATTCGGCTACATCATGCATTCAGAACATTCGTTTCAGTCTTGGAATCAACGAAAAGTATCTTACACTACAAGAAAGAAGGTTTTTAATACCCTTGGAAGATAGTCCAATTTAAATTGGGGTTATTAAAAAGAAAAAAAAGAGGGAAATCAAAAAATTAATTGAAGGCCGGCCCAAAATTTAACCATCTCCCTTCTCTTTTTTGTGACTTTCCTCGTCCACTAAGGTCTGTATATTTTTCGACTTCTTCTCTCCTCTTTATTTCACAATTTTTTTCGTCGTCCGCCGTCCGGTGAGTTCATCGTCTTTCTGTCGTCCGATGCTATCTCCATCCACTGTCACTCTCATTTTTCATCCTTCAACCAGCCACCGAAACCCACGTCGAAACCCTATTCGTTGTTCTTAAGTTTTTCGAGTCAAAAATGTGGGTTTAAGGTAATTTTTCCATCTATTCATTTCTCTGAATAATACTTCTGGGATTTTCACTATTTCTAACAATAGAAATCTTGTGGTTTTAGATTCGACCAATATACCATCCATTTGGTCTTCAAATATTTCTTTATCTTCGGCAGCCAACAACACAATCGTTGGTTTTACCTCGTCGAACTCCCCTTCCGATCCATCTACAGGTAATTTCACATTTTTGTTGGATGTTCGTAACATTCCTGAAACTGTGATTTTGAATGGTTGTAAAACTTATTGGCGATCTTTTATCTGTTCATAAGCTCACAATGGCAGGAAGTTGTTTATGTTTAATAGCAAAATTAAAACCAAATACATTCTGGCTACTACACTAAACATTGAGTTTTAGACATTCTGATTTGTCGTTCTTGGCACTAAGCCCACTGATTTGTCAGAGATACTATATATAGTGACTAATCTCGAATTGGTAGCTTCAAGTGTCTAATACCAATAGAGAGATGATCTGATAGATGATTCGGGGTTAGTCACTATTTATGTTTAACACTCAATGTTTAGACCTGTTATTAGACAATTTATCAGAATGTGATGTAACACTCAAGGTGTGTTTGGGGGAAGGAAAGGAATAAGGAGGAAAAGGAATAAGGAAAATGAGGAATTATGAAAAGGAAAGGATTATAATAATTCTTGTTTGGGGGAAGGAATAAGTGAAAGGATTATTTATAATCCTTGTTTGGAAGAAGGAATAAGTGGAAGGATAATGAGAGATTATTTATAATCCTTGTTTGGGGGAAAGAATAAGTGGGGAAGAATATGACAATTTTTTTTATTATTTCTTTTTTTAATTAGTACAAATATAATTTTTTAAAGATTCACATTGTAAATCATATACACAAATATTCGTATTTTATTTACCAAAATTTGAAATTTTTATCAGAAAACATGCCCATTAGTTTTCGTAAATACGATGTCAATTTTGAACATTTTGTATGTAAGTTTTCCGTGCCAAAAAAATTAATTGATCTGTTACATGTGAAAGAAAGTACAGGTATATCTTTAAATTAATGTTGTAATTGCAATATCAAAAAATTGCATATCGTTAACAATCGATTTAGAAAATTTTATTATTATTTTTTAATTCGTACAAATGTATTTTTTAAATTCGTATTATAAATCCAATATACAAATATTTATATTTTATTTACCGAAATTTGGAATTTTTATTGGAAAACATGTTTCATTAGTTTTTGTAAATATGATGTTAATTTTGAACGTTTCGTTCGCAAGCTTTTTGTGTCAAAAATTAATTGATGCATTACTTGCGAAAGAAATTACATGTATTTTCTTTAAATTGATGTTGTAAGTACAATGAAAAATTACGTATCGTTGACAATCGATTTAAAAAAATGACGACCAACGTAATAGCATTGAAACGAAATGAAATATGGGAAACAAATGTTTTTTTATAAAAATAATAACTTCACACCTTTTAATGAAGAAAGAGAAGAAATAAAAAAGAATAAGAGGGGATTGAGAGGAAGAAAGAGAAGGATTAAGAAGGAATAACGGGGATTAAATATATTCATTTTCCTCTCCTTATTCCTTGCCCCAAACATGGAATGGATTATACAGTCATTTCCTTTCCTTTTCCTTTCCTTCCCCAAAACATACCCTTAATGTTTCTCTAAACAAAATACATTCCAAGTCTTGTAGACGAATTTTGTTGTTCTTGGCAGTGAGCCCACTGATTTGTTGTTTTGTTTATTTTTGTTGTTCTTGGCACTACATTCAAAAAGATGAGTTTTTCCTGTGGCAAGGAGTACGTAAAGAAGGAGATTTCCATCTCATTCACTGGAAAAGTTTAAATTTTCTGTTGGAAATGTGGGGCCTGGATATTAGCATGGAAGCCACGGTCCTTGGAGTCTAAACAATTTCTGAAATGATTAGTGATATGGATGGTTTACAACTATGTATCAACCTTGAAGAAGCTCATTCCCTTGGACCTGTATTTCAAGATTCGTATGGAACATTTTTTAGTTCTAAGTTCGCTTATAAAGTTATATCTGTTATGCAGGACCTACAATCTCATTTGAGGGAGTTGATTCCAGAGTAGCAGGCTTGTCTATCCTAACAGTATTTGTCTAAGCATGATCAAACTTTCCAAGAAAACCTTACAGTTGTTTAATGTATATTCTTAACATGTTTAATAATTATGTATATAGGCTCGCCTTAAGAAATTATTGTTTGGTCTTGAAATATTTAATCCTTTTGTTTAATACCTGTCGAAGTTATTTGGTCTTGAAATGCCTGTTCTCAATGTTTTTATCCCCAAGATACATGGTTATCTCTGGTCTATTTCAATCGGAAAAATGTTAATATTTAAATAGTAATTGATTGGGAGTATTATATTTCTAGGGTATTTGCTTTAGGGGTCTGTCAATTCCTGAATGTCAAAAATTACTACCAGTTGCCAAGCCTGATGGGGAGCCATTACTCGCGGGTCTTCTGTGGCTTCTTCTCACAGGAAAGTTAAGTTAGTCAAAAAGCTTGTGTTTGACTTTTAGAAATTTATATATGTCTTATACTGCCAAATACTTCTTGTAAGTCGGGTTTTGCTATATACTGCAAAATATTTCCTCATTTATTCTTTCATGTATCAGGTGCCAAGCAAAGAGCAAGTTGATGCATTATCTAGGGAGTTACAAAGTCGGGCCACTATTCTAGGTTTCTTTATCTCGCTTGCTACATTATTCAAATCCTAAGTTATTGCATATTTCACCCGGAATAATCTTGAGTTTGAGATATTTAATATTGTTTTGACATTAAAACATAGAGTTATTTATTGTTTTTCTTAAAAACTTTTAATGGTTGTGAAAGTAATACTTTAAAATATTTTAAAATGAGTTTGGGATGTTTTGAGTGAAATGTTCTTTATATGAAAACCATGAACAAGCATCACTAATTAAGTAGTTCTCTTAAAAGTATTTGAAGGTTTTTTAGTAGTTTTAGAATACATGTAGTCTTTATCATTTAACCAAAAATTATTGAAACTTTAGGATTACTTGCTTAAGATAGAGGTTTAGCTTTATGTTAGAAAGCATTCAGTCATGAGGTTTCACTAACTGTAATATGATTACTTGCTTAAGATGGAGTTTACTATAATTTATGTTTATTCTTTTTGAGATGGCTTGTGGGTTGAATGCCATTGGGTAATTTATTTTTGAACAATGAGTTCTTTTGTTTGTTTTTTGTTTAATGTGTCAGACCTTGAGTTCTCTATATATTCTGAAGGCTTCCCGATCCTGCTTCCAATAGAAACTTAGCTCAAACTATGTTGGTCTCACTAGCTTTTGTTTTGGGATTTGTAACCTACTGTTGTGAATTGCAGTGAGTAGTTTACCTGCTTTCTTGTTAATTTAATTTATGAACTTTATCTTTTCATCAACCAGCAGATCTAACTTGCTATATGTATTGATATTGATAGAAATGCATGCTTGAAGTTGTTGGCTATGAAGAAAGGTTTTTCTTGATGGGAAATTCCTTGATGGTCGTTGCCCATCAAGAAAAAAGAAATTTGAAAAAAAAATTGCTTATTTCCTTAATGGATCATGCCGATCAATAAAGGTTTTCCTAGATCGCTGTCCATCAAGGAAACTAACGAAATTCATTCTTTTGCTCAAAGGAAACCAAATTGTTTTTCCACAATTTCTTAATAGGCAATGCCCGTCAAATAATATGATATGTTTTATATGTATTGTCCATCAAGCAATACATTCCTTGATGGTCTTTTATCGTTAACGAAATCACAATCCAAAAACTCACGTACTGTACCATTTTTGCATATGTGTTCATAAAATAAGAGATCTTTTCTCAACAGTCAGGACCGTCAAGATTAAGTATTGCATCAAGAAAAATATTTTTCTTGATGGTCTTTTGCCATTACCATCAAAAAATCAAAATTTATATGTGTCAAGAAAAGCTAAATTTGTAGTAGTGTAACTAATTACAATAGTATGATGGAATGATTCATATTGTTCGAATTAGGTAAGGAGAAAGAAATAGACAAGTATATGTTATATAGTTGTTGGTTGGAGATAGAAATTTACGTTTAAATATATAAAAAAATATGAATGTGGATTCATACTACTAGGCTTGAAAATGATGGAAATAGTCAAAGTTGTAAAAAGTCAAAATTGTTGACTTTTGACTTTCAAAAGTCAAACTTTGACCGTCATTATATCCAAATGTAATTTGAATTTGAGAAAATGAATGTGGATTCTCTTGGAATTCATGTCCTAAAACTTGTAGTTTGTAGTTTAACTTATATTATATTCAATAAAATTGGTATTGAGAATTTATTAGTGAAACTTGAATACTATAGTCTTGAATCAAATAAAGTAAGATTTTAAGGTTTTCTAGTGTAGATTTGAACTTTATGTAGACACATAAACGTGGATCAAGTTTGAGTATATATCCCAAACGATCTATAATGTATGAATAAGGTTGGGCGCCTTATTTTAGCCAGGACACTATGAATGCTACCCACTTTGTAATTAATACAAATGATGTGATCCTAAATCATTCATGTAGAGACATGGAAGTGGATGCATCCTATGTAAAGAGTTTACATAAGACTGGAACCATGAAATAGTCACTTTTAAATTATAAGACTGTTGACTATATAAAACTAATTATTTCAATTTTTGATAACCTACATAACTTAATCTTAAACTTGAGCTAACTATGAACGTCTACCCAAACGAAATTATCCTTAGATTTGCATAGATGAGGATAACTCATCAGCTTTGGCCCAATAAACCTACCATTTCAAGGGTAAGACCGGATGGATAGGTAGGGACATAAGGTGCAAGATGAAATTTTCTCCAACCTACTTTAGGATTAGTAGTTAGGTTGTTCCCTTAATGACTGAATCCAAGTCTTGAACAAATGAACCCTACCGTCTCATTAGTCCGAGAGTGATTCAGTTTATAGGTTGGACTTAAACCAATTGTTCAATAATGGATCAATGAGCCTTAAAGAACAAGATGCAGTCTTAGGAGGAAAACGATATTTTGGCCCTGGTGAGGTTACAAACAACCTGTGAAGGATTAACTTACTAGTTATGGTTATATTAGATGGACATAAATATACCTATAGCAAGGGAAGTGCAACTATGAGACTTTAGTGGAATGATCTGTTAGTTAAAAAATGTTGATTAGCTCGGTCTAAAATGGTTTAGCAAGTTAATCTTGGATCGTTGGAGCCCATGATGATCTATAGGTCTATTCAGTTCTCCTGCTAGTTCATATATGGATTTAACTAAGTACAATATGTTGGAATAATTCGAATTGTTTGAATTAAGTAAAGGATAAACCGACGAATATATGTGATATAGCCGTTGGTTATCAATTTGAGATAGAGCTTTATGTTTAAATATGATTTAAGTATTAAAAATAGGAATACAGATTCATATTCGTAAGCTTCGAACTTGATAGAAATGGTCAAAGTTGTAAAAAGTCAAAATGTTAACTTTTGACTTTGAAAAGTCAAACTTTGACCGTCTTTATGTTTAAATGTGATTTGAATTTCAGATAAATGAATACGGATTCATGCTCAAGAGGTCGAAATTAGTCTAAATGGAAAAAATTGTAAAAAAGTCAAATCGTTGACTTTTGAGTTGGAAAAGTCAAAAATTGACTTTGACTTGGACATGAATGGTCAAATGACCATATTTCCCTAGAACTAAGGTAGTGGAAAAATCCAACATTTTCTTGGATAATACCACCAACACTTGATCCGATAAGGGGATAAGGGGCAATAGGAGATGTAGACACCTAGCCCACTAAGTTCAACTAATGCTTAGTGGAATGTTAAGTGTTGAGATTTGATGTACTAGTTACATACATTTTTGGATGTGATTAGTTTATTTAAGACATAATAAAGGATATAGCATACATTTTAGGAGTTATTTTGGAAAATGGGAAAACCACTTTTTCTTTTTATTTCAAATGACATTTTTTGCACGTGCATGGTATTTTTTAAAATACCAAAATACTCACATTCCCGAACTATAATTATTTTGTCTCTACGATATAATTAATCTACGTTATGCATTTACCAGCCTTTAATTATTTTTCTATCAAAATAACATTAATTGATTGAATCTCAAAATTAAAAAAAATTATTATTTTGAATTTGGGAGAACCTCAACTATTAATTTGTTTACCAATTACCTTAGTTGAATACAAAATAACAAAATTATTATTTTTTAAAATTGGATAATCTCAACGATAAATTTTATATCAAAATAACGTTAATTAGTTGAATCTCAAGATAACAAAATAATTTTTTGAATTTGGGAGAATCTCAACCAATGATTTTATATCAAAATATCCTTACTTGAATTTCAAAATAACAAAATTATTTTTTTTTATCAGTTTTCTTTTTTATGCCCATTTTGTTTAAGTGAGAAGTCACCTATTTGTTTCTCAATTTTTTCTTATTAAATTCAAATTAACTTATTCTAAAAGTGTAGCATTGTGTACACACATACACATACATATATAATTAGTTTAGTAGCATTAATTCATACAATAGTGAAAATGAATTAGAAGTAAAAAACTAAGTTAGGGATAAAGCCTTAAACTGTTCTCAAATTAAGGATTGGCCATATCCCAATCCTTGTTTCAAATTTAAATCAAACTCATGTACTAAATTCATAGTTTGATTAATTGGATCTGTCAAATTGAGCAAAAAAAAAAAAAAAAAAAAAAAACTCGTATTTGGACTTTTAATTTATCTTTTTGAGATTCATCCACCCATACATGTGCATAAATCTCGAAAGGGACATTTGTTGAATAAGAAATTTTGGAACCAATCACAAATTGTCACATCTTTTACTAAAATAATTGTATTTGGGATTAACTAAAAATTGGCATGTGTCCAAAATTAAATTTAAAGACAAATTGGACAATTCTAATGATGTATGTGTCTTTATTATGACAATTAGATCAAATTTATTTTGGTTCAATTAAATATTATTTACTTAGGCTAAAATTCAATTGAGCCCAAAAAATAAGCTTAATTTAGCCCAAAATAAAATATGACTTAAATTCATGTGATTGAGCGCATGGGTATGGTCCATGGACTAGACCAAGCTCAAGCCTATGAAAATCCACCAGGGAATTCTATAAATAAAGGAGTTCTCTTCATTTGTAGGGGAGACAAATTTGTGACTCTAGAAGGTCTAGAGAGAATTCCCCGAAGAGATAGAAGACTCTTCAACTCCTAAAGTTAAACACCCTTAAAGATTGAAGCTCCTTTGAAGATACAAGTTTTCTTTCAAGTCTCTAATTTCAAGAACACCCTCGAAAATTAAAGCTCCTTTGAAGATACAAGCTTTCTTCCAAGTCTCCCACTTCAAGAACACCCTCGAAGATTTAAGCTCTTTTGAAGATACAAGCTTTCTTCCAAGTCTCCAACTTCAAGAACACTCTCGAAGATTGAAGCTCCTTCGAAGATACAAAATTTCTTCCAAGACTTCAACTTCAAGAACATCACGTGCTTCGCTTTCTCAAATCAAGCATAAGTATCTAGCCGAGAGAGAATCAAAGAATCAAATTCCAAAAATCGAACCACATCTCATCAAATCAACGTAAATACAACATCAATACAAGTTCAACTCCACGAATCAAATTTCTTCGAAAATCTCGTGTGAACAAATTGGCACGCCTAGTGGGATATCTCTACCTCTCATCTCTCTCTCGTCATCCAAATCTACAAGAAAATTGTTGGCATAAAAAAAGGCTGCATCCAAATCTTCTGTTGCAAGCGACGCTTACACAGAACCCATCACCCGCAATCATTCTAAGGGAATCACTCAAGAGCAGGATCAAGGTTCTAACGTCGCTCAAAGCATTCTCAAGCAATTGATGGAGTCTTCTAAAGTTGGGATTGTCCTCAAAGAAAATCCTTTGTATGATAATTCTGATTCTCGCTCTAGCAAGTCAAAGAAGAAAGCACATCCTGACGTGATGTCTATCATGATGGCTGATAAAACGACCGAAGCTGCCATGGCAAACATGGAGAGAAAAATTAACTTCCTGGTGAAAGTTGTGGAGGAACGAGACCATGAAATCACAGCTTTGAGGGAGCAGATGCTGACTCGTGAAACTATTGAGTCAAGTCAAACTCCTATTGCCAAAGCTACTAATAAAGGGAAGAATGTGGTGCAGGAAAACCAACCACAACAACAATCAGTCTCTATTGCTTCTCTTTCAGTTTAACAGCTACAGGATATGATCGCGAATTCCGTTAGAGCTCAGTATGGAGGACCGCCGCAAACTACTTTCATGTACTTTAAGTTGTACATCAAGAGAATCGATAACTTGAGAATGCCACTTGGGTACCAACCTCCAAAATTTCAGCAATTCGATGAAAAGGGCAACCTAAAGCAGCATATCGCCCACTTCGTTGAAACATTTGAGAATGCAGAATAAAGAGGAGACCAACTTATCAGGCAATTCGTTCGAAGCTTGAAAGGAAATGCCTTCGAGTGGTACATCGATCTAGAGCTAGAAGTCATTGACAGCTGAGAACAATTAAAAAAGGAGTTCTTTAACCGTTTCTATAGCACCAGACGTACCGTGAGCATGATGGAGCTTACAAACACCAACCAGCGGAAGGGAGAGCCAGTTATCGATTACATAAACCGATGGAGAGCTCTAAGTCTTGACTGCAAAGATCGACTCACCGAACTGTCAGCAGTAGAAATGGGCACCCAAGGCATGCATTGGGAACTCCTCTACATTTTACAAGGAATAAAGCCACACACATTTGAAGAGTTAGCAACTCGCGCTCATGATGTTTGAGCATCACCAGTAGAGGAACCAAGGACTTTGCTGTTCCTGAAGTAAGAAAAGATAAGAAGGAGACGAAGAGTGCCGAAAAGGTAGTGAAGAGCACTGTGAAAGAATCTATGGTCGTAAACATGACCCCACTGAAGTTCTCGAAAAGAAAAGAAGGGAGAGCTGAAAAGAAGGATGATGGAAGCGAGAGACGACGTCTGACTATAAAAGAAAGACAGGAAAAATGTTACCCATTTCATGATTCAGATATTGCTGACATGCTAGAGCAACTATTGGAGAAGCAGTTGATCCAACTGCCAAAATGTAAGCGACCTAAGCAAGCAGGAAAGGTGGACGATCCCAACTACTGCAACTATCATCGAGTCATCAGTCACCCAGTTGAGAAACGTTTCATGTTGAAAGAGCTAATTCTAAGGTTAGCTCGTGAAAAAAACGATCGAGCTAGACCTGGAGGAGGTAGCTCAAACAAACCATGTTACAGTAACGATAATATCAGAGGCTCTTTCGCCGAGATTGATTTTTGAGCAAAGGGAAAGCTCGGTCCAGTCCGAAACCTTCGAGCCTGTAGTGGTCCAATTCCATCAGGAAGTTGCACTTGAGGATTCTCGAGAAAAAGAAAGATCGATTGAAGAAGACGATGAATGGTGGATCGTTGTGACCTGCCAAAAGAAAAGAAAGTCAACTCCGATCCAAAAAGAGTCTCACTTCTACAGAAATTATAGAAGAGAGAATAAGGCTCAAAAGAATAAGAAAAAGAAGAAGACTCAAAAGCTTAAGCTCGTGCACGAGGAAGGTAAGGATTTCCCTCAACCATAGCGCTTAGTAACCTTAGCAGACTTCTTTCCAACAAGATTCCTTTGTGATCATCAGGATGAAAACCCAGGAGTTGTTGCATGTCATGCTATTAATGCAACGGACGAAGAAAGCATCCCGCTAAGATCATTAGAGGAAGAAGGAGTGTCAAAAGACCTATTGAGGTTTAATGTGGATGATTTGTTATCACTTCCTCAAGAAACCAAAACCATCCTCGTTAATGCATTGTTGAATTCAACAGCATCAAGTTCGAGTGCTCCAACTGCGACATACGAGAGTACTCCTTACTGCATGTCTATAGACTTCTCAGAGTACTGCTTACTATTGGGATCCAAAATTCATAATAGACCTTTGTATGTTTCTAGATACGTTCGAGAATAGAGAGTCGATCGAATTCTCATCGATAATGGATTAGCTGTAAACATAATGCCAAAATCAACTATGAGGCAATTAGGCATCTTAATGGATGAACTCTCAATTAGGCATCGTAAAGAAGGTTGAAGCCAACTCCAACCCATTCTCAGAGGCTGAGAATGACAGTAGCCCAGAAGTCGTGTCTGTAGAAGTTCCTTTTGTAAAGAGAGAAGATAATTTACAGTTGAAATCATTTTCAAGCAGTGAACCACATAAAAGTACAGGAACCTTTCATTCTGGAAAGAGTGAGGCGTCCACAAGCACCGCAAAAAGTATGATCTTGATGGATAAAAAGACTTCAGACCCACAGATTTTATGCTAAGTCCCCCTGTCGAGGCACAAGAAAGGCAAATCACCATTTGTAAGGTCCCTACAAGGCTCGAAACTTGGTGACATTGAAATCCTAAAAGAAAGCTTTACTACACCGCTTACCAAAATAACTAAGCAAGAAATAAAGATAGACCTGACAAAGGCAAGCTTTCCACAAAGGTGGACAAAAGACGGGTTCGACCCCAAGGCTTACAAATTGATGGCAAAAGCAGGTTATGACTTCATAACTCACACCGAGTTTAAAAGTTTGAAATTCACGAACTACCTAAGCTTTCCTCAACCCAAAAGAAGCTGTTACGGGAAGGACATGCTATACCCATGTTAAGAAAAGGGCTCGGATACAAGTTGCCAGAGCCAATTCGTATAACTATAAAGGGGAAAGAAAAAGTGGTTGACATCAAACATATAATTGTAAAGAAGGTCGATAGTATGGAAGAAAAAGAAGGTGACAGTCAAAGAACCTCAGCATTTGACCGAATTAGTCCACATGTTGCACGCACCCCATTATTTGAAAGACTAAGCATGACAGAGGCAGAAAGAAAAGATCATCAGTCAACATCTAACCTTGATCGACGATCGACCTTTCAAAGGTTAACTATGACCTTTAAAAAAGAGAAAGGTATATGTCAGACCTCGATGACTACAAGACCATCGACCTTTGAAAGGCTAAGCATGGCTAAAAAGAAAAATGTACAAACACCTCGCCCTCTAATTTTTAATCGTCTTGGGGATGGAGGCCCACATGTCCAGATTGGTTTTAGCATAGACACAAAGAAGAAGGAATCAACATCTCGTGTGTCGGTCTGGCATCGAATTAAGCATACAGATGATGGAAGTTGCCATGGTAAGGAGTTTCCTTGCGAGGTAGAGGGTGAAAGAGAAATTTGTAGTGATGTTCTTTCCCGAATGAAAAGAAAAACTTTTGTTACTCTCAATACCAGTCAAGGTTCCTTGAAGGTGAAAAGACATGATGTTATACTAACTAATCCTGAAAAGGAAGACTCAAAATAAAGAGAAGGTGAAATCTCATGTCATCACATCACCATTCTTGAGGAATTAGAGATTGAAATCCCTGAAGAAGACGCAGAAGATGTCCCACAGAGTTTAGAAGATGGTGGCCAATCTACCGTAGATGGGCTGAAAGAGGTAAACCTTGGTACAATAGAAGAACCACACCCAACTTTCATTAGTGCATCTCTCTCTAGTGAATAGGAGGGTAAGTATATGAGTTTTCTAACAGAGTATAAGTACATTTTTGCTTGGTCGTACAAGGAGATGCCAGGACTTGATCCAAAGGTAGCAGTCCATCATCTCGCAATTAAACTAGGGTATCGACCGGTTAAGCAAGCACAACGACATTTTTTACCAGAGCTTATTCCCCAAATCAAGGTTGAAGTCAACAAATTGATTGAAGCAGGATTTATTCGCGAGGTTAAATATCCAACATGGATAGCAAACATTGTCCCTGTCAGAAAAAAGAATAGGCACCTTTGCGTTTGTGTAGACTTTCGTGTCCTGAATAAATCATATCCTAAAGATGATTTTTCTTTGCCCATCATAGAAATCATGGTTGATGCAACCACTGGACACGAGGCACTATCCATTATAGATGGGTCCTCTGAATATAATCAAATACGAATGGCCTTTTCAGATGAAGAAATGACAGCTTTCAGGACCCCAAAGGGAATATATTGTTACAAGGTGATGCCCTTTGGATTAAAAAATGCTGGTGCCACTTATCAATGTGCTATGCAGAAAGTGTTTAACGATATGCTATATAAGTATGTCGAGTGCTACGTTGATGACCTTGTGGTCAAATCCAAGAAACGACAAGACAATTTGAAGGATCTATTAGTTGTGTTCGACTGCTTGCGAAAATATCAATTAAGGATGAACCCTCTTAAATGCGCGTTCGGTGTAACTTCAGGAAAGTTTCTCAACTTCATTGTAAGAGACCGAGGGATCGAGATAGACCAGTCCAAGATTGATGTCATTCAGAAGATGTCAAGGCCAATGAGTTTGCATGACCTAAGAAGTCTCCAGGGACGATTGACTTACATTCGAAGGTTCATCTCCAACTTGGCTGGTCGGTGCCAACCTTTTCAAAAGTTGATGAGAAAAGGAGAAAATTTTGTGTGGGATGAGGTTTTTCAGAATGCTTTTGATAGCATAAAAAAATACTTGCTCAATCCCCCAATATTAGGAGCTCCAATACCTGGCAAGCCATTAATATTGTACATTGTTGCACAAGAAAGGTCTCTAGGCGCATTGTTGGCGCAAGAGCAGGAGAAAGGAAAGGAACGTGCTCTCTACTATCTAAGCAAAACTTTAGTTGGGGCCGAAGTTAACTATTCTCCCATTGAGAAAATGTGCCTTGCACTTTTCTTTGCCATCGATAAGTTGAGGCATTATATGCAGGCCTTCACGGTTCATCTAGTAGCAAAGGCGGACCCTATAAAGTATGTTCTGTCTAGGCCGATTATCTCTGGATGCTTAGCCAAATGGGCGGTTATACTCTAGCAATATGACATTGTCTATATTTCCCAAAAGGCGATAAAAGGACAAGCGTTGGTCGATTTTTTGGCGTACCACCCAATTCCTTCAGATTGGAAGTTATGTGAAGACTTGCCAGATGATGAAGTTTTCTTCATGGAAGTTATGGAACCCTGGACTATGAATTTTGATGGCGCAACGCAAAGAAGTTGTGTGGGGGCAGACATTGTCCTTATTTCTCCTGAGAAATATATGTTGCCTTATAGTTTTGCACTCGCTGAACTGTGCTCAAACAATGTAGCTGAGTATCGGGCCTTGATAATTAGTCTTCAAATGGCATTAGAGATTGGAGTATCACTCATACAAATTTACAGTGATTCAAAGTTGATAATCAATTAGCTATCACTTCAGTATGATGTGAAACATAAAGACTTGAAGCCATACTTCACTTATGCTTGACAGTTAATGGAAAGGTTTGATAGTGTGATGTTGAAGCATGTTTCTAGAACAGAAAACAAGAGAGCAAACGCATTGGAAAATTTGGCCACTGCCTAGATGATGCCAGATAACTTAGCTCGAAATATACCACTTTGTCAACGATGGATTAGGCCTCTAATTTTGCCTGAATGTCAGGAAGCGAACGTAATGACATCCCATTTGATTGATGAAGAAGATTGGCGTCAACCTATCATAGAGTATCTTGAGCATGGAAAGCTTACAAAGGATTCTCGTCATAAAACTGAGGTACAAAGAAGGGTCGCACGCTTTATTTATTACAAAGGAGCCTTATATCGTCGTTCTCTTTAATGACTCTTTCTTCGATGTCTCGAAAAGGAGGAGTCGATAAAAGCTCTAAATGAAGCACATGCGATGTTTGTGGAGCACATCAATCGGGACCGAAGCTTCAATTTTAGTTGAGAAGAATGGGTTATTATTGGCCTAAGATGATTCAAGATTCAATAGACTATGCAAAGAAGTATGAAGCTTGTTAATACCATGCAAACTTCATACATCAACCTCTAGAGCCTCTACATCCAACTGTGGCTTCTTGGCCGTTTGAGGCTTGTGGACTTGATCTGGTTTGCCCTATTACACCGAAATCATCAGCAGGACATTGTTATATTCTTGCGGCAACATATTATTTCTCAAAGTGGGCTGAGGCCATTCCTTTAAGAGAGGCCAAGAAAGAGAACGTGGCGAACTTCATTCGTACCCATATTATCTATCGATATGGTATTCCTCACCAGATCGTGACAGATAATGGAAGAAAATTCTCCAATAGCATGATAGATAAATTATGTGAAAAATTCAAGTTCAAACAATACAAGTCATCTATGTATAATGCAGCTGCGAATGGCCTAGCTGAAGCATTCCATAAAATGTTATGCAATCTTCTAAAGAAAATTGTCTCCAAGTCGAAGGGGGATTGGCAAGAAAGAATCGGTGAAGCATTGTGGGCTTATCGAACCATTCATCACACTCCTATAAGGGTTACACCATATTCGCTCGTTTACGGTGTAGAGGCTATCCTTCCCTTCGAAAGAGAATTCCCATCATAAAGAATGCCAGTGCAAGAGGGGTTGACTACTGAAGACAATGTCAAGTTACGTCTTCAAGAATTAGAAGTACTTAATGAAAAGTGATTAGAAGCTCAACAAGCATTGGAATGTTACCAAGCGAGAATGTCTAAAGCTTTTGATAAACATGTCAAACCTCGCTCCTTTCAGGTTGGTAAGCTAATACTAGCTATAAGAAGACCAATCATCACAACAAGACGTACAGGAAAGTTCACACCTAAATGGGATGGACCCTACATTGTCAAAGAAGTGTACACAAACGGTGCATACAAGATTGTTGATCGAGATGGATTAAAAATTGGTCCAATCAACGGCAAGTTTCTTAAGAAATTTTATGCTTAATGTCATTATCCAATAAAAAAAATTGAACTACGTTATGACTTGATCCCTATATTATAAAGGGTACGTAGGCAGCTTAAGGGAAACTTTAAGTTCAGTCACACGTAAAAAAAAATCATGTTTCATCGTCATCTCATATGTAAAAAAATTGTAAAATAAATGTAAATGTAGCCACACTATAATAAAAAAAATTCTTTTGCATTATCATTCAACAATTTTTATTTACAAGGATTGCAACAAAAGAAAATGGGGCGTAAATCAAAGCTTCCACTTGAAGTTCTTAAATTCATCTCGTGCAGCTTCCGTGCTCCTACGAACCGTAGCCAAGGCCTCAATCGCTTCTTCAGTAATAACAGGGGTACCTTCAAGGGTTTTAACTTGATCCTATAGCTTGGAAACTTCTAGTTCTTGCTGATTTATGGCCTCTGTTTTCTCAGAAGATAAGATTGACAGTTGTTCAGATTCAGAATTTATAACTGCGTGGCTCTTTCTTGAATAACTTTGACATCCTCTCATCGTTGTTCCATCAAAGTTAAAGCTTCCTCAATGGCAGAGGTCTTCTCATCTAATTGACGAGCTTTATCTGTTGACAACAACTGTGCAGAATATGAAGATTGCACATCGTTGAAATTATCTACCCTTTTAAGATAACTATTTAGATACTCTTCAACAGAAGTCAAGCCATCTGTATGGATCTTCTCAATCCCCGAGAGAACTGTTGCTATTTCTTGTCTAAGTCTTGGGATATATTCAAAAGGAGTTCGCATGATCTTATCTTGTATATCCTCCCACATACATAAGGTTGTTTTCTTGAAGAAGTTTGAGACCACCTTTTCACCAACCCATTGAGAAGGTTCAGGGCTTCTCCTAATTTGTCTCTTAGAAGCGTCTAAAGGCGATTCAAAATACTTAAGGGGAGCATGTGTCGAGCTAACCATCTGTAAAGGTTCTTCAAGACAGGCATCTCCTTTGGATGGAGGACTCCCAATGTTTTTTCCTCCCACTGTCATCTTGCTTCGACAAATCTCCTCGAGAAGAGTAGATGGACGTAAGGACTGTTCGGTTGGTTTAGAGACAGGAGTCTTCGAGGTACCAACTCCCTCAATGGCCGAATCAACTACATGAGGTCCTGTCAAAGATTCATCGCTATCTAGTTCTACGAGGCTTTTAAGATGAGCGTTCAAAGGCAACTGCAGAAGTAAGTAATTAATAAGTCATTTGTGAAGAAGATGAACAAAAAAATTTAAGAAAGGAAAATGTGCAAACCAATGGTGGAACATTAGGGACTCCCAAAGCACTTGAACCGCTTCCGTCGGGATCATAACCTGATACATTTGCTTTCTTCAAAGGTCTCTTCCAATGACGATCACCTTTGCTGCTATCGCTCTCATCTTTATGCTCCTTTATCTCCTCTTCGAGATAAAGGCCAAATTGGTTCCTCGGTTCCAATGACGATCACCTTTGACGATCACCTCGACCAGGCAAATTTTTTACCAGCTAGATTGCTTCCTCGGTTCTTGAGTAGTTTGAATTGTGAAGGGGGAGGAATGACACTGCTGACCAAATGATGTATGTTATCCTCAAAATAGGTCATATGCCTCATGGCCCACTAGTCTGTGAATCGCTGTGTCACATGCTTGCAAGGCTCTAACGAACTTGCGGACAAGTATAACTTAGATAAAGTATTACGCCTCGTACATATCCTCCAGTGGTGTAACATATTATCTGGTGTGATCGCAGGGAGCATGCCCCCTATATCATTAGGGATATCCCGGTAAAAGCCAAATTGGCGTCCAAATCGATACGGACTATATGATGTTATGATCCAAGTATTTCCACAGTAAGGACAAATAGCAAGAACGCATGCTCACAAAATAAGAAGTCTACAAAAATGATGAATCATGGGTATCAACCATGCGTTCGTGTTTATTCCTGTTCGGGAGGTTAGCGTGCCACTGAATTCTTGCACCATTGTGGATCAGTTCTCGTGCCTCATATTCGCCAAAATAAATAGATCCGCCTTCACAGGAAAAGTTAGTTATTTTGGGACCTCGAACTTTTGTGGGAAGTGGATAATGCGTGCCAAAATAATAAGCTAACCAGTGATTGAAAGTCCATGCGTCCTATTGGATTGGAGGCTTTGGTTATCAAACCTAACCCATTATATATGTTCGCTAAAACTAGAATTGCAAGACTATAAATAGCGCCAATGGTCATTAAGCTTCCAACCATAAATACTCTGAGACGAAGAAATGATCCTTTCTGTGGAAATACAAAAAGACATAACCAGCAAGGTAAGAAGGCAGCTAAATACGTTTCATCCTTCAGATCTTTCCTGATTTCGAGTTCTGCAAATAACAGGTTTTCTCTAGAGGACAAGTCACGAGCCTGGATCTTTGAACCATCAGGGTTCTAGGTAGATTTGGAACGTGACACCTTCTTTTGTTTTCGTGTGGTTGGCTTATCATGGCTTCTGGACCCAAGGTACCAAAACGAAATTCATGAGCTAATAGTCACTTGGGAGTTGTTCTTAGAGGATGTCATGCAATCCTTCCTCTGTGTAGAAACTATTAAATAATACGTCTGGAAGAGATATTGACAGGATGTCGGAAGATCTCGCGAGGAGGTCAATTCCTTAAAACAAGGGATCCTTTCCTCGTAGAGATCTCCCTTAATAGGAAGACTCCCAAAGGACCATGCTTCACAAAATGCTCGAACAACATCACCATTACGATCGTAAGTGTACAAAGAGGCTATTACGGTACCATATAAACAAGTACTGTAAAGAAGTCGCACATTTTGACCAACTACAAGCTCTAGCCACTCCCAATGGCAGTCAGTAAAGCAGCACTCTCCAGGAACCTTGGTCATAGCACCCAAACGTGTTTGACCTTCAATTAAACATTGTCTGAGGGTAAGAGCTCTATCAGAATTAGGAGCCTCGTTATGGATAGAAGACTGTAGGACCCATGCAATTTTTCCCACGAATATAGGTATCTCCACAGACAATCTGGGAAGAATTAAATTGTTACCTAAACATGGCTAACGATCTGCAAAAGAGCCAGTCCATGGCTTCTCCACAAGGAAATTAAGTTCATCTTCTCTTGGTTGATTTCTATCAAAAGAAACTACAAGGTGTCGGACTCTAGACAAGTATCGTTCTTTGAAGTAAACCATTGTTCTGCAAAATAAGATCACCAAAAGCATGTTAGTATGCTGATAACGTGGTCTTGGAACAAAGGATATATAAAAGTAAAGGTGGACGGAGGAGGACGTCATGATAGAGTTGCATGTTTATCATGACCAAACCCTAAGAAGCAAGAGAGCATCATGATAGAGTTACATGTCTATCATGAACAAACCCTAAGAAACAGGAGGGCGTTATGATAGAAACTTATCGGCTATCGTGAATAAACCCTAAGAAGCGGGAGGGCGTCATTATAAAGTTGCATGTCTATCATGAACAAACCCTAAGAAGCAAGAGAGCGTCATGATACAGTTGCATGTCTATCATGAATAAACCCTAAGAAGCAAGAAGGCGTCATGATAGAGTGGCATGTCTATCATGAACAAACCCTAAAAAGCAGGAGGGCGTCATGATCGAGACTTATCGGCTATCATGAACAAACCCTAAGAAGTAGGAGGGCGTCATGATAGAGTTGCATGTCTATCATGAACAAACCCTAAGAAGCAAGAGGGTGTCATGATAAAGTTGCATGTCTATCATGAACAAACCCTAAGGAACAGGAGGGCGACATGATAGAGTGGCATGTCTATCATGAACAAACCCTAAGAAGCAGAAGGGCGTCATGATAGAGTTGCATGTCTATCATAAACAAACCTTAAGAAGCAAGAGGGCGTCATGATAGTGTTGCGTGTCTATCATGAACAAACCCTAAGAAGGAAGAGAGCGTCATGATTGAGTGGCATGTCTATCATGAACAAACCCTAAGAAGCAGAAGGGCGTCATGATAGAGTTGTGTGTCTATCATGAACAAACTGTACGAAGCAAGAGGACGTCATGATAGAGTGACATGTCTATCATAAACAAACCCTAAGAAGCAAGAGGGCGTCATGATAGAGTTGCGTGTCTATCATGAACAAACACTAAGAAGCAAGAGGACGTCCTGATAGAGATGCATGTCTATCATGAACAAACCCCAGAAGTTGACGGTCAAAGAAGTAGGACGTCGAGGAGACTGTAACCTCATATATACTTGCATGACACCTTCAAAGGTTCGAAAAAAAACAAGAAGAAGAAGAAAAAAAAGGGAAAGAGAAGATGTTTCTCTCGTATCTTTGTTCTGCTTGATGAGTAATGAATGATCAAGGTATGAGTCTATTTATAAGGCTAACAAGACCAATTCCTAAGAGGATTTGGATTTATTAAATAATAAAATAAAATTAAAAGTGAATTATCTTATGTTATTTTATCTTGGAATAAAATCTCAGATATCATTTTTTAAATATTTAAACATATTTTAATAATTTAATATTTTAAATAAAAATAAAAGTGAATTATCTTATGTTATTTTATCTTGGAATAAAATCTCGGATTTTCATTTCTGAGATATTTAAACATATTTTAATGCGTTTATTATTTTTTTCAAAAAAATTAAATTAAAATTAAATTATCTTATGTTATTCTTGGAATAAAATCTCGAGTTCCACTTTTTGAGATAATTAAGCATATTTGAATATTTCAAAGTTTAGATTTTACCCCCAAATTAAAATTTAAATTTAGATTTTATCTCAATTTGTTTTATCTTAAATTTAAATTGGAGTCATATATCCAACTTTATCATATTTATCTCAAAACTAAATTTGGTCATTTTATTCCAATATTAAAATTGGTCAACATCTAAGGTCAAATTAGGGTATGCTAGAAATCTGATCTTTGTCTCAAATTAAAATATGGTTCCAAATTTTATACAAAAATCATCAAATATTTATCCGCAAAACAAAACTAAGTTAGGGATAAAGCCTTAAACTTTTCTCAAATTAAGGATTGGACATATCCCAACCCTTATTTCAAATTTAAATCAAACTCATGTACTAAATTCATAGTTTGATTAATTGGATATGTCAAATTGAGCAAAAACAAATGCTCGTATTTGGACTTTTAATTTATCTTTTCGAGATTCATCCACCCATACATGTGCATAAATCTCGAAAGGGGGCATTTGTTGAATAAGAAATTTTGGAACCAATCACAAATTGCTACATCATTTACTAAAATAATTGTATTTGAGATTAACTAAAAATTGGCATATGTCCCAAATTAAATTTAAAGACAAATTGGAAAATTATAATGATGTATGTGTCTTTATTATGGAAATTAGATCAAATTAATTATTGTAGTTCAATTAAATATTATTTACTTAGGATAAATTCAATTGAGCCCAAAAATAAGCTTAATTTAGCCCAAAATAAAATATGACCCAAATTCCTGTGATTGGGCTCATGGGTATGGTCCATGGACCAGACCAGACTCAAGTCCATAAAATGCCACCAGAGAATTCTATAAATAGAGGAGTTCTCTTCATTTGTAGGGGAGACAAATTTGTGACTTCAGAAGGTCTAGAGAGAATTCTCCCAAGAGATAAAAGACTCTTCAACTCCTAAAGCCGAACACCCTTGAAGATTGAAGCTCCTTTGAAGATACAAGCTTTCTTCCAAGTCTTGAATTTCAAAAACACCCTCGAAGATTAAAGCTCCTTTGAATATACAAGCTTTCTTCCAATTCTCGAACTTCAAGAACACCCTCGAAGATTGAAGCTCCTTTGAAGATACAAGCTTTCTTCCAAGTCTCCAACTGCAAGAACACTCTGGAAGATTGAAGCTCCTTCGAAGATACAAGATTTCTTCCAAAACTCCAACTTCAAGAACATCACGTGCTTCGCTTCCTCAAATCAAGCATAATCATCTAGTCGAGAGAGAATCAGAGGATCAAATTCTAGAGATCGAACCACATCGCATCAAATCAACGTAAATACAACATCAACACAAGTTCAACTCCACGAATCAAATTTCTTCGGAAATCTAGTGTGAACAGCAGGTTGTAGACTTGAAAATCAAATATGGAAGATGAAAAATGATGATAGTATTTGCATGCTTCAAATGTTTATGTTCTTCTTCTTGAAAATGCATGATGGAGTTGAAGATGAAACAAAAACGTCAAATGGAATGGTAACTTGCAAAAGGAAGGGTAGACATTGGGGTTTTCCTACTTCAAGATGGAAAGACTAGGGTTTGTTCGCTTGAAGAAGATATACGAGATCAAAAAAGAAAATTAGAAAATGGAGACGAAAGAAGATGGAGAATCAAAAAACAAAAATGAAAAATGAAGATCATTGTAATAGGTCTGAAAAATGGAGATGAAGGGTTCTAATTTTGATTGGACAAGTATATAGTTGTAATTATGTTTCAACATTTATTAAACTGTATTTATTTTATTTAAACTTAAGATAGTAGCATACACTCGGTGTGTATAGGGGGTATTTTGGATTTTGGGAGACTCTTATTTATTGTATTTATCTCATAATTACATATAGTAACACAAGTAAAACATAACATATAAAAGATGCATTTCACAAAACGTAATTAATAGCTTAAAACAATTTTAAGGCGTTACGACTGGGTAGGACGATGGTAATATCTTATATTGAAACAAATCAAATTTGTTTGTCATGACAGATCTCAGATCTCATCTAACCATATCAACGAAAGGAAAAGATATCTAGAACAAAATCATTCAATCAGACACATGCAATTTACACATCTCATATGAAATCTGAATTCAAATATCCCATTCAATATACACGAAAAGAATTAACATCACATATTAACAAATCAATTCGGTTTGATGCATAACAGACTAATTGAATCTAAAATAGATTTTTAGCATTGATCAAAGAAACTCACAAACCCTAATTTTGTCAAACAAAATCGATTGAGAAAGATCGACGAATCAGAATATTGAATGGCTAGAGGAATCAAAATTCTCAGATTAATATCACATATCAAACCTTAATTGTAATAAACATAATCAAATTTAATTGTTTATGCGAAGCAACCTGACTATGATACAACTGTTGGAAAACGATCTAAAGCTACATGCTGTAGAATTAACATAAAAAATTCTCTAACCCATAAAAAATTTTCTCTAACTCTTAAAACATAAACAAATCATGTATAAATAATTAAATCACAAATAAACATACCTATGTGCCAATGTAAGTAACTCTCCAAGATTGAATTACCTCTAGTAAGAACGATCTTCAAAATTTATATCACCGAAACACTATGAAATCACTAGTGTTCTCTAACAGTATTCACACAAGAATTGAAAATTTGACTCCTCAAATTTGGGCATGCTAAAAACTCAAAGAGGGAATTTCGACTCTCTAAATTCTCTCTATGTGACAAATAAATGTATGCGTTTTGCTGTGTATATAAAATAAGATGTATAAGGTGTTATTTATAGGCTTCTTAGGATTTCTTAATAACTTAGAGATTCCTAATAAGCTTTCAGTTCTCCAATTCGACTTATTAATTATCAAGCCCAAAGACAAATTCGACCCAGTTCTTTTATGTGCGAGTCGTTAGGTTAATTTAATATGACAATGGACCCATAAGTCATAATTGGTCTATAGCATGACATTATGGCTACTCATATTAAATTAAGTCGACGATCCAGTATAACCTAATATAATTATTGCTTTAATCCTTTTATTACGCGATATCTATAATTGAATATAAGGTATGGACAAAGTCACTTTATCTAATTCAATTGCTTTCTCGATCAATAAGCATACTGAAATAATAAATAATATTTATACCCTTATTAATTCATTTATAGCACGACCATGCATTTCCACAGTCACCCTTAACCGAGGGGCCCAGAGATTATCTCTCCATAAAAAGAGGGATAAATTCTATCTTGATTAATCTTTGTCCATTACATAATTCATAACATATTCAAGTACAACCTATATAATTATCTGGTTAAAGATAACATTTGATTGCATCTAAATAGATTAATTCTTATGTTTGACACTATGATAATTTTAGGTCTAAGGATCAAAACAAATAATTATTTGAGATTATTTATGACACATGTAAATGTAATAATCTCAAAAGAGAATCCAATTCTTATTCTCTAATAAGAAAATATAATTATAATTTATTTCTCTACATATACAATCATCATATGATTATGAATTATAACTCATACTAATCTTAATTTATTATTGTTCCCACCATAATAATCGATTAGGGATATTTAGAATATAATAACATGTTTATGGATATTATTATACAATAACATGCAATTGAATAATAATAAAAATAATAATTTTTACTAAATAATAAACAAATTATAATAAAATTATGAGAGGGCACAATAAAAGACAAATATAATATTTCAAAAGAGAGAGTGACCAATAAACCTAAATCTAAAATTCTCTTTCAAGTAGTCCCTAATTAGAGATGAATAAGCGTGTTTAAGACAACTTTACGTTCTGTACATTAAACAATCATGGTTAGAAATGTACTTCCTAAGTATCCACTAGTCACTCTTCTTATATCAAGATGCACAAACATACCATTTCCAACCTTATTACAAACATTTCAACTCAAGTGAAGTTCAGTTTGAATTTGATGATCGTGTAGTGTTGAATTGAAAGTTTTTATTCACTGCAAGCATAAAAACGTTTTGGAAGTATTTCTTTACTTTAAAATATATAAATTTTTTCCACATTGCGATTAAAAAGATATTATATAAAACCATCATTCAAAGAAGAATTATAAGAAGCTAAACATAGCAATCTATCATCTGCTCCACCACTAATACCAGCTTATGCAGAGAGTTCACTAACATTAACAAAAACAAAATGTTCTAACCAACAAAGGATGCCAACTAACATCTGTATCTTATTTTAAATGGAACACAATTTGAATATTGGTTTAACCAAAATCCAATAATACCAATAATAAATCAATAGAGACATCCAGTTGATTTTCAAATATCAAACTAACCAAACCACTCCAATATATAATCCTCGTAATAATTTAAATATGTCCATTGTCCACCATAAATAAACAACTAGTGAAATATCAATCTAATGGAAAATTGTAGACATGTGCAGCAGAATTACGAATCAATTTTACTATAATTGGATTTAAACTATTTAGAAATTAACATGCAACAAATATCTTAATTAAACAGAATTAGGGTTAATAGAAAACATACCTTCAAAGTTTTTCTGATCCATATAATCTCCTTACGAACACAAACTCGAGACCACTACTAGAGTTGATCCACTATTCTCCGAACTTAGAACCGGGTGGTGAGATTCGATAAGTGATGGAATAGAGAGATGTGATGGAATGAAGGAAGAAACAATCATTGGTATATGAGAGAGGTGAAATATTTTTGGGAAACTAAATTGAATAATTTCAAAATTTGTCAAAAGTCTTCTGGAAAATGAATTTTCAAAAACATTATATATATATATATATATATATATATATATAAAATAACACACAAAATGCATGTAAAAGCTTCGCATTTGATTAACACCTCACATTCTACTCATTCTTAGTGGTTTAGTGTCAAAGCGTAATATACTCGTTTGATCATTGAAGTCAAAGTTAAACTTTGACCTTTTCAAGTCAAAAGTCAACATTTTGACATTTTATCATTTTTTCTGGTTTGACTAATTTCATCCTCTCGAGTATGGGTCCGTGTTGAATTTTCACAAATTTAAATCACATTTGAATATAAAGTTGATTAAAATTTCACTTTTCAAGGTTAAAAGTAACCATTTTGACTTTTTTTTTTTCAACTTTGACTATTTTCATCATTTTAGAGCTTTCGAATATGAATATGCATTCATATTTTTAATATTTAAATTACATTTAAATATAAATCTCTATCTCAAACTGATATCGATGTTTATATCACATATGTTTGTTAGTTTCTCTCTCTTTACTTATTTCAAACAATTCGAATTATTCTTTCATATTGTTCTAAATAATTACATATGAGCTAGTAAGAGAATCTGATGGACCTATAGATCATGGGTTTCGATGATTCGAGATTAATTTGTTAAACCCTTTTAGATCGAGCTAATCAACATTCATTAACTAACGAGTCATTCCACTAAAGTTCCGTAGTTACACTTCTCTATTAAGATATATTTGTGTTCATCTTGTTGGATTTTATGTCATAAAACTCGTAGATAGTAAATATAATCAATTGACCATCATTATAAAGTGTTTTATTATTATAATTTCAATAAGTGTTATTGAATATATTATTAGTTTTGTCTTAATAACCTAAATCCAATAAACTAACATCCTAAGTTGTTTGATGAGTCTTGAACAATATGTAGAGACATATGGGGATTAATGTTCAAGATCAGCTTAAAGGATCTATAGTATAGGGTTAAGGTTGGGTACCTTATCCTGTTAACACTATGGATATGACTCACTTTGTATTTGATACAAACACATTGATCCAATGCGTTCATGTATGTGACATGCAAGTGAGGGTATCCTATGCAATGAGTTTGCATAAGACTGGACCACGAAATAGTAATCACTAGATGTAACTCCGTTAACTAGTTGGATTTCTATTTCATTAGGATGACCTAGGTAACTTAGTCTTAATCTTGAGTGTATTATGAACTCCTGTTTATGAGGGATTGTCCTTTAATTTGTACGAGGGAGAGTGGCCAGATTGTCGACTCAATATTCTTATCATTTTGGGGACAAGACCGAGTAGGGAGCTGGGAACATAATCACACACGATGGAATTCACACCTTTTCACCTTTAGGGTAAGTAGATAAGTGTTCCACTAAATGGTGTCTCCGGGACTTGAACAAAAGGCCCTACCCTCTCTATGGTACGAGAGGGGTTTCTGTTTAGTGGTTGGACTATAAACAGGTTGTTCATTAGAGGAGCACTGGTATTTAAGGACTAGAAGTAACCTAGGGGTAAAACGGTAATTTGACCTAGCTGGTTTTACGAACACTTATGAAGGACTAACTTACTGGATTGGTCTATATCCGTGGACACAGAAATATATCTACAGTGAGAAGAGTTCAGCTGTGAGTCTTTAGTAGAGTGTACACACAGTTAACGAATATTGATTAATGTGGTTAATGAGTTTAGCCAATTAATCTCATATCGTTGTAGCTTCTGATCTGTAGGTCCATTAGGTCCCCTTCCTAGCTCATAAAGAGTAATGAGATTTATTTATATTGGTTGTAATTTGAAATGTTCAAATTTACTTTGGGAATTAATATAATGTATATTGATACATTATAATATAAAGTTTATATTTTAATTAGACTTTATTATATAAATTTCATTTTGGATATGATTCAAAATTAAATTAGGAGAGAATAAAATATTTGAATAAGTTCAAATATTTGTTTAATTTGAATTAGATTCATATTAAAACTATAAGTTAAAATTTAATGTGTATATGATACATATTAAAACTATAGGTTATGAGAGAAATTTATATTTGAATATGATTCAAATTATGGATTAAATTAAATATAAGATATTTAATTTAGAAATTAATTAATTAAAGAATTAATTAACAGTTTGGTTTAATTTGATTTAATTAAATTAATTAAATTAAAACTATAGGTTATGCGAGAGATATTCATTTAAATATGATTTAAATGAAAATATTAATTAAATATGACTTAATTAATTATTAAATCAATTATTTATTTAATTAAATTAATTAATTAGTTTAATATATTAATTTAATAATTATTATTAAGTTAATAGGGAACGTGGGTGGTTTTCCCACATTCCCATTTATTATCTCCAACTTCCCACTTCTTCCGTCTAAAGAAGTGGGAATACTTTGTCTAACATGGGGGTGAGTTCTATCAAGCAAAATACTCTCTCGTTCTCTGTAAAAAAAAAAAATTCTCTGTTCCCTTATTCCAATTTTGGTTCCCACAAACCATCTCATGCCCCAAATTGGTGATTAGTAGATTCAGAGTCGTCTACGAGCGTAAGTTTTTCTTCTCTGTATTTTTCTTCAAAGCATGTTTAACCATAAAAATTGTTTTTCTAATTTTTGCCAATGTATTGGTATTTTTAAGGTTCCAATTAAAATTGAGTTTCTGTAAATCTTCCGTTGTAAAGGGTTTTCATCCCTTCACATCTGATATAACTATGATCAATAAGTTAATCGTTCACAGGTTACTTATAACCTCGGCTGGGTCAAAATTCTGTTTTACACCCGAGATTACATATTACTCCTTAAGTCTTACTAATCTATTATTGAACAATTGGTTTAAGGTCCAGTCTATAAACTCAATCCGTCTCGGGCTAATGAGAGGGTGAGGCCCCTTGTTCTAGTCATGGATTCAATATTTCTGGGAATAACCTATCCACTAACTCTACATCTGGGAGAAGTGAATTTCATCTTGCATCCTATGTCCCTAGCTATCCACCTAGACTTACCCCTAAAAAGGGAGGCTTATTAAGCTAGTGCTATTAAGTTGTCCTCACCTGTGTAGATCTATGGACAATTCGGTGTGAACAAAAGTTCATAGTTAGCTCAGGATTAAGATTAAATTACTTATGTCATCAATAATCGAAGTAGTCCGTTTTATACAGTTAATTGTATTATAATATAAAAGTGACTATTTCATGGTTCTAGTCTTATGTAGACTCTTTACATAGGATGTCCCACTTCCATGTCCTTACATAAATGTTTTAAGACCACATCATTTGACTAACTACGAAGCAGGTCACATCCATAGTGTCCTAGAATAAGGTGCCTAGAATAAGGTGCCTAATCTTATTCATATATTATAGACCATTTAGGCTATATACTCGAACTTGATCCACATATCTGTCTTTAAACATAGTTCAAGTTTACACTAGATAGCCTTAAGATCTTAGTTTATTAGATACGAGATTATAGTATTCAATTTTCACTAATGAATTCTCAATAACCATTTTATTGAATATAATATAATTTTAAACTAAAAACTACGAGTACATAACCATGGTATCAAAGTATTACAAAAAAGAAAAATATATATAAAAAGCTAACTAGAAGAATATGTATAAATGTGTTGTACCAATCACTCATAGACTATCACTTTCTCTTAAGGATAGAAGGATAAAGTTTTATGACCATCAACGATGGGAACCTAACATTATCTATCACTATGATATAAGATGATGGAATTTTATCATAGTGATAAAGTCTATTCTGTCAGAGATAAGCATTCGTAGAACTTTATCGTTGCCTATATGATAAATAATAGTGATAGAGTTCTAACACATACTAATATTTGCGTCATTACAGTTACACTAAAAACAACTGATAGAAAGTGATGGACTTTTATCATTGTCTATAATGATAGATAGATTTTCAATGCCTACATCTTCACACCAAAAACAAAAGAAAAAACATTTTAAATTATTTGCACATCTTCACACAAACCAATGAATAACAAAGAAGAACACCACAAGAAGAAAATTACAAAATTCCATACCACTGTATATTAGTATGATAGACAATAATAGACCTCTATCACTATCTATTAGTCTATCATTGTCTACCAATGATAGAAATTCATTGATTTAAAAAAAAAACAGAGAAAATGAACATCCACAAAAACAACGAATTAAGTAAAACTTGAAACAATTGTGAATACTTAAAAGTGTAAATTAGAAGAAATTAAGAAGAAGAAACAATCCACCATATTCAAATTAATCCATCAAAATTAATCACTTTAATTCCAATGTCTATTATGAAATGAATTTATCTCGAGTTGTCACTGACGCAAGAAATCATACCAAAAAGATTTATTTATCACACCAAACTTGTAATTATGAACTATAAAGACATGATATAGTGTTAAGGGTCTAACCAAGAGAATCGAGTTTAGATGTGCTTTTTAAAATATCAAGGATTCTTTATGTGATGGGAGATTTTTATGAATGAGAGTTGCAAGAAAATAGTTGCGTGAGTAAATTGTGAATTTTTTTTTTTCTGAAATGAAATTAGAACATGAAAATAATTAAAGATTTTCTCTCAATGGAATGACTGGGAATAGAAAAATTTAGATAACTTTCTATCAAATTAGAAGAAGAAAATGTGATCAATTGCAACCCACAATTAATTAGACAATTAAAAACTAATTAACCTAATAAATTCATAAACAAGAATTATTGTCTTCACATTCAATCTAAATTCTTTCTATGCATTTTCATCTCAAAGCTTCTCATGCATATTCCAAATTTGATTTAAGTTCTTAGGGATCAATCTTGTGACAATTATAAGGAAGAAAAATTCCTACATCAAGAAATTAGTATTTGTTTTAACTCAACAAGTGCATACAAGAGAAATGCTTAAAATCAATTCAAGAGTCACAATGTTTTTAAAATTCAATTCAAAGAAGTATGTTTAGTGTCGCCACGTACCCGAGACGACGTGGAACGACCGACGTCCTTAAGAAGGGTTTAATTTTAAAAACGAAAAAAGAGGAGTCGCCACTAATCTTATTTTACGGTGTGATTGAACACCGAAATAAAGTAAATCATTTTAAACAAAATAAAAACTGGTCTACAAAAAAAAAGAGTTGAGTTCGGGATTCATTTGTATACGGGGAAGGTGTTAGCACCCCGTATCACCCGTTTTAGAAAACGGTGGCCAGATTTAATGTCTTGAATAAAATTCATTTTTTTAAAAGAACTCACTACTCCAATATTTGGAGCAATGATCCCATAAAATAAGTGGGATACACCCATTAATTAGACTATATTGAGAAAAAATTCCTCACCAGAATGAGAAATTATTACAATTTCTCAAATTCTATCATATGCTAGTCTTTGAATAAAGTTTTTTTTTTAAACATTGATTAAATTTATTTTTTCTTGGGATCAAATCTCGGACTCCCAAAGATATTGATTCCTCATCTCAAGAATCTAGAAATAACGGACTCCCAAAAATTTCTAGATTCCATCGTAGGATTTCTTTTATCGAAATCGGCGTGGGTTATTATAAAAAAATGTAGATTAGGAAACCTTATGAAGTATCTATTTAATTTTGAGTTTTAAAATAAATAAATTAAAAAAAAAATTCTAAATGGTTTAAAAATGGAGATTTAAGAAAGATTTCAAGATCACATGTAGTTAAGGCTAAAAATATTTTAAAAAAAAAACTTCAACAAACTCTTAATGATCATCAAATAGGAATTATGCATCATAAGTCAAATCAAGTATACCAATAATAAATTAGGCAAATAACATGAGAATCAATGCATACATATATGTATTTAAACTCATATACATAATAATTATCATTATAGTGGTAATGAGAATAAGTTAAAAAAAAAATACATAATAACGATAAATAAAATAAGAGAAAAAATGAAAAAAAAAAAAAAAAAGAACTAAATGAAATAATAAATTTGTAAAAAAGAAATTAAATAAATAAGTAAAGAAAAGAGGATATAGGGGTGATAGTAAGTTAAAGAATAAAAAAAATAAAAATTATGAAAGGAAATAATAATAATGATATAATAGTAAAAATAAAAATAAAAATTAAAAAAAATCATACATATAAAAGACTAAATAAATAAAAGTTATATGTATAAAATAAAAAACAAACTGAACGTTATAAACAATATGTATAAAAATAATATTTATAATAATAATAATAAAATTATAAACCAAATTAAATTTAAATAAGTGAATAAATAAATTATTAAAAAAAATAATAATAAACATAAAACATAATAATAATAAGTAAAAATTATAAATAAAAATTAAAAATTAAAAAAAAAACTAAACTTATGTAAATAAATAAATTAATTAAAAAAAAAACAAACAGAGGGTGACGGTGCCGCCACCCTAAAAGAAGAAAAAGAAAAAGAAAAAAAAAAAAAAAATATATATATATATATATATATATATATATATATAATAAATATGATGATAATAATAATAATAATAATCAAAGTCTTTTTCTTATAACATTTTCTTTTTTTTCTCTATTTTTTTAGAGAGAAGAAAAAATATTAAAAGACATTTTTTCGAGTAACGATAAAAAAAGTAGCAAAACGAAAAGAATTTTCCTTATGCCATTTTTCTTTCTCTTTACGTTTTAAAAAGGAACAAGCATAAAGACTCAATCCCGAAGAAGATTTGCTTGTTGTACGAGGTGCAGATCCTTGGGAATAAATCCCTACCTAATGCAACTGTTGAATAAGAAATTTTGGAACCAATCACAAATTGCCACATCATTTACTAAAATAATTATATTTAGGATTAATTAAAAATTGGCATGTGTCCCAAATTAAATTTAAAGATAAATTGGACACTTCTAATGATGTCACGTGTATTTACTATGGCAATTAGGTCAAAATAATTATTTTGGTTCAATTAAATATTATTTACTTGAACTAAAATTCAATTGAGCCAAAAAATAAGCTTAATTTTGCCCAAAATTAAATATGACTCAAATCCATGTGATTAAGTCCATGGGTATGGTCCATGGACCAGACCAACCCAAGTCCATAAAAGCCCACCTGGGAACTCTATAAATAGACAAATTTTCTTTATTTGCAGGGGTTGGAAATTTTTGAGTCCAGAAGGTCTAGAGAGAATTCTCCCAAGAGATAGAAGTCTCCTCAACTCCTGAAGTGAACCAACCTCGAAGATCGAAACTCCGGCCATCGAAGATTGAAGCTTCTTCGAAGATACAAACTTTCTTCCAAAACTCCAACTTGAAGAACACCCTCGAAGATTTAAGCTCCTTTAAAGATATAAGCTTTCTTCGAAGACTCAAACTTCAAGAACATCCTCAAAGATTGAAGATTCTTTGAAGATACAAGCTTTCTTCAAATACTCCAACTGCCGCAAACCTCTTTCATGTATTATAAGTTGTACACCAAGAGAATCGACAACTTGATAATGCCATTTGGGTACCTAATGCCATTTGGGTACCAACCTCCAAAATTCCAGCAATTCGATGGAAAAGGCAACCAAAAGCAGCATATCGCCCACCCTTTTGTAACATGCGAAAATGTAGGATCAAAAGAAGACCAAGTAGTCAGGTAGTTCGTTCGAAGCTTAAAAGGAAATGCTTTCGAGTGGTATACTGATCTAGAGCCAGAAGTAATTGATAGCTGGGATCAGCTGGAAATAAGGTTTCTCAACCGCTTTTATAGCACTAGACGTGTCGTCAGCATGATTGAGTTAACAAATACCAAACAACGGAAAGGAGAGTCAGTCATCAACTACATAAACCGATGGAGAGCTCTGAGCCTGGATTGCAAAGACAAACTCACAAAACTGTCTGCAGTAGAGATGTGCACCCAATGTATGCACTGGGAACTTCTCTATATTTTTACAGGGAATAAAACCTCGCACGTTTTAAGAATTGGCAACTCACACCCATGATATGGAGTTAAGTATAGCCAACAGAGGAGCAAAAGATTTCATGGTTCAAAGAATGAGGAGTGACAAGAATGAAATCAATGACACGAAAAAGATTGTAAATAGTGTTCTAAACGAGTCTATGGTTGTCCAAGAGACGCCATTGAAATCTTTCTCTAAAAGAAAAGAAACAAATCATGAAAGAAATCATGATGGCGATGAAAAGCGACGCCTAACTCTTAGAGAAAGACAGAAAAAAGTTTATCCTTAGAAAAAAGTTTATCCTTTTCCTGACTCTGATGTTGCAGACATGTTTGAGCAATTAATAGAGAAGCAACTTATTCAGTTGCCAGAATGTAAACGACAATTTGAAGATACAAGCTTTCTTCGAAGACTCCAACTTCAAGAACACTCTCAAAGATTGAAGCTTCTTTGAATATACAAGCTTTCTTCAAAGACTCCAACTTCAAGAACATCCTCAAAGATTGAAGCTCCTTGGAAGATCCAAGCTTTCTTCCAAGATTCCAACTCCAAGAACATCACATGTTTCGCTTCTTCAAATCAAGCGTAAGCATTCAGCTGAGAGAGAATCAGAGGATCAAATTATAGAGATCGGACCACATAGCATCAAATCAACAAAAATTCAACATCAACACAAGTTCAGCTCCACGAATAAAAGTTTTTCGAAAATCTCGTGTGAACAGCAACCTCTAACTAAGTTTTTCCTCTATGGGATTAGATTTAAGGTAAAAAAAGACAAGTAAATAGATGAAAATAATAATAATAATACTAAGCTTAAAAATTATAAATAAAAATTAAAAATTAAAAAAACTAAACTTATATAAATAAATTAATTAATTAAAAAAAGAAAAAAAAGTACAGAGGGTGGCGGCGGCAAGGTTGGCCACCACCCTAAAAGAAAGAAAAAGAAAAAAAGTAATATATATATATATAATAAATATGATAATAATAATAATAATAATAATAATAATAATAATAATAATAATAATAATAATAAAAAAAAAAAAAAAGTCTTTTTCTTATAACTTTTCTTTTTTTATCTCTATTTTTTTTAGAGAGAAGAAAAATGTTAAAAGATCTTTTTTTTCGAGTAACGATAAAAAAAGTAGCAAAACAAAAAGAATTTTCCTTATGCCATTTTTCTTTCTCTTTACGTTTTAAAAAGGAACAAGCATAAGGACTCAATCCCGAAGAAGATTCGCTTGTTGTAAGAGGTGCGGATCCTTGAGAATAAATCCCTACCTAATACAACCTCCAACTAAGTTTTCCTCTATGGGATTAGATTTAGGGTAAAAAAAAAAAAGACAAGTAAATAGATAAAAATGGAAATAACGCACCTTTTGTAGAGAAATACGTATCTTCAAAAAAATTTATGCAGAGCTTCTCTAAGTAAAAATTTGTTTTCTCTCGTAGAGATTCTTTCTAATACCTTTTTTTTTTCCTCCTCTTCTAAATGACAAAAGATCTCTATTTATAGACCTCGGGGTGTGCTATAAATTAGGAAAAAATAAGTATAGAATCAAATTAGGTTATTTTATTGAAATTCTTTTCTCTAAAATAGTAAAAAATATGATATTGAAAGCTTTTGTGTAAAATAAAATACTTTGTTTTTTTTCCTAAAATGATAAGATGAATTAAAAGAATTTTGTATGAAATATATTATTTTACTTTTTTCCTAAAATGATAAGTCAAATTTGATATTAATAAAATAAAATACTTTGTGTTTTTTTTCCTAAAATGATAAAGATAAATTAAAAGAATTTGGTATGAAATAAATTATTTTACTTTTTTCCTAAAATGATAAGTCAAATATGATATTAATAAAATAAAATACTTTGTTTTTTTCCTCAAATGATAAAGATAAATTAAAAGAATTTTGTATGAAATAAATTATTTTACTTTTTTCCTAAAATGAGAAATCAAATATGATATTAATAAAATATTTTGTTTTTTCTAAAATGATAAACGTGATAAATTGATTTTTTTTTTAAGATAGATATTGTAACTCCCCAACAAATCAAGATTTTTCATTTTATTATCTTAAGTGTGGTTATGGAAATTTTGAATTCTTTTGAGGAAACTTCACTAGTGATACTTTGATTTGCTTAATTAATTAAGTTGAGGACATAATTATTTTATTTGGATGATAAAATATTGTTTTTAAATAAAGAGGCTTGGTTGGTTGGTTGAGGAGAGAGATGTGATGATTTAATTTGGAAAAGAAAGAAAAATTAATTAAAAGGAGAGAAAAGGGGAATTTTGGTGAGATTTGGAGGAGAGAGAAGGTGGGGTTAATTGGTGTTTAAATGAGGCCCAGGGACCCGTGCACCATAAAACCCATCACCTTCTTCAAAAAAAAAAAAAAAAAAGAGGAAAAGGGAAGCTAACCCTAAAATTTTTGTGGTTGGAAACCCTAGCCGCGTCGTCGCCATCACCGCCGACCACAACCGTCGCGCCGTCGAGTTTTTTCGCTGTCGTCGTGTCTGAGTCGAGGGTTGCAAAGTCGCGCAGCCCAGCCACTCGCCGCGCTCCGTCGAACAGCCGTCTGCGGTCGAACGAAGCGTCGAAAGTCGAGCCACGCTCTCCAGCCGTCGCCCTTTGCGGATGGGAAGCGTCGTTTGGTAAAGACAGGGCAAGGCGAGGATTTCTCCATATCCTCTAACGATGGCCTTACGTTTGAGGGACGCTTGTGTGTGTCGGAAGACGGTGCAGTCAAGATAGAGCTTTTGACTGAGGCTCACAGTACTTCATTTACTATGCACCCTGGAAGTACGAAGATGTACTAGGACTTGAGGGGTGTCTATTAGTGGAGGAACATGAAGAGAGAAGTGACAGATTTTGTCAGTAGATGTTTGGTATGCCAGCAGGTGAAGGCATCTAGACAGCGGCCAGCCGGGTTGTTGCAACCCTTCAGTGTGCCAGGATGGAAATGGGAGAGTGTGTCGATGGACTTCATTACAGGACTGCCCAGGACTCTAAAGGGCTTTACAGTGATTTGGGTTGTTGTCCACAGACTCACGAAGTCAGCCCACTTTGTTCCAGGGAAATCCACTTACACTGCCAGCAAGTGGGGACAGCCATATATGACGGAGATAGTGAGACTGCATGGAGTACCTGTATCCATCATTTCGGACAGAGATGCTCGTTTCACATCAAAGTTTTGGAAAGGAATTCAGCTTGCATTGGGCACCAGGTTAGACTTCAGCACAGCTTTTCATCTTCAAACCGATGGTCAAATAAAGAGGTTGAACCAGATTTTAGAGGACATGCTGCGAGCCTGTGTGCTAGAGTTTTCAGGGAGTTAGGATTCCCATTTCCATTTGATGGAGTTCGCCTATAATAACAGCTACCAGGCTACTATCGGCATGGCACCATTTGAGGTTCTGTATGGTAAGTGTTGTAGATCTTCCGTCTGCTGGGGTGAGGTTGGTGAGCAGAGGATGCTAGGCCCCGAGTTAGTTCATACCACCAACGCAACCATACAGAAGATCCGAGCCCATATGTTGACGGCATAGACTAGACAGAAGAGTTATGCTGATGTGCGGCGTAAGGATCTCGAGTTTGAGGTGGGAGACATGGTCTTTCTGAAGGTAGCACCTATGAAGGGTGTTCTGAGGTTCGAGAAGAAGGGGATGCTAAGTCCACGTTTTGTCGAACCGTTTGAGATACTAGAGCGGATTGGCCCTGTGGCTTATCGCTTGGTGTTGCCTCCATCTCTTTCTGTAGTGCACGATGTATTCCATGTCTCCATGCTGACGAGGTATGTCACAGATCCGACGCATGTAGTGGACTTCGAGCCATTGCAAATTAGTGAGGACTTGAGCTACAAGGAGCAACCTGTTGAGATCTTGGCAAGAGAGGTCAAGATGCTCTGTAATCAAGGAATTGCACTGGTAAAGGTTCTTTGGCGAAACCATGGGGTTGAAGAAGCAACATGGGAGAGAGAAGAGGACATGAGAGCCCTGTACCCCAAGCTGTTCGAGGACTAGAACTTTCGAGGATGAAAGTTTTCTAAGGAGGGAAGGTTGTAACGCCCCAACAAATCTAGATTTTTCATTTTATTATCTTAAGTGTGGTTATGGAAATTTTGAATTCTTTTGAGGAAACTTCACTAGTGATACTTTGATTTACTTAATTAATTAAGTTAAGGACATAATTATTTTATTTGGATGATAAAATATTGTTTTTAAATAAAGAGGCTTGGTTGGTTGGTTGAAGAGAGAGATGTGATGATTTAATTGGGAAAAGAAAGAAAAATTAATTAGAATGAGAGAAAAGGGGAATTTTGGTGAGATTTGGAGGAGAAGAGAGAAGGTGGGGTTAATTGGTGTTTAAATGAGGCCTAGGAACCCATGCACCATAAAACCCATCATCTTCTTCAAAAAGAAAAAAAAAGGAAAAGGGAAGCTAACACTAAAAGTTTTGTTGTTGGAAACCCTAGCCGTGCTGCCGCCATCACCGCCGACCACAGCCGCCGCACCGTCGATTTTTTCGCTAGCCATCGTGTCTGAGTCGACGGTTGCAAAGCTGCGGTCCGTCGAACAGCCGTCCGTGGCCGAACGAAGCGTCGGAAGCCATCGTCCTTCGCAGATCGGAAGTCGACCTGCGTCTCGCCAGCCGAACTCCCCCGCCTGTAAGCCATCGTCGAGCGCCGCAAAAGCCCAGCCGCCGAAGCCATCGCCTGATTCCCGAAATTGCGACTCGCGCGCGCATGCTTCCATCATCGCGTGTGGACGACCCGACCCGCACGCGCGCCGCACCTTCATCTCTAGCCGAGCTGCACGGCTGCGTGAGCCGCCTTCTACCTAAGCCGAGTCGATGCCTGCCTTCAAGCCGAGCCGATCCCTGCTTTTCTAGCCGTTTTGCCAAACCCCTCTTGAACCACCTAGCCTCTTCCGGTCCTTTGCACTATTTTGGTAAGTCAAATGGGTTTTTAGCATACCCAGCCAAGACTTGAATTTTAACCTAAATAATTTAATTTGAACTAAATTAAATTATTCTCTTAAGGCACATCTTGGACCAATTGACTTTGGAGCATTGGAATTCTTCAGTAAGGGCTCAAGCGTTACAACCTCGACCTAGGTTAAGTCATCTCAACTACATTTTTGGATCTTGGGTCGTTTGGTGAATTAATTATGAAAACTGGGTGTTATTAAACATTTAGGACCTCGCTGCTTGGAAAGCGCATTTTCTTGCTGTTAGAATTCGTTGAGCAAATCTCCAGGTAAGAGATTTCTACTACTAGCTCTACGACTAGAATCATGAGACCGCATGCATTCCTAGTTATGCACTTGAGGACTAGACTGCATAACGATATGTTAATTAGTGAGGGCATGATGTGACTGATGACATGATTTATTATGATGACATGGTATAATGTGTTGACGGCTGGTTATGACTTTATATTTGGATATTGTGATGAAATGTGATATGATGATTAGACTGATATGATTACATGGTGATGTTATGTATATGTATGCTATGGTTAAGGTACCTATTAGCTTAGCCTATTAGAGTCATACCTGCATGGGTGTCCTTCGGGATCACCACCTATTTAGGACTGCGTAGTCCGACGGGACCCCCAGTCTAGCATGGATATAGATATGATTCGAGTGATTCGATAGGATCCTCGTAGCCCAATTGTCTTAGTGTTTCCTCCGGGTTCGCTACAGACCACTATGTCCTAGGTGCTCCCCCAAGACACCGATGACCAGATTTTCGTTCCTACGCGAGCGCATGTTGCACGTGTTCGGGAACGTGCCAGTTATTGGGTACCATTTTCAGGACTCTAATATGAAGTTAACAGGCACCGAGTGGGACTAGTAGTTGGTCCCTTACTGAGTATTTTAGTCCCTTACTGAGTATTTTAGTCCCTTACTGAGTATTTTATACTCACTCTTTCCATGTCACATTTTCAGGTAGAGGTAGGGGTAAGGGCAAGGGCAAGTTGGCGGGCGACCAGAAGTGACCGTGACGAGCCATAGGGATTTCTGCTACCGCTTTACACCCCGTTTAAACTTTTAGCACTTGAGTTTTTATTTTTCTTTATTTACTATTTTGTTTCTTTAAAAGTAGATAGGACCCGAGTAGGATTTTAATATTTGTTTACATTTCGCACATTACCCTGATTTGGTTTTTTTAAATAAATAAAAGTCTGAGGTTTTATTCATTTTAGCCAAACTTTATGACTTTACTTATGTTATTTACATTTAGTAATGACTTCGGCTTAGTATAAGGAGTTGGGTCGTTACAAATACTTTCATTAATAAAATATTTTTTTAAAAAAATAATAATAACAACCGTTATTAAATGATTTTATATTATTATAAAAACTTTACTTTTTTTCTTTTTCTTTTTAACGAAATAAATGAATAAGATATGTTAACCATTGCTGCAATTAATATTTTAAAGAATAAAAGACTGTAGGATAAAATTAGGTGGCTACATTTAGCGCCATTAAACTTAAACAAGAAATCAAGTTCAATGATTGATCAAGTCATTTAAACAATAAATTAATACAAGACCAAGTACGGAATTCGAACCAGAATGCATTCATTCATCATTCAAAGTAAAAGTTCTCAAGAAAATACACCTAAAATCCTATTCTCTCAATAAAAAATATCTCTAGTTCTTCATCATTCTTGGAAAAGTTTCAAAGAATTTGATGAACATCAAAGTAATCTTCAAAGAGACTTAAGAGAATTTTAACGAGTAGATTTGAGAGAAAATTACAATGCAGGGAACACTTTTGTCACACCCCCTACTAGATCACCTACTTTTGACCCAAGAAACGGTGTGAACTCAACCAATATCGTTACACTTTTGAACAACACTAATTGACCATGACTATTGAACCTTTTCAGAATCGTAAACAACTTTTAGTAAAATAACTTATGCAGCAGACTAACATAATAGACATAGATTAAAAAACTTCAATACATAATTCTTAAAATAAGTTAAGGGTAAAGGCCATTGAATACATACTAGTTTTTAAACAAAACAAAAATTAACCACTTGGCAAACTTATCTTCAAACATGTCTATATGACATGGCTTGACCTAGGTACTAACTAGAAGAACAAAACCTAAAAACAACTGGCAAAGCAATTGGAAACAACGGTTAGTCTTTCGGATCACTATCTCTTCTTGGAAAGTAGAAAACATTTGGAAAGGGTGAGCCAAATAGCCCAGTGATTGATGGTTTTTAAAACATACTTTTAAGATAGTAAGTCTTTAACAATTAACTCTTTAACGTAAATGTATATCAAACTTAAAATATTTAACTCAAACATATTCATTCATTTACTATACCTAGAAGAACCATCGGGACCAAAACAATAAACTAGGCTTCGAAGTCCTATCCCATGATATGATATTTACGAGATAGAAACTAAAATCAGTAGTGCCCTATCTCGCTATAGCTACAATGAGATGGAAAACTAGGCATCTATAGAACCCTCATCTCATTAATTTGTCCTAGTGATAGAAAACTAGGTATTTATTGAATACCTTCAACAAAGGAACCTTTGTGCATAGGCAATATCCCCTGAAGGATCGCTATATATATCTAAGAACATTGTAGGTATAGCCTAAAACATGCTAAAGTCATTTCTTAACTTAAATATTTTAAAAACTTATCATAAACATACTTGCCTGTAAATCTTGTTAACAAGTACTTGGTTGTCAAAGAATCTCTAAATTTATATGCTTTATAAACATTTTGTAAATAAGTATACTCAAGCATTGAATCACCAAATTGTGCTTTAAACATTTGATAGTAAATCATGTTTAAAAAGTCAACTTAAAATTGTTTTGTCACTCACAGATGGTGGCTTAGGTTCTTGGTTTGTACACTTGCCTAATCTCTTCTTTTCATGAAATAATGATATTTAAATCTAATTTAATCTCTTTGATTAAGAAAATACAAAAACTTTACTTAGACATGGAAAAAATATCAAAAATAGCCCAAAAATGCCTTATGGCATTGGCTGGCATGTATGGATGGGTGGCAAGGGGGCTGGCGTGGGCTGATCGACTGTAGGGGAAGTTGGTGTGTGTGTATGGCCCTGCTTAGGTGTCGTACGTGCCTGGTGCCTGCGCCTTATGGACCATGATGCTTGGCCTATCTGTGTCATGCCTTGAAACTGGGTTCTCAAACAAAATCATTTTTTCAACTTTGGAGGGTAATAACTCAAAATCCAGAACTTAAATGACAAAACTTTCTTCTACAAATTTTTGTTGAATTGGCTTAAGTATCTATCTCATAATTTTAGCTCTTAACTCTAAGTGATGCATCATATGGCCTTTGAAAAGTGAACAATGGTTAATAATGTCTGAAAAATGACCTTTGATGCTTCAACTCTAATTTTAACCTTTTTCCTACACTCTATTCGGTCCAGCAGCCTCCCCTTACATCTAGACCTAACTTAATAATTTTTTTCAAGTGGAAACAAGAAAATGATCACACGAGTGGATTTGATGCACTTCTCCTTCAAAGTTAACCTATTTATAGAAGGTCTTGCATGGTTTCAAATTGGCACCTCCTACTTACATTTTCCACCTCAAACTTGCATGAATTAATCTTGACACCACCTACTTGTCCACTTCACACCTTCTACTAATCTCTTTACACCACATGTTTTCATGACTCAAAGGTCTTGCATGTCTTCCACTCTTACTTAATAGCAACAAAATTTTCTTGTCCTGACATGTTCATTTCTTCTTGTCACTAAGCCCCTTTCTTTTGACTTTCCGGAAGAAATATGACCTTTGATGTCAGTTGAAGAAAATGAAAATGAATCTTTAATGTCGGTTTTTAAAATGTAGATCTTTAATGTAAGTTTTAAACCAACATCATTAATGTCAAATTTAAACGACAATAAAGATCCCCTTTTATAAAATTGACATTAAAGATATACTATCCCTACGTTTGTTCTCTAATTTGTAATTTATTTTCTATGTTATTAGGGTTATAGCCCATTAGGTTCCTTCTTCTTCAAAACTGTGTGACTTCCCTCCATTTCCATCTTTCCATCCCCGTGCGAAGAACTCCCTCCATGCAGTCCTCAACTCTCAACCTCGCTCACATCCCGTTGCTAGTCTTTGGTCGTCATCCACCATTCTCACTGTTGACCCTCTTTTGTCGGCTGTCCTTTTCAGATCAAAGTTGTCGTTGTTGTTCGTGAGTTTCTCGTGTATCTCTCTCTTCTGCCTTTTTTTGAGTTGTAAATGATTAACCAAAATTTGTTCAGATTTTAGTTCCTCTCCTTGTCCAACTCATATCCGGGCTAGACGACCATCTTCGACGCTCATACTCGGGTAAGATTCGTTCATGCTCCATCCACGATTCAAAACCTAGAATTAATTCTTTTCTTAACTGATTTGTGTAACTGATTAGAACCTTTCAATTCTACAACAAAAGAGAAAAAAAAAAAAGAATAGAAAAACAAAAACATGGTCTCCTAATTTGATAGCCACTTAAAATTTGGTTAAAACCCACGGCAACCTGTCCCTTAGTCTGATTTTTATTTTTCCTTCTAAAGCCCATGGCGTAGAACCCATAGTACTAACCTTCAATAGAGAGAGAAGAAGGACGGTGGGTGAAGAATGATTTCGAAGAACTCCAGATTTGGCTTCAACAAAGTGTGAAGCATCTTTAGCAACTCAGGATTCCTCTTTAATACGTATTCTCTTCATTTTAGTTGAGAATTAATTAAAACCCTAAGGGTGTGTTTGGGGGAGGGAAAGAGTTATGGGGGAAAAGGATTATTATAATCCTAGGATTATGATAATCCTAGTATTATGATAATATGTGTTTGGGGGAAGATTTATTATTGATAGTGTTATGATAATATGTGTTTGGGGGAAGAATTATTATTGGTAGTGTTATTATAATATGTGTTTGGGGGAAGAATTATTATTGGTAGTGTTATAATAGTATGTGTTTGGGAAAGGGATTATTATAGTAGTGTTATAATAATATGTGTTTGGGGAAAGAATTATTATAGTAGTATTATTATAATATGTGTTTGGGGGAAAGATTATTATTATAGTATTATTATAAAATGTGTTTGGAGGAAGAGTTATGATTGTAGTATTATTATAAAACTTGTTTGGGGCAAAGATTACGTTAATTAGATTTATGTTATTTTTTTTAAATAAGGAATCTTAATATAAGAATAAAAAATATATAATTTTTTTTTCATGATCAATATTCAATTATGTAATTAGAATAATCTAAACATAATTCTGTAACTAGGTTTTGAAAATATAATTCTCTTACGTTATGTCGTCCAAAATTAATTCGTAAATCCGTAAATTCATTAGCGTATTTAAACCAAATTATTTCCACGTATTACCAACTTATAAATATTGTAAAAAAAAAACTTGAACGAAAACACTACATTAATAGGATAATACAACAATTCATACCATTACATTTTAAAGCGAAACGAAACTACAAACTAATTAACTTCAACAGAATTTAAAGTTCGTTATATAATAAGACATAACAAGTTAGAATAATAACATATAGTCCAAGTAAGAAAAGTTTCATTAATACAAATAAAACAAACTAACTAGTCATTGGTTTTCTTGAAGAATGAGGCTGCAGTACGGGTACTTCATATGGTCGGGAACTTCAAGGAAAGCTTTCATGTCATCGACGTTACGCATAAGTATACGCATTAAGCGACACCTATCCATCAATGTGAGCTCAGGGATGGCCTCCAAATGTCGAACAATCTCTTGACGTGTTTGGGTAGCATCTTGACGTTGTAGGATAGGCCATTCAGCAATGCGATGAAGTTGTTCATTTCCATACTCAATGGCAGTACGAACTATGTCCCCACTATCTGTGGCATGTCCTGGACGTTTCCGCTTAGACCCGCTTGAAACATTTCTACGTTCACTGACCCTAGCGGTTCTTGTTTCCATCAAATCATCAGGCGACATGTTCAATCCCGGACTGTACATTGGCGGAAAGTCCGTATCTGGCATAGCATCAGCAGCTCCTGCGTCATACCCAGGAGGATCGTTTGACCCAATGTCCGCAAAACTCTCAGCCCGACCTCCTGTTGCACGATCTTTGCCAAACACGTACGACAGTTCGTCATAGTGGACAAACGACTTATTAAGGAGGCCTTTCGCCGCCGGATGACTCTGTATAAGTGCAATAATAAATTATTAGTCCATGTATTCAAATAATCAAACAAGTGTTCAAATATCTAGTAACGCACCTTTACCCAATCGTCAAAGACTTCTTTCTCAGCGACGATGCGTTTTTTTTCATCATTCCACCCAAAACCACTACAGTTTGGGCCACGCATCTCCGCAAGTGCGTGAAACATTCTCTTCATCAATTTGATTCGACTATCGATGGTTGAAGCATGGATATTAGAACCTGGGATCTTGAACGCCATCATTCTCGCCAGCTGATTTAAGTACCCGGGACGAAAGGTCCCATTGTCGGACCTCCACCCACCAGCATTGACCAACTCCACGAGGCACTCCACGAGGCCTGCCTCTTCCTCTTTAGTCCAAGTATGTTTAGGTAGTCTCGATGAACTTGTCATGCTAGACGTAAAACGCAAAACATATTAGTTTCATTAAGTTCCGTATGATTAGATAACATACATACGATTAATTTCATAGTACAATGAACTCCTGCTGAAAAACAGTTTGGCAGTAAGTTAATTGGTTAACCAATACATTCAAAATAATCATGTTACAAAAACTATGACAAAATAAGACTTATTGGCAGAACTACTTAAGTATGAAAATGAACGGGGAACATTTAATTTTTCTATTGGTTACGCAACTCCCATTCAGTAAACATTTCTTCTGCAAGGTTGTCCCTCCATTGACTCCACTCATTCGACGTCTCTATGTAATGTATGTCATCCGCGGCAGTAGTCGCGTGGGTGGAATCAACCTCATCTATGTTGTCTTCTATATCAAAGTTCGTCATCTCCCTATTGATAAGGTTGTGGAGGAGACAACATGCGAGTATTGTGCGACATTGAACTTCTACAGGATAGTATGACTTTCCCCGCAGTATCGCCCATCGACCCTTCAAGACACCGAATGCTCTTTCGATTACATTACGAGCAGAAGAATGTTTCATATTGAAGAACTCTTTCGACGTTGAAGGTGCATTTTCAGGGCCACGCCATTCTTGTAAGTGATAGCGTTGGCCTCTGTATGGTGCCAGGAAACCCTCCGCATTTGGGTACCCGGCATCAACCAAGTAGTAATAGCCTGTAATCACAATGCACGATTAAAATGTCGCAGTTGTTACTTCTAAAATTCCATTGATAGGTACAATGCCCTTGTTACTTACCCTTGGGCACCTTAAGCCTATTAGGTCTTGAAAGGGCATCACGGAGGATGCGTGAGTCCGCAGCTGATCCTTCCCAACCGGCAAGTACGTAAACAAAATCTCCTTTCGTGTCACACACGCCAAGTACATTTGTGGCCACCTCCCCCTTGCGTGTTCTATACCTAGCCCGGTCACTTGCTGGAACGTTGACTTTTATGTACGTGCCATCTAATGCACCTAGGCAATTCTGCATCGCATAACTAAAATTTATTGAGAAGAACTAATGTCGTTGTGTTGGAAGTACGTAGTTCGAGACAAATGTGTACCTCAAACCACCTCCATCTTTGATCTGTGCATTCATTAGGCACTGGTTGTGGTTTTTTCAACAGCTCCTCATGAAGTCGAATGACAGCCAACAAGACCATGTTGAAATGGCGGGAAATTGTCTCACCCGACCGCATGAACTCTCGTTGAATGACACGATTTTTCACATCGTGCGCAAGAATGTGGAGGAACATTGCTACCATCTCCTCAACATCGACGACTTCCGTCGACGTTAGTCCAGCAATGGTCCTCAGTAGGTGACACAGAATGGCGAAACATCTTCGGTCCATTCTCGTACTTTGGCGACAGACAAGGTCTGACCCATGAATCATGCGAAAGTAAGCTAACTGTCTAATCCTATGCCTAGTTTCATACGGGATGTGCGTTATCCTCTTGGTATCGTTGTTCAAGAGCTCCAACATTAGTAACAACTGTCGTTGGGATGCTATGAACGCATTTACAATAGACGCCAACTCCTGTTCGTCCATTGTAAATTATAGATTGACACCCTGTTGGAAAATAATCCTAACAACGCGTTAATTTCAAATGTTAACCTAATCACATAATACCAATGTTGGTTTTCAAATGTTGGAAATATCTTGAAAGGTAAACTAAGTTAATATGTTTACAAATTAAGTAATTGACTTCTACTACTTTTTTTAAAATACGTTTTTGTGCAAACTTCATTTATGTTTATGTTTTGATTTATGAATATATGGAAGTATACGTATTTTAATTTGCGAAATAAAACATATTGCTAATTATCAATTGAAATCTATCGTGATAATTAGTTTGCGAAATAAAACATATTGCTAAATAGTATCATCCATATAATTTTTCTTACGTGACATTTATATAAAAAAAATTCCACCTAATATAAATTATATTGCTTGTAGGAAACTGGCTTCTAAAATTAGTAGGATTCAAGAAATCAATTCTTTTTTCTTTTTATACTTTCCCTTATTCTCGTTATTATGCATCATCCACTCATATGTCTCCAATTTGACCACTGAATTTGTATTTTATAGCGTCTCATTGTTGGAACGTTTCTATATTCTTTAATAAATAATTCAAAATTACAAACGTAATTAAATAACATTTTTTTTATACAAATTCACAAAATTGAAAACTAGTAAAATTAGGCAAATTTTAATCTACCTCAAAATTATATGTGACTACAACTAGTACAAATAATAGTTTTTTCTTTCCAAAAGTAAACTAATATTTTATTTCGAAAATAATAAAATTTCAAGTTTAGGTTGGAAAAAAACAAACAGATTACAAAGAAATGGAAAATACTTATGTGGTTGGTTTCTTATTTTTTTTAGAATAATTGTTATTGGTCGAAACATACCCTAAATAAAATGAAATTATTACCGGTTGCTTCATCCTTTATGAAGAAGGGGCACGTTGATTGTGATTTAAAAAATTTTTAAAAAGACTCGAGCAATGCTTTTTAATTAGTTAAAAACAATTTTATTTATAGTATTTAAAATGTATTTTATTTGTAGTACAAATTTAAAAAGTAGTGATTTTTAAGACATGAGAAATGATTTTAAACTTACAAACATGCAGTGGTTGAAAGTGTATATATATATATATAATTCACAAGCAAAAGTAGATATTCCATTATTATTAATACCATCATATATATTTTATATGGTTCATTAAATGTGATATTTTATTTTGTTTCATTCAAGGGTTTTAAGAATTTATTTACCAAACAAGAAAGTTTCAATTTCGGAAATTTTCTTAAAACATAATTCAATTATCTTTTTTAAAAAAATGTTAAACGAGAAATAACACTTGGTGTGAAACTTGATTCCTAATAAAATTAAGGGATGGATAGGAATGAAAACTCATCTTCAACCCCATCCTATGAACTCGTACATCTCTATTATGTCAATACTCAAAATATAAATTTTAAAAATATAAGAAAAAATTTGAAGCTATTACATATTAATATAAACAAATGTAAACGTCTGAGGATTTATAACTGAAACAAAAATGTAATAAAACAACTAAGTACAGGAATATATAGATCGACTTCGTCAAAGAAGGAGTTTTATAACCGTAGTACCTCGTTTACGAATGCTTCAACCTTTACAACCTGAAGATATAGACAAAAAATGAGTTTGTTATTACATATGCATGCCGGTAAGGATAACGTATTGTAAAAAAATGAATGACAAAACGAAAATGAAACATACCTTAACCGAAACGAAACTTCACAAATCGATGGAACGGGTCAAAAAATCAAACAAGGTGTGAGTACATAATGTATGTAAAAGAACATAGCCTCAGAGTTAATTTGATTACCGCAAAGACGTTCAAGAAGAACGCAGTTACGGTACCATTTTTTGCGGTGGAGTTCATATCATCATATGTAAAACAGAAGCAACCAAATAGAGACATAAAATACAGCAAGCATTACTTGTGACAGTGCAGAAGGGAACAAAGCATTACTTGTCACAGTGCAGAAGGAAACAAATTTACAAAAGCACTCTTATGTAAAATACAGACAAAGGCAAAGAAGGGGAAACACAGGGCAGAAGGCAAAGAAGGGGAAACACAGGGCAGGGGCTGAATTGAAAAAAAAAATTAGCATAGTTGAAAAAATATCAATTGTCGTTCGAAACATGATAAACATACCATATAACAAAGAATCGAATGCAAGTATAGCAATGGAATTTGAATAACATACCAAAGACAAATGCAAGTATACCAAGAAGGAAAATTAGTTGAATATGGAATGGAAGGAGGAAGGGTCCATTATATAGAGGGAGTATAAACCAGCAGTAAAGAAACCCAACAAGAATCCCATAAAAAAGGGGACCCAACAAGAATCCCATAAAAAAGGGGACCCAACATGAATCCCATAAAAAAGGGGATTTCACAAATTCAGTCAAACTTCAAGGACGTACTGTATTTTTTTTAAACAGAAGCACACAGTATCCATGACATTTTTTTTAACAGTAGGCAAAACAAATAAAAACATGTTCAACAGCATGGATATTACAACAAAATTTAGCTCATTAGGAGGCAGAAGAACATATGAATTACAACATATGAAATACATATGAATAACAGAGAGTGCGGATGATAGAAGAAATTCGGAATACATGTGAAAAACAGAGAGCACGGATGATTAATGAAATTCACAGACAAGGCAGTAAACAAAATTTCAACATAAGGCCTCAATTAAACTCATGATCACGAACAGGAATAAATATTAGACTGATAATAAGAAAGAAATTGCATAATGTAATCAGATTAACCACCGCAATGCTCATCATCGGCTGACCATACCTTTGGTGCACACCGAAGACCCCTGCCGTGCTCCGCCATGCCCGTACTCGAATTCCTTTCACCGATTTAGTGTAGCATCTACCATAAATGGTTGTTCGGTATGAAAAAAGTGTAGTAAACTCGTTCTACGACTGGCAAGAGTGGGGAGCGGCAAGGGTTTGTTCGGCATACAAACCGTATGGAAATATGGAGAGAGGATGAGAAATGTTTCGGAGGTCACGCACGTTGGTGGCAACCGATCAACGAAACAGAGAGATTAAGAAGGGTTTCGGGAAGAGTAGGGCAAAAAATGGAGGACGAAGAACACGGACATCTCCTTCGAATTCAACGAAGGAGATGTAAATTATTTTGAAGACGGAAAGAGAAGAGAGGTAAAAGGGAAGTAATCAGAGAAAAAAAGGGAAGATAATGAAGGGAAAACGTCAGGAAAATCGCGAGAAGAAGTACGGCAGCAGATCGGAAAATGGTAGGGTTAGGAGACGCGTACGACGGGTAACGAAGTAGAGAAGGTAGGTTAAAAGGGGGATTAGGATAACCCTAATCCCCTTTCAACAAAAAACTTGGGCCAAACAAGGTTTGGCCCAAAATCAATTTCCTTTTCCCTCTAAAACCGAGGCCCAAACACACCCTAATTGTTTATTATTTTCTTTGCCAACCCATCTACTTGCGTTAAATAATTTAATAGCAAAGACCATTTGCGTGATATTTCTTTTGTTAGTTTAAGTAATTGTTTATAATTAGTTTTTCTTATGTTTATTGAATTGTTACTCAAGTGGAATAAAATGGTTGGATTGTCTTGTGATTTGTAAAGTGAAGGTCATATATGTTCTGTTTTATTGAATTTGATACTGAAATAGATCATATAAAGTGTTTTTTGTCCTACTGACCTTCTATTTGGTTTTTGTTTAATTTTTGCTACTTCAATATAATCGTCCATTGATACCTATTTGTTAGAATTTATATTCCACATTTTTAAATTTCTCCATATTAGTTAGCTTGATCAATTATTTTTGTCTCCTATGTTTATTTTAAAATTCCTAATACCTCTTATTTACTACTATTATTTTTCTATAATGAATTTTTTTGTTATCCCCCAAGAATTCTAAGCTTTTGCTGAGTGTTTGAGTAATAGTTCAAGTCTCTTAGTTCCTCTTTAGCGGGTTAGTTTTCAACAACTTAAACATTGTCAATAGTCTCTTAGCCATTTAGTGGAGGTTTTGTTTGTAGTTTCACATTGGATCTCACAGGTTAATTATGACATTTGAGATGTTTTATTAGTTCATGTTTTTATGTTTTATGTTTTGATTGAAATGGCAATTGTATTCTCTTCGTTAACTAGTAATGTACTACAGGAAAACACGAGGAATGGGATCGGGTCGCAAGTTAAAGTCACACCGTAGAAAACAAAGGTAGACTGACAAAGCCTACAAGAAATCCCATCTTGGAAACAAGTGATATCAACCTTTCTAATATAGTTTTAGGTAGGGTTTTGGTTTGAGTTCCCCTCTATGTTCTGTCGAGCTTGGGATTTTGTTGGCCAGTTTTAGGTAAGGTTCCCATCCCAGTGATACCAACATTTTTAATATAGTTCTAGTTAACTACTGTGTTCTAACGCTGAAGCATTTCCTAATGGTTTAAGACTTAGACCAAACCTGGCCCACAGACAAAAATTTGGTTCTTATCTCCTTATCATTTGTAGCTTTGAATCATCCTACATATTCATTGTTTATATGATCAATAATAGCTTGATTTTTTATTGTTTGGCAATTCACTGAACCAAACCCATGAATTGTACTCTTTAAAATATTTAATAGATGTATTCTAATTAGAGGACTTTCAGTTGTAATCAGTCTTTTGAAGAAATGGTTGCAACGTGTCTGGTGAAAGATCAAACCAAGAGGCCAACAGCTGAGAAACTTCATTGAAATATTTGAGCAGAATCACGATACAGTTGAGGCACAATAAATATTTCAATCCTTGAAAATAGCTCATGATGGTTGGCTTGGCGAGCTATTCTATAAGGTAATCTCTGAAATATATTTCATTAATATTTTGGCAGTTTTCATCCTTTTGAAATGAGAAAATTATTTTTCCTCTTAATTTATTTACAGATTCATGAAAAATACCTTATCAATACGTTATTAGTTTGTTCAACACTAATTAGGCAGAAAAATGGAAAGGGATAATTTAGTATCAACATAATTGGGAATAAATTCTAAATAAAATTTTTTTTATCAAAATAAATCTTAGTTTTTGGCTGAAAGTATCCATCTTGAGTTTTCGTATGTGAACAAATATCCACATTGGCATGTTATATGTAGGATGCTGCAATTTATCTTTTTTGTTTCTTTTTGGTTTACTCCTAACAGTTTTGGTTATGGCAATCACTGTTTTCATAATAATGATCACTAACTTTTAAAACCATCCACCAGGGAAGTCTGTCGCTGAACTTATGATTTCTATCACTAAGACACAAACAAAAGTGGAACTCATCCTTTAAGGTACTAAAGTTTGAGGAAGGAGGTATTCCTTGTATGCACACAACATGAAAGACCTATTTGAAAAGTTTAATTGTCTTTCAGTTTTTTTTTTTTTTTTTTTTTTTTTTGTTATTTGCATAGTTTTGTGTCTGGTTATAACATAAAGGAATCTTATTGAAGAGATCTGGAATTTAACTCATAATCACCTACTTAGTATCAAGGGCAAATTCTTTTATTTTTCAGTAAAAGACAATAGGATGTGAGAGATTCCAATTCACGATTGGTAATTTTGATTCAGCTAGTGATTACGTAAAGTTGATGACAACTTTTCCTTTCTATGCTGAATGACGTTTTACCTGATCATGTTACCTGTCTGGTTATAATGATTGAATTGTACACGTAGGCCCATTTTACCTATTCAGCTAAGGGAACTGACTTCAAGTAAAAATGCTCGTTGTGTACATGGATTTGTGATTGGAATTTTTGTTTTGTGATTATGTTTAGCTTTGTTTGGTACCTCTTTAAATTTATTACAGGTATATTCCTACATGTCGAGCTTTCTGTTTATGTTAATAATGGTCCCCATCTTTTATAGGATACCTGATCTCCTTATTTTGATGTGATTAATAAGTAAATTTAACTACTTATTGAATGCATCTTCTTTACCACGACATGATATGCATCTATTGTACCTCAACGTCTAAATACCTCACGTTTAGCTTTGTTTTTGTATTGTTTGTAGAATGATTGAAGTAATATCGGGTTGAAAACTAAGCGATTGTGTAGATAGCCAGGCGATCGTTGAAGGTTGAAGGTTGAATATTGAGAAGGCATTTACGATTTTTCTTATTTACGTCTTGTATTAGGATCTTTTTGATGTACTGTTGTAGAATGTATATATAAACACAATATTAAGATTTTATTTTGTGTACAAATGTAAAAGACAAATATTATAGTTTTTAAAATAATTTAATTTTATTGATTTGTTGGCTTGAGAAAAAAGATTTATCTACACGGACCCAATGTGGGTTTATAAAAAATGGACAATAATGCAACAATTAAATAGTTTTTTTATAAAAATGGACCTAAAAGCAAGGCTTTAATGTCAGTTTTAAACTGTCATTATTGGGGATTTATAATGTTGGTTATAAACTGACATTATTGGCCTCTTTAATATCATTTTTTAAACCGACATTATAGGCCTCTTTAATGTCGGTTTCAAACTGACATTATTGGCTTCTTTAATGTCGATTTTAAACCGACATCAAAGCCCAACCGACATTAAAGGGCTTCAATAACACTATCAAAGATGTCGGTTGAAAATCGACATTAAAGGCCTAGTAGTAGCCCTTTCATTAAGAATATGATATGTTTGGCATGCTGAATGATTTACAAGCCCCGATTGAACAGGAAGAAGAAACAAAGGAAGGTCTTTTGGAGGATGAAAGACCGAGGAATATTGGGGTAGATATACAACAAGATACAACAAACATATTTTTAAGACTTATTGAATGAAGCCTGTAATTAGTTGTATGCCGATTGTTCTGAATTTTATCCTCCTTAAGTGTTTTGGTTAAGTTGATGCACATGAAGATTCTAAACAATTGGAGTAACAAGTCCTTCGACATGTTGTTAGAACTCTTAAGAACAACGTTTTCAATGTGTAGTTGTACTATCCATAGTTCATTTTATGAAGCCAAACAAAAACTTCGTGCTTAGGCAAGTACGACTGTGTATTGTACTGAAAAGAGTTTGTTGATTTGCAACATTGTCCTACATGTGGTGAGGCTTGGTACAAGGTTAATCATAACATAAGGTATTATACCACTTTCCTTTGGTACCAAGATTACAATGCTTGTTCGTCTTACAGGAAGGGTCCACTTGCGTGAGATGACATAGGGGTAAACATGTTAAAACAGATAATGTGTTGAGACATCCAGTTGAAGCGGATGGATCGAAACACTTTGATTATGAATTTCCTGATTTTGCTTATGATCCATGGAACGTTCGTTTAAGGTTAGCTTCATATGTGTTTAATCTATTTGGTCATATGAGTACCTTGAACAATATGTGGCCTGTTGTATTACAATTTGCCACCATGGAAATGCATGAAAGAAACAAATTTCTTCATGTCACTGCTCAATGCCGATCCTAGATCTCCTAGTAGGGAAATCAATGTGTATCTTCAACCATTGATTGAGGAACTGAAAGAGTTATGGAATTCTGGGTACGTACGTATGAGTCTCTTACAGGTCAGTTCTTTTAACTACATGCAGCCTTCTTGTGGACAATTAGTAACTTTGTAGCGTATGGTGACCTATTAGAGTGGAGTACAAAGGGTAACGGGCATGTCCCATATGCATGGGTGATAGATCGTCGTTCGTGATACGAGGTAAAATATCCTTCAGGTTATAGAATTGTGTGAGACTAAAAATCTATCTCATGATTTCTTCTTACGTTCGTTGTTATATTGGATGCATTATGGGTGGGCTAAGATTTCACACGTCAGAATGTCATTTCTGACGCACTACACAAAACAGTGGAGTGATGCTAATTGGTGAAAGTAATGCAAGTGAAAGTGACGACAAAAATTTCTACGGTATTCTGGACGAAGTGTTACAAGTTCAACATCTGATGGAAAGAAGTGTTTGTTTGGCTATTTAAGTATCAGTGGTATGATACGAACGTCAAAAAAAGTTAAAGAACACAGGTACGTCCACTACACATTTTGTTTTCATTTGAAATGTATTTAAGTTAACCATGCTAATATGTTGTTTTTTTGTAATGTGTAGCATTTTTTTGTGCTTTATTTCAATGATCAAGAAATGAATAGGTTCGTTAAGCATCAAATGCTCAGTACCTTTAAAGAATTCAAGGGCAACTGTCACAAGCACTTCAAAAAGTACAACCCTAATGGGACGTATAGAGGATTGACACTACCTCTGTGATCATTTCGTGAGTCGTGCATTCCAGCTGAGAAATTAAATTTTTGTAATGGTTAGTTTTTTTTTTCAACTTTTAATATGTATAAGAAATCAGCAATATAATTCTTTTATTGCAGGAGCAATCACGGACTAAGAAGACTGCTAGACAGAAGTAGCCTTACAATCATAGCAATAGGTCGAAGTCATTTCTACAATGACAACATGAGCTTGCGGAGCAAAGAGGGAAGCCAGTCGATCGTGTGAAGCTATTCCAGTAAACACACGTGCGAGACGGGACTTCATTTCACAAGCCACAGAGGATGCACATGTAAGTTATCCAAACAATACTTCTGCCCTTATTTGTCCTCTTTAATTTATTTGTGACTTACTAACTTAGTTTCTAAATTTGTTGCAGAATCAAATGTTGGTAGTCTAGTCCTAGCCTACCCTAGAGGGTTTTTAGCCATTCTCTAGAGACGAGATATGTGAGACTGTGTTGGGTAGACGATCAGGCTACTCAAAAGGCCTTGATAAGTGGAACAAATGCAGAAGGTCATAGAAGACATGACTCAAGCACAGCAAGGCCACTACATGATCCTTTACTTTGTGGTACATATATATGTTTTCCTTATTCTTAAGTTCTTGAAATGACATTATTCAGTGATGATATGCATATGTACTAAACTTAGGCACTTTTGTATCATTATAGGTCCCACAATGTAGAATGACGTACGAGGCTCGTTAGGAGACATACTTTATTTTGTATTGATTTTTGTGTACTTTTTTTTAAACATTTACTATTTCTTATTTATATTATGAAATTTGTTTAAATTTTTAACTTTGTTGTATTATGAACATTTACTATTTTTGATTCCATAATCATATTTATATTTTGTTCAATTTGATATTTTATTTTGGTGTTTACTAATTTATTTGTGAATTTTCTGTAATTTAATATCGTATAAATCGTACTAGAATCAAAAACAAATATGGATATTTTAATTGAATAAAAAAACATTCAATATATATATATATATATATATATATATATATATATATATATTTAAACTATTTCTTGACGCACCACATACGTCAGGAATATGATATATATCTTGACACACCTGAGAAAGCGTCGGAGATGGTTATTTCTGATGCATGACTGATGTTGGACATGTGGACATTGGGGATGGTTTGTTTCCGACGCATGAATGACGTCGGAAATGTTGCCGCCGGTAGATATACTCTCGATATCGTGTTGGTGATGCGTCAGAAATTTGTCTCTCGATGTATTTCTTTAACTCTCTTTTCAAGAGTGGCCCCACTTTTTGTAGTGTGATCTTGGATATTTTAACCAAGAAAACTTCGCACTTTTATGGTGGTATCACCTATCACATGAACTTGAGACATCAATTAAGTTGTCAGTTGAATTTGAAATTTGATTAAAGAAGGAAAAAACACATCAATTAAGTAAAACCTAAAACAATTGTAAATAAAGCAGCATAAAGAAGGAGAATAAGGAAAGGAATAAGAGAATACTTAATATATGAAAAGGAAGTTGTCACTTGTGAGACCCTGATCATCTCCTATGTTACGCGATAAAACTATGCAGTAAGAGTTGTCAAACGTTGAGGAAGTTCTTATGTGTATGCGTTTGTTGGAGGCTAGAGATTCCTTCACAAGGAAGCATTTGACATCATCCTTATGTCTGAAGGGCATTGCTCAATAAGTCAGCATTCTGACCCAACCGTCTGCTAATGATTAGAATTTTGACGCTGGGAGTGATGTAGCAGTAGGCAATTCATTGAAACTCACAGCCAAACAGACGTAATCATGCCGGTCTAGAAGTGTACACCAAAAAAGTGTATAAATAGAAGAATTGTGGGCAAGTTTTAGAGTTTGATATGAAATTTGAGCTATGTAAGAGCTAGAGGAACTACAAGGCATTAAGCAGGTTTCCTTAGATTAGTCTCGAGTTCAAGTTTGACGAGGAGTTTGGCCATGTGCTTAGGCCAGAAGGAAACCTTATCTTGATTGTGAGTAGTTTTAAAATGTTGTAAGAATGTCCAAAATGGTCTTTGACTCATTTTAACTCTTTGATGGAAAAACCAAAAACAAGCAGAGACATGTAGCAGCGAAAGATAAAGATCATGCTTTACTTCTATATGCATCTAAACGATTTAGAAGCTAAAATGCACATGCTATGCCATGGACCTAAACGAAGAGAGAGGAAGGTAAACAATATTCTTACCTTTGTAGTTCAGAACCTCTTCTTTAATCCAACGCTTCTCCTCTACTTGAAAAATACGAGCTAGGACAGCCACCAAGCTGACCTACTATGCTTAGAACCAAAAACGGAGTTGTGGGGCTCGGTTATGCGAAGAATATTGAGAGAGATGGGAGTGTATCGCTTTGGTGTTGTTTTTAGAAAAAAACTCATCTATTTTCTCATTCGATAATGAGAAATTTTATATGAAATCTACATGCAAATTACATGCAATATTATTTCATATAAGTCCAACACCTCATTAATCCATCAATTATCAATGGGATTAGTTCTTCAAATTCACAATTAATTTCCACATTGTCCATTAACCGTTAATTAATAGAATAATTAATCAAAGGGGCATTTTGGTCATTTAACCAACTTTAGTCAAAGTCAAACTTTGACTTTTCTAGTCAAAAGTCAACTTTTTGACTTTTTACTAATTTTTCCATCTTGACTAATTCTAACCTCCCGAGTATGAATCCATATTCGTTTCTCTAGAATTCAAATCATATTTGAATATAAATCCGATCAAAATTCATAATCAACATGTTGACTTTTTTACCGTTCTTTAAACTTTTAAAGCTTTTAAATATGAATCAATATTCATATTTATTTAAATCATATTTAAACTTAAAGTTTATTTCTACCGACTTCTATCTTATATATATGTGTCGGTTTCTCCCTCTTATCTTTATTCGAACAATTCGAATTACTTCAACATACTTGTTCTTAGTTGAATCCATATGAGCTAGTAGGGGAACCTAATGGACCTATAAATCATGGGCTCCAACGATCCGAGATTAACTGGCTAAACTCTTTTAGACCAAAGTTAATCAACATTCGTTAGCTAAAGAGTCATTCCACTAACGACTCTTAGTTGCACTCCCCTCACTATAGATATATTTCTGTCCACCTGATATAACCATAATGGGTAAGTCGATCCTTCACAGGTTGTTCGTAATCTTGGCTACGTCAAAAAAACCGTTTTACCCTCGAGTTTACATCTTGCTCTTTAAGACCCACTGATCCACTATTGAACAATTGATTTATTGTCCAACCTATAAACCAAAATCCTTTTCGAGCCAATGAGAAGGTGGGGCCCCTTGTTCAAGACTTGGATTCAGTCCTTAAGGGAACAACCTATCTACTATCCTAGAAGTGGGTAGGAGTGAATTCCATCTTGCACCCTATGTCCCTTGCTATCCACTCGGTCTTACCCTTGAAATGGGAGGCTTATTGGGCCAGCAATGTTGAGCTGCCCTCACCTATGCAGATCTAAGGATACTACAAAAATGAACAGAAGTTCATAGCTAGCTCGGGATTAAGATCAAGTTACCTAGGCCATCATATATGAAATAGTCAATTTATAGTTTACGTTGTTATAACTAAAAGTGACTATTTCGTGGTTCCAGTCTTATGAAAACCATTTATATAGGATGCCTCCACTCTCATGTCCCTACATGAACGATTCAGGATTACATCGTTTGTACTAATTACAAAGCGGGCAGCATCCATAGTGTTTATCCAGAATAAGGCGCCCAACCTTATTCATACACTATAGACCATTTGGGCTATTAACTTGAACTCCATGTTTATGTCTCCATATAAAGTTCAAGTATATATGACAAACTAGTAAATATCCTCGGGACCTTAAAGATTATTGGTTTTAAGATTATAGATTCAATAATAAATTTTATTGAATCAAATAACAAAGTATGAGTTTTAGGACACAAATTTCAACAAACTCCCACTTGGACTAACACTCCAAGTAAGTTAGAATTTTATAATGAGAGAAAAGTATATATAAACACATATATAAACTAGGCATAATCCCAATAAGTCTCCCACTTGTCCTAGTTTACAAATCGCGTAGACCTAAACCATGTAGGTGGCTCTCAAACACTTTAGTCGTGAGAGCTTTTGTAAATGGATCAACCACCTTTTGCTCGAAGGAGATTTTTGTTACTATAACGTCTCCTCGATGTACGATTTTCCTGATTATATGGTACTTTCCTTCAATATGCTTTCCTCGTTTATGACTTTTAGGTTCTCGTGAGTTTGCAACTGCACCGCTGTTGTCACAGTATAAGGTGATAAACAGATGCATATTAGGAACAACTTCCAAATCTGTTAAAAACTTTTTAAGCCATACTGATTCTTTCGCTGCTTCACAGGTAGCTACATATTCAGCTTCCATAGTGGAGTCCACAATACAAGATTGTTTTATGCTTCTCCATATTACTACTCCTCCGTTCAGAATGAAAACTGATCCTGATGTAGACTTTCTAGCATCTTTATCAGTTTGAAAATTGGAGTCAGTGTATCCAGTAAGGATCAGATCCTTAAAACCATACACAAACATGTAGTTTTTTCTTCTTCTAAGATATTTTAGAATATTTTTAACGGCGGTCCAATGATCACGTCTAGGATTAGACTGATGTGTACTAACAATCCTCACTGAATAGCAAATGTCAGGTTTAGTATATAACATTGCATACATCAGGCTCTCAACAGCAGAAGCATATGGAATGTTACTCATATCCTCAACTTCTTAAGGTGTCTTTGGACATTGTTCTTTTGATAAATGAATTCCATATTTGTACGACAGCAGACCCTTTTTGGAATTATGCATCTATATCTTGACAACATTTTGTCTACATAAGATGTTTGAGACATGACTAGAGTTTTGTTCTTTTGGTTTCGAACTATTTGGATACCAAGAACATATTGTGCGTTTCCCAAATCTTTCATTTAATACTCTCAAATTGACGTCGTGCATATTGTGCATATTGACAATATCTATTTGAATACCAAGAACATGTTTGTACATATTGTGCATGAAACTTACAAACCTTTTGTTCTTGACCCTTTTGTATAAACCCCTCTGGTTGGACCATATAAATACTCTTTTCAAGATTATCGATCAAAAAAGTTGTCTTGACATCCATCTGCCAAATTTCATAATCATAAAAAGTGGTGATGGACAAGAGTATTCGTATTGACTTTATCATGGCAATAGGAGAGAAAGTTTCTTCATAATCTATTCCCTCCCTTTGTGTGTAACCTTTTGCCACTAGGCAAGCTTTGAAAGTCTGTACGTAAACCAGCTTGGTCTCGTTTTCTCTTGTAGATCCATTTACAACCAATAGGTCTTACCTCACTTGGTTGAACTATTAGAATCCAGACATAATTGGAATACATAGATTCCATTTCGAGGTCCATGACTTTGATCCATTGGTCACAGTCCATATCATTCATAGCCTGTTTATAGGTAAATGGATCCTTTATGCCATCACCTGGTATGATGATTTGAGCTTTACTTAAACCCAAATAGCGATCAGGCCGTCGTACAACCCTTCCACTACGACGAGGTTCTCCCAACTCTTGAGAAGGATGTGTTTGACCAATATTCCTAGTTTTATCTACTAGTTTAGTAGATGAACTAGGTCTATTTGTAGTATTCTTGGAAATTTCTTCTAATAATAGTTTACTACGAGTTTGACAATTTCTTATGCGGTCTTCCTCTAAGAACGTAGCATTTGTCGATACAAATACTTTATTTTCTTGAGGATCATAAAATAAACCACCTTTTGATTCTTTTGGATAACCTACAAATAGGCATAATTTTGAACGATGTTCCAATTTTTTCGGGTTTTGTACCAACACATGTGTTGGATATCCCCAAATCCTAAAGTGACATAAACTTCCTTTACGCCCTTTCCATAACTCATAAGGTGTTTCAGAAACACTTTTAGAGGGAACGTTGTTCAATATATAGATAGCTGTCTTTAAAGCATATCCCCAAAAAGAATCTGGTAATTGAGCAAAACTCATCATAGAGCGATCCATGTATAACAAGGTTCGGTTTCTTCTTTCTGATACACCATTCCGTTGAGCCGTATTAGGTGTAGAGAGTTATTATTTGATTCCATGTTCTATCAAATAGTCTTGGAATCGCAAATCCATATACTCTCCACCTCAATCTGATCGAAGTGTCTTTATTGTTTTATTTGATTCATTTTCAACTTTAGCCTTATATTCTTTGAACTTTTTAAAAGAATCAGACTTGTTTTGAATTAGGTAAAGATGACCAAACCTAAAATAATCATCAATAAAGCTGATGAAATATTCGTATCCTTCTCGAGCCTTGACATTCATTGGTCCATAAAGGTCGAAATATACGAGTTGTAAAGGAGTTTTGGCTCTAAGACCATTTCCAGTAAAAGATCTTTTGGTCATCTTTCCTTCAAGACAGAAATCACATGAAGGTAAAGAGTTATCTTCTAACTGATTTAGAAGTCCACTCTTAACCAATCTTCCAATCCTATTGAGATTTATGTGACCAAGTCTTAAGTGCCATAAGAAGGCATTAGAAGAAACTTTTTGTCTTTTATTCTGAGTTTCATTTGTTCTAAACATCTCAGTATTTAAGACAAAATTTGCTCGTGTTGGTCTTATAAGTTATTTTCAAGTATATAAGAACAAATGTGAATACCTTTTCTTAAAATGAACGCTTCATTAATTTTAAAAGATATTTTATACATATGTTCTATTAAACAATAGATAGATATCAAATTCCTCTTCATTTGAGGTGCATACAAACATTCTTAAGTAAAATATATCTATCATTAAAAAACAACTTCAAATCTCCCACTGTTTTGGCTGAGACCATTTCTCCAGTTCCAACTTTGAGAGTGATCTCTCCCTCAGAAAGTGTTTTCCAAGAACTAGTTTCCTGAAATGAGAAACAAATATGATCAGTGGCTCCTGAATCTAATATCCAGGTAGAATTTTCATTTTCCACTAAACATGTTTCAAGGACAAGTAAATCATATTTACCTTGTGCTTCTTTCTCTGCTTTTTTCTGAGCAAGGTATTTTGGGCAGTTTCTCAGCCAGTGCCCATTTTCACCATAATGGTAACATTTACCTTTTTCTGTAGTCTTCTTTACCTTGTGCTGCTTGGGAGTCTTCCCTTTTTCCTTCTTCTCAATCTTTCGATTGGATTTTGATGGTCCAGATTTAGATTTAGAGGTCGATCCTCTATTAAATTTTTCTTTAGTAGTAGCAACATTTGCTTCTACTTCTTTTTCCTTACCCTTGGTAAGATTCTGGAAACGCTGGAGCTCATTCAGAAGGGTTGTCAGGTTAAATTCTATCTTATTCAGGGACGCATTCTTTTGGAATGGTATGAAGCTCTTCAGAAGAGACTCTACACTACTAGAAAAAGACCCTTTCTTGACGGTTGATTTTTTCTTTTCTTGACAGTTTTTGGAAAAACTATCAAGAAAGGGGTGAGTTAATAGGAAAACCGTCAAGAATTTTGATGAAAAGGCGGAGGGAAGGTAATTATCAGAATTCTTGACGGTTTGGAAACATCAAGAAATATGAACTTTTTTCTTGACGTTTTATAACCATGAAGTGTTATATTTTAAATTCTTGACGTTCATAAAACGTCAAGAAAGTTTTGAATTTGATATTCTTGACGTTTTTTTAAATGTCAAGTGGTATGTACTCATCCTTGACATTTTAAAACTGTCAAGAAATATCGATAAATTCTTGACGTTTTAAAACGTCAAGAATTTTTATGAAAAGCGGAGGGGATTCACTTTTATATTTCTTAACGTTTCTTGACGTTTTAAAAACGTCAAGAAAAAATTTTAAAAAAAAACCTAATTTTCCCATTCCCTTTTTTACCTTTTCCCTTTCCCTCCACACAACCCAAAATTTCACATTAAGTCCCCCTGACGGCAACCCTATTTTCACACCCATCCCAAACACCCCAAACGTCATTAAAGCTGAAGACGTTATCGCCGAACACCACTGTCGAATGCATGGTCGTCGAGCGCTGCTGAAGACGAACGCATTGTCGCCGAATGTCGCTGAAGCCGAATGCGTTGTCGCTAAACCCCGCTGAAGCTGAACGCCTGGTCGCCGAATGCCTGATCACCGAATGCCTGTCGAACACCTGCTAAATGATTGTTGGATGCCACTGTTGCCGAACGTCGTTATTGCTACCATCTGAACGCCGAACGTCGCTCCGCTCCTCGTTGAACGCCGCTCCCCTACTCGCAAAACGCCTCTCCCCTGCTCCCTTGCTCGCCCAACGTTGAACGACGATTAGGTATTTTTTAATCATCTTTCCCATGAAAAATAAATGGTACTTTGGCCTTAACTTCGATATTCATTGGTTGTGTTAATACGAAGCATAATGAACATGCAAAATTGAGTGTTAGGTTATGCTTTCTGTGGTTGATGATGGTTAGAGAATTCTGGCAGTAGTACAATATTGATGTTTTCTGATGGATTGTGATATCAATTTTTTAATTTAAATTCATCTCTTGGCCTAAGGAAGAATGTCATATTCTTTGTGATAAGAAAAACATTGTAAGTTGTTGTTAATGTTGATGTTCTCTGTATGCTCTTAAACTATTTGATGAAATGCCTAAAATAAAGTTAGAGTTGAAATCCGACACATATGTGTGAAGAGAGTCATTTTTTGTAGTGGTGGAACCTTATTTTCTTTATTTATCTCGATGGGGAAAAATTTATGATGGGGGCTTGAAGAAACCTAATGTTATCTAGGAATTTATTTTCTTTATTTGATTAGTTGGTGGAAAGTTATTCTTATTAAGCGAATGTTTGTTCAATCTCCATATTTTTTTTCTCTTTTTATTATCTCAACAAGACTTTTTGAACTAATTTAATTTACTTTATTTGTCAATAGATTTACAATTATGGATAAATCATGGATGCACAAAAGTAGATTATCCAAATAATATGAGTTGGGTGTGGAAAATTTCATCAAATTTGGATTTTCGAATACAAGTACCTCTTACATTCGTTGTCCTTGTTTGAAATGTGGGAATTGTGAAAAGCATAGTAGAAAGGGTGTTAGAGATCATTTATATGTTAATGGTATTGATGAAAGTTATAAAATTTGGTTTTGGCATGGTGAAGAACTTCCTAACTCATCTTTCTATGGAGAATCTTCAAAGTTTGACACACATACATGTAAAGAGAATGATGTTGGAAGTGTAAAAGAAATGATAGAAGTTTCTCACGAGGAGTATTCAAAAGACCCAAATGGATTTGAGAAGTTGCTTATTGATGCTGAAAAACTATTGTACGAAGGATGTAAAAAGTACACCAAGTTGTCTACTCTAGTTAAATTGTATAATTTAAAAGTTAGATATGGATGAAGTGATATCAGTTTTTCAGAATTACTTAAAACTTTGAAGGCAATTCTTCCAACTACCAATGAACTTCCAGATTCATTGTACGAAGCAAAGAAAACATTAGGTGCATTAGGAATGGAATATGAAAAGATTCATGCATGTCCTAATAATTGTTGTCTCTGTAGGAAAGAATTTGCTAATGCAACCGAATGTCCTAAATGTGGTCAATCGAGGTGGAAAAACGTTAAGGATAGAAATGAAGAGAGAAAGCAAATTCCTTCAAAAGTGATATGGTACTTTCCACCCATTCTACGATTCAAAAGGCTATTTAGAAGTATTGAATGTGCTGAAAACCTAACTTGGCATGCTAGTGAAAGAATTGAGGATGGTAAGTTACGACATCCAGCAGACTCTCCAGCATGGAAGTTAATAGACTTTAAATAGCCAGACTTTGGTTCTGAACCTAGAAATTTTCGTTTAGCATTGTCAGCCGATGGAGTAAATCCTCATGATGACATGAGTTCAAAATACAGTTGTTGGCTGATAGTGATGGTTATTTATAATCTTCCACCATGGTTATGTATGAAAAGAAAGTACATGATGCTATCAATGCTAATTTCAGGGCCAAAACAACCGGGAGATGATATAGGCACATACTTAGCACCACTAATTGAAGACTTAAAACTTTTATGGAAAAAGGGTGTTGAATGTTATGATGCTTATCGAGAAGAAGTATTCAACTTAAGGTTGGTTTTGTTGTGGACAATCAACGATTTTCCTGCATATGGTAACCTCAGTGGATAAGGCATGCCCAATTTGTGGAGATAATACAAATTCTATAAGGTTACGACATGGGAAGAAAATAGCATCCTAGGACATCGAAGATTTCTAGCACGTGATCATCCGTAATGACGACAAAAAAAGTCATTCAACGGTAAAAAAGAACTTCGTACAATTCCAGAACCACTTTCAGGGGAGGATGTGTACTTGAAATTGAAATATCTTGAATTTCCTAAAAGAAAGAAGATCCATAAGAACCTATCGATGACCAGAAGTGAAAAATTTTGTTGGAATAGGTTATCTTCCTTTTTTGAGTTGCCATACTGGAAAGATTTGCATGTTAGACATTGTTTAGATGTGATGAACATCGAAAAAAATGTTTGCATGAATATCTTAGGTACGCTTCTTGATATTCCTGGTAAAAGTAAGGATGGGTTGAATGCTAGATGTGTTTTACCTTGACTCGCTAAGGACGACATCAAAAGCAACTATAAGATATGTAACCGACACGTAAGTTTAATCTTTTATATCATGTAGTGCTGTTAATTCTAATGCATGTACAATATTCTAAGATATGTGCAATCATATCTTGCCAAAACAGAGCAATAGCGATATTTCACTCGCAAAAGAACATTAATGAAAGCAGGAAACAAACTTTATGGCGAACAGTAAACCGCAAGTATAAATATTTAAATTCATTGAATTTCGTAGATTAATTACTAGCAATTAAGATTAGTCCGTTATTCTAACTTGTTGTTTTTATAGTGTCCACTACAAGTATGGAGCACTACGTGTGGATACTATGTCAAGACATATATGAGAGAAATTGTAAATAGGGGAAGCATTGTCATCTCGGATTCGGTATGTTATATACCAAACTATTTCTTTTGTAGGTATAATAATTTTCATGAATACTAATTCATTTATTTTCCATGTCTACAGATTGATACAAGAAAATCATACTCACAGGTCAAGTTAGATGAGGTGCGGTTGAGTTGGTTGAGTTTTTGGGTTCGTACATATGATATAAAACTTATTTGTCCTCTTTGAAACAGGAAATTAACTTTATTTTTTGTGGCTGATTTTTTGAAATGTTCATATGGAGGGGGGTTGATTGATATACTTTTGAGACTTTGTAGAGGTTTAGAGTTCAGGTGAATTTTTGATAGGTGAACGGTTCATATGTAGAGAGTTGCCATTATGAAATTTTATGTATTAGGGATGATATACTTTTGGGCTAGGTTAGTTAGTTAGATGATGTTTAGATAGATTCTTGGAAATCTGCTGAAATTTTTTATATATATATATTGGTTTTGTAAATGATATATGAATATGATGCAAAGTTTTGGAAATGATATGAATGAATGTTGTTTAGTTTCCATTTGATGTATATTTGTCGTTTATATGTAGTTGAATTCTTGGACCAATGAGAGCATAATACAAGAACAATAATATAAATAAATTACAATTAAAAAAATGGAAAATTGCTTGACGGTTTTGAAATGTCATGAACAATACATTTCTTGATGGTTTGCAAATGTCATAGATAAAAAATTTCTTGACGATTCCAAAAATGTCATTAAAAAGAACTCTTGACGGTTCCCAAATGTCATGAAAAAGAATACTCTTGACAGGTACAAAATGTCATAAACAATGACTTTCTTGACGGTTATTAAATGTCATGAAAAATGCACTCTTGACGACTTTTAAATGTCATGAAAAATGCACTCTTAACGGTTTTTAAACGTCATGAATTTCCGTATTCTTGACGGTTTTTAGCCTTCATCGTCTCATTCTTGACGGTTCTAAATGGTCATGAAACCTTATCCTCTTGACGGTTCTAAACTGTCATAAAAAATTGAATACTTGACGGTTAGAAACTGTCAACGGTATCGATTCTTGACGTTTTTTACAACCATCAAGAAAATTTCCTTTCTTGACACTGGATTCAACGACGGTGCTAAGATAAAACTAACTTGATTTGCCTCATCGATGGAACCTCCATTTACCTCAGCAATATTAAAGTGCATCATCATGTCCAGGACATGTTCTCTAACAGAGGTCCCCTCCTTCATACGCTTAGTGTAAATGTATTTGATTGCCTCGTGTCTTAGGGACCATTATGGTTGCCCAAACATTCCTTTTAATGAATCCATAATCTCTTTAGTCGTGGCTAAGGATTCATGTTTCTTTGCTAAAACATCTGACATGCTAGGAAGAATGTGGACACGGGCTTTCTCGTTTGCTTTTATCCATCGATCATATGCTTTTCGACTAGCTCGGTTTGCATTTGAGGCTGGGGTTTGAGGACATTCCTCAGTTAAGACAAACCGTAAATCATCAACAACTAGTATTGTGTTAAGATTTGATTTCCATGCTGCATAGTTATCGCAGTTAAGTTTTTCGGAAGCTAACAATTGAACTATCAAGCTATTCATGCTGAAAAACAAACATATTTTGCTCAAAAACTATAATCTAAGTAAACCAATCATTTTAGCAAAACTTTAAATAATATACCCTTCTATTTATGTTTTGCAACGATAATTCAAAGGTTCAGAATAACGTCTACTGAGGGGTAACCGATTACTCATCCTTTGAATAAAGATTATCTTGACCAAATGCTAACTTACACATATCTCATATTTACTTAGCATTTAGTTACCGTTTACTTCAGTCAAGAATGTACTAACTATTTTAGTAATTCTTGTAAGTGTGACCCTCCATTTTTGGTCCTCAAAGATGAGAATCATTATTCTCCCGAAGGTAGAAAGACAATATGAAAACTTATTTAAGAGACCCTATCCAAATATGGAGTTCGCGGTGTTCCGAATCCTATAATACAGCCCTCCAAATGAGACGTCGCTCTAGGGCAGACAAGCAGACACATTATAGGAATCTCACGGTGCGACCCAATGGAAGGGACCGTGGGATATATTGTCATATATCCCTCACCCACTTACTATGAACTACTTCCCTCATTCACCTTGTTCATAGCTCATGCAAACACTCTCCGAATGGAGTCCGCTCCTATGCACGGCCCAAAGCCCTATATGAACCTCACGGTGTGAACTCTTGGGGACGCTAGAGCTAAAAGTACGATACTTTTCTCAAGCTGAAGTGTTCTAAAATTTCGAGTAAATTATTCAGGATTTAATTTAGGCTAACTTAAACAAATCCTAAATCTAGGTAAAACATCCAAGTATAACATTTATACTGAATTTTAACCTACGATGTCTAGGTGATAAACCAATTTTATTACCTTATACCTCTCACGTATGCTCATAGAACTAGGTTAACTAGGCTCAAGAACCGATTACGATCTCCAGGTAGGAGGTGTTCCGTAAACCGTCAACTTAAAAACCTCCAATCCTTAGTCATCTTATCTGACTTGGTGACAAGATCGAATCAGGTGAGCCTCTTGTAACTTAGTTTTACAAGATATCGACCTAAATCTAATTTATGGAAGATATGGTATTAACCTAGGTGAGCATGCATCTTATCTTTATTATATATTTTAAAGTCTAATTTCATTTTATAACAATTATAAAACCTTTAGATTAACCTATAATCATACATCTAGAAAAAAACAAATTAATATGGTTTTGCAATAATTGAATAATTTTGTTAAATCATATTTAATAAAATTAATTCAATTATCTTTTAAATTAATCAAATTAATTTAACCATTAATTAATCATATTAATTAATTTCCATATTAATTTTCTAACATGCATATACATGTTAACTTATGGTGGGATTTTAAAACTATATGTCATACAATATGCACATACAATTTTAGTAATAATTAGACCATACATTACATGTAAGATTAATTAAAACTGCCTACAATAGATTGATTTTTGACTCTCTAAATTAAGTTTTAAAAAAACTAAATTATTACAATAATAATTTGATGGAGTACAATAATCGCATAACAGCTTATGCACGATCGTTGAGTAGGCAGACAGCATTCACGAGCATAGGCAATTCGCATACCATATGCGATCGCTGAGCAAAATATATGCGATCGCTTAGCAGACCATATGCGATCGTTTATTGGTGCCAGCGATACGCATACAATACGCAACCGCTTAAGCAGATACACGATCATTTAAACGCTTAGCGTTACGCGTAACTTACGCGATCGCTTAGCGGATATACGACCACTTCAGAGGTAAACGATCGTTTAGCGCTAGCATAACAGGTACCTTACGCGATGGCTTAGGGGGTATACGATCACTTCTTACGCAAACGATACGCATATCATACATGATCGTTTAGCATATAAATGATAGAGTCATCTTAACACGATACGGGTACTATACGCGATCATTCATGATGTAAGTGATAGAGTCTTCTTCAAACGATATGTGTTCCTTACGCGATCGTTTAGCTTGATTATTCTCTTTCTGAGCTTTTTAGACAGCATCATCTGCTTCCCGCATGCAAGAATTACAGCCTAATCTCAACTCTAATGACTCTAATAAATTATAAACTCTTTGCAAAAGTTAAATTAAGCCACCAACAGGGCTATTTACAAAGATTAAAGCAAATAAACAACTTAATTTAGAGCCAAAATGTAACGACCCAACTTTCCGGACTAAGCTGAGGTCACTACTAAATACCAAAACTCGACCATACAACATAAAATTTAAAACGGACCGGTTACGATTCATTAAAAACGTTAGAAACATTACAAAAGACAGTTTTCGGGCCCTATTTTGAATCAATCATAAAAGTCTCAAATAAAAACTCAAGTCGTCAGTTCAAAATCACAACCCAAATATTCTAACAAAAATACATAGCGGAAGCAATAAGAAAACCAGACGCGTCCATATGGCCTTCACGCGTCCTTCCTGCCTCTCGTCGGTCTGCCCCTCGCTGTGCCCTTACCTGAAAAGTTAAGGAAGAGAAAAGGGTGAGTATAAACATACCCAGTAAGGGACCCACTACTGGGCCCGTTAGGGGACAACAGTTAACTTCCTATTCGGGGGTACCCTACATAACAGTCTAATGCACATATCAGTCTAGTGCTCCCGAAGGATGCACACATCAGTCTAGTGCTCCCGAAGGATGCACACATCAGTCTAGTGCTCCCGAAGGATGCACACATCAGTCTAGTGCTCCCGAAGGATGCACACATCAGTCTAGTGCTCCCGAAGGATGCACACATCAGTCTAGTGCTCCCGAAGGATGCACACATCAGTCTAGTGCTCCCGAAGGATGCACACATCAGTCTAGTGCTCCCGAAGGATGCACATATCAGTCTAGTGCTCATGAAGGATGCACATATCAGTCTAGTGCTCCCGAAGGATGCACATATCAGTCTAGTGCTCCCGAAGGATGCACATATCAGTCTAGTGCTCCCGAAGGATGCACATATCAGTCTAGTGCTCCCGAAGGAGGCACATATCAGTCTAGTGCTCCCGAAGGATGCACATATCAGTCTAGTGCTCCCGAAGGATGCACATATCAGTCTAGTGCTCCGGAAGGATGCACATATCAGTCTAGTGCTCCCGAAGGATGCACATATCAGTCTAGTGCTCCCGAAGGATGCACATATCCGTAAGGCACACTACCCCATAGATGAAGCTAACCGTTACCCCTCAGTCCATACTAAACCGTCTACAACAGTCACACCCCAACGGCATTCATATTACAATTCCGCCATAGGCTTTGTCAGTCAGATAGTATAGGTTTAAACAACTACACCCTCAGTTGCTATACGCATCACCAATTCGCACACCATTAGGGAAAACCCTAGACCCAATCAACTAACCAACCAAAACCGGACTCACTGTCCTTCCCCGTCCAAACTCCATGATCAACATCCAGACCAATGATTACTACATACTGAACCGTAACTTCAAGGTCCATCAACATAAAATCCCAATCTACAATTAGCAGTCACAGTACCTTTACATCAGACAAAATATAATAACAGTGCTTAACAGTCAACACACATACAGTTATTCAGTACAGTCACTAACGTGTAATCCCCTGTGGATTACTACGTTGTCAGCCTCGATCCGAGGTCCAGTAGTAGGAAAACCCTTACCTGATACTCGGTTATGCCCCTCGATCGAATCCACGCTCAACGGATCAACCTAAACGAAAACACAAAGGTTTTAGTTGATGACTCTAGTAGAAGTCGTTTTAAAAGGTCCGAAACGACACCCGTTGACTTACCCAAGGAAAGGAAAGCTATCTCCAAACAAGCCTGCCACGGGACCCGAGAACTTAAGCGTCAACTCCTTACTACCTTCAAGGAAGAAAAGTAGGGCCATATCTTATTCCAATATTCAAACTCGAATCGGATGTAGCAACATTAGGGAATTCATCGAAAACAATCCTTACCGAAGACTCACCGTGGCCCGGAGTGAAGGAAGGGAGGCTTAGGTGGCTCAGTGAAACAAGGAGCTCGGCTTGGCTTGAAGGCGTTCGGTTCGGCTCGGCTCGGCTCGGCTCGGCTTCGGCTCGGCTCGGCTCGGCTCGGCTCGGCTTCGACTCAACTAGGCTCGCGGCTCGGCTCGCGGCTCGGTCCTCGGCTCGGCTCGCGGCTCGCGGCTCAGCTCGGATCGCTACTCGGCTCGGCTCGCAACTCGTGACTTGGCTCGGATCGCTACTCGGCTCGGCTCGCGGCTCGCGGCTTGGCTCGGATCGCTACTCGGCTCGGCTCGCGGCTCGCGGCTTGGGTTGGTTTGGTTTTCGGCTCGGGTAGCTCGCGGCTCGGCTCGAAATGGGTTCTCGGGTCGGGTTGGATGAGATCGAGCAGCCACGGTTGGTTTATTATCTTCCGGCGAACGAGGGCGGCGGCGATTCGCAGACGACGCACGAGGCACGACACTGAAAGGAGGGGATACCACCTGCGGTTGGGACAAAGGCGGCCGGCAGGTCTGTTGTTGTGTGAGGCCGAGGAGGGATCGGAAAAGGATGGGCGCGGCAAACGAAGGCTGGGGCGGTGAGATTCCGACGACGAAGACGAAGGCGGCAGTGCTGGCGCTGTCGGAGAATAAGGAGAAGGTTGAAGAAGACAGTGGTGGCGTTGTCGGATGGAGAAGAGATGAAGAAGAAAGAGAAGGAGAAACGGAGATGGTGGCGGCGCGAACACAGCGAAGGAGAGAATGAACGGAAAAGAGAGGGGGGGGGCCTTCGCGCCTTAGGGTTTCCCTTTTAAAAAAAAAAATTATTATTTTATTATATATATATATATATATATTAAAACAAAATAAATATAATTAATATTAAAATATTAATATTAAATAATTAAAATAAATAATAATATATATTAAATAAAAAAAATAATAATAATAATTTATAATAAAACATTAATACTAATTAGTTATAATAATATTAAATAATAATATTAATATTTATATTAAGTAAATAGTAAAAGGAAAAATATTAACATTAAAATTGAAATGACAATAATACCCAATACTAATAATATAATTAATATTATATTATTAAAATTCACTTAAAATGCTAAAATTTTTACCTCGAGCTTCGGGACGTTACACAAAACCAAAACTAATTTATTTTAGTTCAACCATAACAATTTATCACATAAATTGTAAAAACTCACCATATGCATATGAGTAAAGCTAACCATGCTCTGATACCACTTGATGGAAAAACCAAAAACAAGCAGAGACATGTAGCAGCGGAAGATAAAGATCATGCTTTACTCTATATGCATCTAAACAATTTAGAAGCTAACATGCACATGCTATGCGATGGACCTAAACGAAGAGAGAGGAAGGTAAATGATGTTCTTACCTTTGTAGTTCAGAACCTCTTCTTTAATCTAACGCTTCTCCTCTGCCTGAAAAACACGAGCTAGGACAACCACCAAGCTGACCTACTATGCTCAGGACCAAGAACGAAGCTATGGGACTCGGTTATGTGAAGAATATTGAAAGAGATGGGGAGTGTATCGGTTTGGTGTTGTTTTTAGAAAAAACTCATCTATTTTCTCATTCAATAATGAGAAACTTTATATGAAATCTACATGCAAATTACATGCAATATTATTTCATATAAGTTCAACACCTCATTAATCCATTAATTATCAATGGGATTAATAGCTTCAAATTCACAATTAATTGCAAACATTTCCCATTAACCATTAATTAATAGAATAATTAACCACAGGGGCATTTTGGTCATTTGACCACTTTAGTCAAAGTTAAACTTTGACTTTTCTTATTCAAACGTCAACTTTTTTGACTTTTTACTAATTTTCCCATCTTCACTAATTCTAACCTCCCGAGTATGAGTCCATATTAATTTCTCTAGAATTCAAATCGTATTTGAATATAAATCAGGTCAAAGTTCATAATCAACATGTTGACTTTTTGACCGTTCTCTAAACTTAAACTTTTCAAGCTTTTAAATATGAATAAATATTCATATTTATTTAAATCATATTTAAACTTAAAGTTTATTTCTACCGACTTATATCTTATATATATGTGTCAGTTTCTCTCTCTTATCTTTATTCGAACAATTCGAATTACTTCAATATACTTGTTCTTAGTTGAATCCATATGAGCTAGTAGGGAAACCTAATGGACCTATAGATCATGGGCTCCAACGATCCGAGATTAATTGGCTAAACTCTTTTAGACCAAAGTTAATCAACATTCGTTAACTAAAGAGTCATTCCACTAAATACTCTTAGTTGCACTCCTCTCACTATAGATATATTTTAGTCCACCCGATATAACCATGATGGGTAAGTCGATCCTTCACAGGTTGTTCGTAATCTTGGCTGGGTCACTAAAACCGTTTTATCCCCGAGATTACATCTTGGTCCTTAAGACCCACTGATCCACTATTGAACAATTGGTTTAAAGTCCAACCTGTAAACCAGAATTCTTCTCGGGCAATTGAGAAGGTGGGGCCTCTTGTTCAAGACTTGGATTCAGTCCTTAAGGGAAACAACTTATCTACTATCCCAGAAGTGGGTAGGAGTGAATTCCATCTTGCACCCTATGTCCCTAGCTATCTATTCGGTCTTACCCCTGAAATGGGAGGCTTATAGGGCCAGAGATGTTGAGCTGTCCTCACCTATGCAAATCTAAGGTTACTACCAAATGAACAAAAGTTTATAGTTAGCTCAGGATCAAGATCAAATTACCTAGGCCATCATAAATGAAATAGTCAGTTTATAGTTTACGGTGTTATAACTAAAAGTGACTACTTCGTGGTTCCAGTCTTATGCAAACCATTTACATAGGATGCCCCCACTCCCATGTCTCTACATGAACGATTCAAGATTACATCGTTTGTACTAATTACAGAGGGGGCCGCATCCATAGTGTTTATTCAGAATAAGGCACCCAACCTTATTCATACACTATAGACCATTTGGGCTATTAACTTGAACTTAATCCATGTTTATGTCTCCACATAAAGTTCAAGTATATATGACAAACTAGTAAATAGCCTCGGGACCTTAAAGATTATTGGTTTTAAGATTATAGCATTCAATAATAAATTTTATTGAATCAAATAACAAAATATGAGTTTTAGGACACAAATTCCAACACTCTTGAGTATTGATGTTTATTTAATATTGTCATTTGATTTATAAATTGGTATGTTTTGAAAATGGATTATGATTTATGCTTTGTGAAATGTTTTGGTACCCTATACAATGAACAATTTATTCTTACTTTATGATCTGGTATGAGGATCCTTACACGTGATCTAGTGTAAGATTATCTTACACTTGCTTTCTGTTCTAGTACAGGAAAACACTCTAAATATGTATGGTAAGTGGTTATATTTTGTGATGTGTTGAGGTTATTACACACGATGATGAGAATGTATGAATAACAATCTACCGGGGTGATTCAATAAAGTTGTGATATGATATGAGTTTATGCCTTTTGATTTATGTTGAAATGATTTATGTGAGGAAAAGATGAATTTTCAAAGAGAATCTTTGTGAACTAAGCATTGTGGATTTTAAATGTTTTAAATTGATCAAGACAATGACATGATTTCCGAATTTAAAATGCATATTCTTGTCAATCGCGTTGTGCTTGCGAAGTTTAAGACTTATGTGTTGTGTTTACAAAAGCCTATTTAAATGAAATGTATTGAAGATGAAATCCTCACTCACTATACATTTTGTCTAATCTTTCAAATGTCTTGTTTGTCCCTCCCCCACACCACCCAGATCGAGAAGTACATCTAGCGTTTGACTAGTCATCTTGATTGATCGCCTATTGTTAAAGTAGTTGATAAATGATAGACATCTATCAATATTCATAAACCTACAAATTGTTTATCAATTAACAACACAAAAACAATTTAGTGTATTAATTAGTGATGGATTATTAAAATGGTCTATTAGTAATGATAGTCTATCGTTGCTAGATCTAAATTAATTAAAAATCCTAAAAATAACATATTTGCAAATTATTCATTTTTGTGGTAGAGTTACAAATGTGGCAAAGAATTTTGTTACCTAACACTTATCTTTGAAAAAAAAAATAAAAAATTTGCAACACAAAATCATGGCAATTTACTTGTTTGACTTTATCAGGCTTTTAATTATGTTAATTAATTTTCATTTACCAGTATTTTGATGATGATAATTGAGCATTGATTAAATTTTAATGTGTTAAAAGTTTTAGGCGTTAATTAAATTTTGATTAGTGTTCAAAGTTTTAGGACCGAAGAGCTTCTTGTCGTAGCTAGTCTGTAGAGAGAGGGATAATCTAGAGTAGACTTTTTGAATCACTAAAGTGAATCTACATTATAGTAATTTGTTATTGGTTTATAAGTGTTCAAAATAATAAACTTTAACCCTTATTTTATTTTCAAGAAAAATGGGATGAGAAGAAGGGAGTTATATATTTCTAGATATCATTAACACTACGCTCATATCGCTATTAAATATAAGGTTTTTTGCATTTTACTAGAGCTAAATTGAAAAATATGAATTTCTTTCATGAACGATATATTTAATTGTGGTTGAAGGCCACATTTACTTTAGTTTCCCGTGAACACGTAATGAAGGAATGAAAATCCGTAGTTACGTGACACTTCATTAAAATTTATCTTGTTTACTAAAATCAGTAATAAATTAACTGAGGGTCCAACCATTTATTATATCGGACCAAACTCTGCAAGTGGTAATATGATTACAATTGCTCCATTACATGAGACCCGCCCTCCTCTTGCTTTTGCTTTATTTGGCTTTTCCGAAATATATTTCTATTTGTATATTTGTTTTCCATACATATTTATTTGGGGGATGTATTTACTTATATATATATATATATATTGTTCAAATGTGATATAATATATTGCAAAAATTAAAGCTCTTGGCTTGACGTGACTTTTTAAACAAACCGAAACAACAAAATTTACGGAAATTTGCACCAAATTAACAACAAATTAGAAAATAAATATATTTGGTGCTATCCCAGATAAAAAAAAATATTCTTCTTCTGATTTCCCTTAGAGTTATCATCAACCATATTCTTCTAATACAATCATCCATGGATAATAGCACTTATATCATTTTATGTTTATAATAATATATATAGAAAAATTACTTACAGTAGCTCTCGTGAATATCAATTGATAGCAACATCGCTGATAGAAGATATTAATGATCGAAACCGATACCACATTTCTCAAATTGAAAGTTATCACCGATAACAGTTATCAAACGATAGCAGCTACCTATAACAATTGATACCATATTTCTCAAATTGAATGTCACTCTACCATTCAGTGACTATCATTAATAAAAGCTATAGCTAATAGTTGTTATCAATTATATCAACTGATAACATTATTTCTTAAATTAAAAGCTTTCATTGATAACATCTATCAACGATACAACATAATAGCAACTATCAATTGCTATCATAATGATGACTTTCAATATTAGTTTAAGACAACACAGGAAAAAGAGTACTCGCAATGTTGATAAGTTATAACTGATGGTACCTATTAATGAGAACGATCGATAAAAACTATAAGTGATATTCACTAATCGTAACTATTACCGATAGCTTTCAATGTGAAAAAATCGAAAAGTGTTTGAAATAATCATTTCTCAAATCGAAAGCTATCAGTGATAGCATATATCACTAAAAGATGTTATCGGAGATAGATTTTAATTTGAGTAATTCAACAAGAAATGCTAAAAACGGTGGTTGGATATGGGTATTTTACTATTTTACTATTTTATATGCTATATTTACAATTATTTTATCCTTGTTATATATATATATATATATATATATTATTTTAGGGTTTCTTCGACATTTAAAATTTAAAAGTCAAAATCAAATTCATAAAATAAAATGATTTAACTAGTTTTTGCAAGAGAAGAGCAATTCTTTTCTTCAAAATTGAGAGATAATTTAGAGTTATTATTTTGAGCTTAATTAATATTTGCAATGAAGGAAAATTTGACCAATTAACACAATCAAACCCTTAAAAGAGAGTGATAGACATAACACTGATTTAGGTGTCTATCCGTGACAGACCTATTATTATTAACTCATAATGGATAAGACAGTAAATTAGAACATAATATTGAGCCTTTAATTTATAAAGAAAGCACAATGGTTTTCCCTTTATTTTTAGTTGGGATCGGAATATTTCTATATTAGATTAAACTAAGAGACATAATAATACTTAATTCTTGTAGAAGAGCCCAAATTCAAGTAAGTAGGGTTTCTAGTTAGGGCAGTCAGCCATAGTTGGGAAGGTAATGTTGCAGGCTTCAGCCACCCTTCGAGCAGCATCAGAATTCACTAAATTCTGCAAATTTGGATCTCCGAAATATTCACAGTAGCATGGTTGTTCTGCCCTCAACTTTGTGCAACATTCCTGATCTGGATTTCCCCCAAAAAAAAATGCCGGTGCGCAAGATGAGAGCTGAGATGCGTCGCATCCCGTCTGAGCAGCCACTGGAGGAAGGCCGTTAAGAAGAGCCACCGTGGTTGCCACCACGAAAATGCAAACAACGAGTGTGATAGGAAAATTCTTCATTTGGTTTTGTTATAAGGAAGGGGAGAAGAGGAAGGAGGAATAATGAATTTGTGTATTTGTGTGCTTTTGCTGATGCTTTCAACCTCTCCTTTTATAGCCTTTCATAGGGAGGAAATGTGTGCAACAAGTTAAGTTACCACACTTTCTATTCAATACTTTAATTTTGATTTTTATTTGTTCTTTTTAATGAGTATTATTTTTTCCATAATTAAATTATTATTCACTATTAATTTCCAATTTCGATAAAAACACAACTTACATTTCAATATATTAACTACATTCTTCTTTGACTGCGGATAAATTAGGATCCTTCTAATATGGTGGCTATGGAGTTGGGAGCTTTGTTATTTTGTAGGCTGTTCGCAAACCTCTTAAAAGGAAGAAATTACTTCATTAGTTTTTTTTTCTTCCAAGTTACTGATTAGTTGTGTATAAGTATATTTAAAACTAAATGTAATTAATGGTCTAATAATTCTTAACACCATGTTTGTTGATGGTTTAGACATGCAATCCAATACTCCTTAGAAACACTATTGTACGTTAACTACTTAGTTACAAATTAGATTGCATTCGTTTTGTGCATTCTACTCAATTGTATGATATTTATTATATCTTATATGGCAAACTTTTGTTAACTTTGAAAAACGGTGTGAGATAATCAAATAGACCTTTAGTTAATTCAAAAGTAAATAATTGTTGTAATAGCTAGAGGAACAGCAGAAGATAATAACACAAGAAACTTTGATAACCCAGTTTGGCCAATGTTGCCTACGTCTAGGGAGCTATGCATAGCCCTATGAGTAAAATTTATTATGATTCATACTTAGTCAATATAAATTGATCTGTTCAACTATATAACTATTTAACATGCTTATTAGCTTCAGACTTCAGGCGCCCCTTGAATACATGAGTAATCCTTCTCAATGATATCTGACTTCAAGCTCCCCATGAATGCATGAGTGAATCTCTTTGACGATATCTTCATCCTCTTCTCAAGATTACTGTAACCACTCGAATCACTGCTTCGTCCTTTTTATTACTCATCATAAGATTCAACTTAGATCAACATATTGATCACATAGACATAAGATCACACTACCTTTTCGTACCTGCAGCTTCTGCAATCAATCTAACCGTCAATCTGCCGCCGTCAATCCTTTTTTATTTTTTTATCTCTAACAACACCTAATCTTTCGACAATCGGTGTTTGTATATATATGACCTATATATATAATTCTTATTTTCACAAAGATATTTTGCAAGATTCCTAAAATAAAGAAAAATCTTTTATCTTTTAATTATCTTATCTTTAAAAAGATAATTTCATATTTTCTTTTAGACAACATCTTTAACAAACTCCGCCTTTTGTCTAAAAGAAGAGATTTCTTTTCTGGTTCAAGGCAACGCTTTCTCGATACCGTCTTCTGGATCAGATAGCTAGCGAAGATACATCATCATGTCATATCAAACTTCACATAAACATTATAACTAACACCACAAGCTTCCGTCAACAACCTAACCTATTCATCGTTTCAAATCAGTAGGCTTTTATAATCAACTAGACAGAAGCTTTTAGAAACAACATTCTTACAAAAAGTTAAAACAAAAACTTAACAAGGAGAAACTTCTTAGAAAGCAAAAAAAACAAAACAAAACAAAGAAACAACACTCCTAGTTCAGATACATTCAACCATCAACCAACATCCAGCAGCCAGCAACCATCCCTTCCACTACTCCCCCCGGACAAGAAAGAAATATCATTCAGGACCATGATCCCTCATACTTGTAGAAGGAGTCAATGTTTTCAAATGATGAATGAGTGAATCAACTTCAACCTGTTGTTCAGATAACATATTAATGGAAGTAGAGAGAGCTTGAGACTCAACTATAAGAGAATCAACAATTCTGGAAGCTAACTCTCGATCAACAAAGAAACCATCAACATTCTCATCCCAATCATTTATGTCGAACATGTGTGGACCTCGTGAAGGACGCATACCATGATTTCTATCTGGCACATCACTTCCTTTAAAAAGTCTGTAGCTCAGGGATAAGGTCTTAGGATCAGGTCCAGGGACATCAAATGCTGTTAATACAGCAACATTCAAATGGAGTAGTAGACTAGAGAAGAACCGTGGTAAAGCAATAGGAATTTTAACCCTAAACGATCCCATATGCCTTAGAAGCTGATTATATATAAAAGAGCTTGTGTCTACATTTTTGTCGTTACAAATCTGATACAATTAAAAGGTTCCCAAGACAATGAACACACTGAAGGCATGAGAAGATGGGAACCAATTTACAATGTCAATCTTATGTAGTATAACATATTTAACACTCAGAGCAACTGCAGGAATACCATTAACAAGCCAAGAAGATTATGTCCCTCTAGATAAAATAGATGCCAAAACTTCATTCGAAGGAATAGACGGAGAGTAGTCAGAAGCAACATTATTACCCAGAAAATCATTAATGACAACCAGAGAGATTTTGAATTTTAAACCTCTAGTATGAACCATCTGATAATCAGAACTACTTGGATCATTAATGTCAGCTGGCAAATTAACTAAGGATAAAAAGGTTTAACATTTGATATAGTCTTGGATAAACCAACCTTCTCAATAAGACTCATGTAACACCCAATAAATTTAAGGAACTTATTATGAGTATTACATTAAGTGGACTTCAAAGTTAAGGAATATATTTGGTGTTTTGTGTTAGATTAATTAAATATATATACATGGGTGTGTATATTTAATTAAAGATTTTGGAATTTGGTAGAATTTGTTATTAATTAAGACGTGAGAGCCAAGTATCCCAAGCTGTTCAAAGATTAGAACTTTCGAGGACGAAAGTTGTTAAAGGAGGGAAGATTGTAACGCCCCAAAAATTAAGATAATTTATTGGGCGTTATTTTAAATCCATTTAATGAGAATTATTTGATTTAGGTGGGAATTGAAATTAATTAAATATTTCTTGGATGAATATTTAATTAATTAAAGGTTTTGGCATGTGGTGTTTGTTAAGTTTTTGTTTAAATGGTAGGTTAAGAAGATTAAGTAAAGTTGTGGATTTTTAGTGTTGTTGGAGTTGAATTTAATTAAATAATTATGGAGGTTATTTAATTAAATTGTCGGGTGGAAAGTTTGTTAGAGATTCAATAATTATATGTATATGTGGAAATATATATATAATTATTATGTCAAAGGAAAAGATAATTATATTTGTTGAAATATAATTATTTAAGGAAAAGATAGTTGTATTTTGGGGAAAGAATATTTATTAAAGGAGAAAAAGTAAAATAATTATATTTTGGGAAAATATAATTATTTGTAAAAGGATAATTACTTTGGAGAAAAATAAACAATAATTAATTATTGTGGGAGATAATTAATTATTTTGGAGAAAGATAAATAATAGTTAATTATTGTGGAAGATAATTAATTACTTTGGAGAAAGATAAATAATAATTAATTATTGTGGAAGATAATTAATTATTTTGAAGAAAGATAAATAATAATTAGTTATTGTGGATGATAATTAATTATTCTGCAGAAAGATAAATCTTGATTATGGAGTGAAGTTGTTATGGTTGGTTTAAGACAATTCATGTTGTGGAAGTTATAAGTGATTTATTGGAAAAGATTTGATTGATTTAAATAAATTGAGGATTTAAGTAAATTTGAGATTTTGGAGGGAAAAGTTAGTTTTGGTGGAATTGTAATTAATTGAGTATATATATATGGATATATATATTCAATTAATAATTTGGAAAAGTGAAGTTAATTATATGATGGAATATAATTATATTTATTTGGAAAAGAAGATAATCCATGAGGAAAGAGATAGATTGATTTGAGTGGACGAAAAAGATATATATTTATTTATAAGAGAGAATAATGGTTTAAATAAATATATATTTATTGTAGATTTTGGTGAGAGAAAAATAATAATAATAAAGAAGTATTATTATTATTACTAATGGTTATAAATGCCTAAGATTAAGGCATTGATTTAGGAAAGATAATGGGAATAAAGATATATGTATATTTTTTGGTATTATATATATATATATCCTAAAAGGAAAAGGAAAAGGAAATAATAATAATAATTATTGTTATTGTTATTATTTGGGTCTATAAATAGCATTGGAATGCTTAAGATGGAATTAAAGGAAAAAGAAAAAGGTTCTTTATCTTCTTCTCTAAGATAACCCTCTGCTGTCGCCGCCTCAGTTAAAGTTAAGATTGGTCTCTTTGGAAGCTTGAGGATTTAAAGTGATGAATTAAGAGGATTTTTCGACCTCCATTTGAGTAACCTTGGTAAGCCAATAAAATTAAATTAATATTTTATTAATTTAATTTTGGATCTATTTGGGGTTTCTGTAAAGGTTCAATTGGCTAAACTTTTTTTAAGATCTAAATCTTGGATTTTTCCCAATCAAGGTTGAATTGGTTTCAACCCAATTTTTAGAAAGTTAATTAATTTGGGAGAATTTTTGGATGTTAGCCAATTGCTAATTTCATTAATTAAGATACTAAGTTTTCCTTTTATGATTAGGATCAAGTTAATTGGAGAATTTTACTGTCAACTAGGGAGTACCTTTGTTTGGCTAAAATCTCCAGGTAAGAGATTCTCCTACTAGACCTTCGAACTGAATTCAAGAGACCGCATGTAATTATGATTATGCATTGATGGTAGCTAAGATGCATAATTTGAGGATAATGATTATACTGAGATTATGATGATAGTTGATGTTGATGATGATGACTGAGATTATTATGTTGATGATTGATGATGATGACTGATGTTATGTTAATGACCGGTAGTATGTTGTTGATGACTGTTGATGATTGTTAATGCATGATATATTAATCACATGATTAAGGACGTTAAGATTAATACTCATGCCATATTATGATGTTATGTTATGCTACATGCTATGGATAGGGTGTTCTGTTAACTTTGTCTATTAGAGTCGTACCTGCATGGGTGTCCTTCGGGATCACCACCTATTTAGGACTGTGTGGTTCGACGGGACGCCAGTCTAGCATGGATATAGATATGATTCGAGTGATTCGACGGGGTCCTCGCATCCCGATTGTCTTAGTGTTACCCCCGGGTTCACTACAGACCAGCATGTCCTAGGTGCTCCCTCGGGACACCGAAGACCAGATTTTCGTTCCTACGGGAGCGCATGTTGCACGTGTTCGAGAACGTGCCAGAGATTGGGTACCATTTTCAGGACTCTAATGGGAAGTTAACAGACACCTAGCGGGACTAGTAGTAGGTCCCTTACTGAGTATATGTTTATACTCACTCTTTCTATGTTTAACATTTCAGGCGAAGGTAAAGGTAGAGGAAAGCTGGCGAGCGACAGAGAAGGATCCGTGACATGCCATATGGGGACTCAGTTTTGCTTCCGCGTTTATGTTTCAGTGTTTTAATATTCCATTTTTAATGAAAATTTATTCTTCCCTCGTTTCAAAAAAAGTGTCTCTTGTCATTGTTCCCTTTTAGTAACGACCTCAGCTTAGTATAAAGAGTTGGGTCGTTACAGTTGGTATCAGAGCGTCAGCTTTTAGGTTCTGTAGACTAACTTACGATGTGAGTCTTTGATTTTGTCCCTATGACTATTACGGTCCTTCGTCACTCGCCAGGTATGTATTTTATGATACATGATTATGAATATGCATGTGACCTTGCCTGTATTAAACTAGAACTGCATGAATGTTATGATTTAAATGGTGATGGTTTTGGTGTTGAAGTTTAAGAAAAATGTTGCCACGTAGAGGTGCTCAAAGGGGTGATTGAGTAGGCAAAAGAGTTGGACGTGTTCAGCGTGATGAACTGCTTTGTGACTGGATATCTAAGACATTAGTTATGTTGGTGGTTTTAAAGGAAACTAAAGGCATGGTTAAGTTCAAGTATATCAAACACATTTGACGGTGTTTAGAATTGAGTTGCTGGAGAAGGAACAAAGTAAACTTTAGTGCATAGTTATTTTGGTGAGATTTCAAGAAATTGTTTTGAGTTTACCATGAAGGATAAGTTACATCTAGTTTAAAGTACAAGTGATGAAATAACGAATTTCTTTAGAATAACTAGTTAAGTTGATGTCATTAAAGAAAGCAATAGTTGGACATGAGTTTGAACTTTATCAAACAAGAAAAGAGAAATTAGTGACTTCTAAAGATTGCTAAATGGTGGAGAATACCTTATTAAGGTTGGAAGTTCGAAGTTGGAAAATAGAACGTAGTTTTTGAAGAGTTATGAATTAAGTTTCACTTGGATAAGTGTAAAGGAAAGAAAAGTGTTTGAGAAAAGTAATATTTTGTCAAGTGAGGTAGAGCATTGCGCAACATGAGTGTTGCACTTAGGAAAATTTTATGGTAGAATTACCAAGTTGACAAGGCTACTTAGGAACAAGAGTATGACAAGGGAGCTCGATACTCGAAATTGTACGAGGACTAAAACTTTCGAGGACGAAAGTTTCTTAGCAAGGGAAGATTGTAACACCCAATAAATTTAAGGAACTTATTATGAGTATTACATTAAGTGGACTTCAAAGTTAAGGAATATATTTGGTGTTTTGTGTTAGATTAATTAAATATATATACATGGGTGTGTATATTTAATTAAAGATTTTGGAATTTGGTAGAATTTGTTATTAATTAAGACGTGAGAGCCAAGTATCCCAAGCTGTTCAAAGATTAGAACTTTCGAGGACGAAAGTTGTTAAAGGAGGGAAGATTGTAACGCCCCAAAAATTAAGATAATTTATTGGGCGTTATTTTAAATCCATTTAATGAGAATTATTTGATTTAGGTGGGAATTGAAATTAATTAAATATTTCTTGGATGAATATTTAATTAATTAAAGGTTTTGGCATGTGGTGTTTGTTAAGTTTTTGTTTAAATGGTAGGTTAAGAAGATTAAGTAAAGTTGTGGATTTTTAGTGTTGTTGGAGTTGAATTTAATTAAATAATTATGGAGGTTATTTAATTAAATTGTCGGGTGGAAAGTTTGTTAGAGATTCAATAATTATATGTATATGTGGAAATATATATATAATTATTATGTCAAAGGAAAAGATAATTATATTTGTTGAAATATAATTATTTAAGGAAAAGATAGTTGTATTTTGGGGAAAGAATATTTATTAAAGGAGAAAAAGTAAAATAATTATATTTTGGGAAAATATAATTATTTGTAAAAGGATAATTACTTTGGAGAAAAATAAACAATAATTAATTATTGTGGGAGATAATTAATTATTTTGGAGAAAGATAAATAATAGTTAATTATTGTGGAAGATAATTAATTACTTTGGAGAAAGATAAATAATAATTAATTATTGTGGAAGATAATTAATTATTTTGAAGAAAGATAAATAATAATTAGTTATTGTGGATGATAATTAATTATTCTGCAGAAAGATAAATCTTGATTATGGAGTGAAGTTGTTATGGTTGGTTTAAGACAATTCATGTTGTGGAAGTTATAAGTGATTTATTGGAAAAGATTTGATTGATTTAAATAAATTGAGGATTTAAGTAAATTTGAGATTTTGGAGGGAAAAGTTAGTTTTGGTGGAATTGTAATTAATTGAGTATATATATATGGATATATATATTCAATTAATAATTTGGAAAAGTGAAGTTAATTATATGATGGAATATAATTATATTTATTTGGAAAAGAAGATAATCCATGAGGAAAGAGATAGATTGATTTGAGTGGACGAAAAAGATATATATTTATTTATAAGAGAGAATAATGGTTTAAATAAATATATATTTATTGTAGATTTTGGTGAGAGAAAAATAATAATAATAAAGAAGTATTATTATTATTACTAATGGTTATAAATGCCTAAGATTAAGGCATTGATTTAGGAAAGATAATGGGAATAAAGATATATGTATATTTTTTGGTATTATATATATATATATCCTAAAAGGAAAAGGAAAAGGAAATAATAATAATAATTATTGTTATTGTTATTATTTGGGTCTATAAATAGCATTGGAATGCTTAAGATGGAATTAAAGGAAAAAGAAAAAGGTTCTTTATCTTCTTCTCTAAGATAACCCTCTGCTGTCGCCGCCTCAGTTAAAGTTAAGATTGGTCTCTTTGGAAGCTTGAGGATTTAAAGTGATGAATTAAGAGGATTTTTCGACCTCCATTTGAGTAACCTTGGTAAGCCAATAAAATTAAATTAATATTTTATTAATTTAATTTTGGATCTATTTGGGGTTTCTGTAAAGGTTCAATTGGCTAAACTTTTTTTAAGATCTAAATCTTGGATTTTTCCCAATCAAGGTTGAATTGGTTTCAACCCAATTTTTAGAAAGTTAATTAATTTGGGAGAATTTTTGGATGTTAGCCAATTGCTAATTTCATTAATTAAGATACTAAGTTTTCCTTTTATGATTAGGATCAAGTTAATTGGAGAATTTTACTGTCAACTAGGGAGTACCTTTGTTTGGCTAAAATCTCCAGGTAAGAGATTCTCCTACTAGACCTTCGAACTGAATTCAAGAGACCGCATGTAATTATGATTATGCATTGATGGTAGCTAAGATGCATAATTTGAGGATAATGATTATACTGAGATTATGATGATAGTTGATGTTGATGATGATGACTGAGATTATTATGTTGATGATTGATGATGATGACTGATGTTATGTTAATGACCGGTAGTATGTTGTTGATGACTGTTGATGATTGTTAATGCATGATATATTAATCACATGATTAAGGACGTTAAGATTAATACTCATGCCATATTATGATGTTATGTTATGCTACATGCTATGGATAGGGTGTTCTGTTAACTTTGTCTATTAGAGTCGTACCTGCATGGGTGTCCTTCGGGATCACCACCTATTTAGGACTGTGTGGTTCGACGGGACGCCAGTCTAGCATGGATATAGATATGATTCGAGTGATTCGACGGGGTCCTCGCATCCCGATTGTCTTAGTGTTACCCCCGGGTTCACTACAGACCAGCATGTCCTAGGTGCTCCCTCGGGACACCGAAGACCAGATTTTCGTTCCTACGGGAGCGCATGTTGCACGTGTTCGGGAACGTGCCAGAGATTGGGTACCATTTTCAGGACTCTAATGGGAAGTTAACAGACACCTAGCGGGACTAGTAGTAGGTCCCTTACTGAGTATATGTTTATACTCACTCTTTCTATGTTTAACATTTCAGGCGAAGGTAAAGGTAGAGGAAAGCTGGCGAGCGACAGAGAAGGATCCGTGACATGCCATATGGGGACTCAGTTTTGCTTCCGCGTTTATGTTTCAGTGTTTTAATATTCCATTTTTAATGAAAATTTATTCTTCCCTCGTTTCAAAAAAAGTGTCTCTTGTCATTGTTCCCTTTTAGTAACGACCTCAGCTTAGTATAAAGAGTTGGGTCGTTACAGTTGGTATCAGAGCGTCAGCTTTTAGGTTCTGTAGACTAACTTACGATGTGAGTCTTTGATTTTGTCCCTATGACTATTACGGTCCTTCGTCACTCGCCAGGTATGTATTTTATGATACATGATTATGAATATGCATGTGACCTTGCCTGTATTAAACTAGAACTGCATGAATGTTATGATTTAAATGGTGATGGTTTTGGTGTTGAAGTTTAAGAAAAATGTTGCCACGTAGAGGTGCTCAAAGGGGTGATTGAGTAGGCAAAAGAGTTGGACGTGTTCAGCGTGATGAACTGCTTTGTGACTGGATATCTAAGACATTAGTTATGTTGGTGGTTTTAAAGGAAACTAAAGGCATGGTTAAGTTCAAGTATATCAAACACATTTGACGGTGTTTAGAATTGAGTTGCTGGAGAAGGAACAAAGTAAACTTTAGTGCATAGTTATTTTGGTGAGATTTCAAGAAATTGTTTTGAGTTTACCATGAAGGATAAGTTACATCTAGTTTAAAGTACAAGTGATGAAATAACGAATTTCTTTAGAATAACTAGTTAAGTTGATGTCATTAAAGAAAGCAATAGTTGGACATGAGTTTGAACTTTATCAAACAAGAAAAGAGAAATTAGTGACTTCTAAAGATTGCTAAATGGTGGAGAATACCTTATTAAGGTTGGAAGTTCGAAGTTGGAAAATAGAACGTAGTTTTTGAAGAGTTATGAATTAAGTTTCACTTGGATAAGTGTAAAGGAAAGAAAAGTGTTTGAGAAAAGTAATATTTTGTCAAGTGAGGTAGAGCATTGCGCAACATGAGTGTTGCACTTAGGAAAATTTTATGGTAGAATTACCAAGTTGACAAGGCTACTTAGGAACAAGAGTATGACAAGGGAGCTCGATACTCGAAATTGTACGAGGACTAAAACTTTCGAGGACGAAAGTTTCTTAGCAAGGGAAGATTGTAACACCCAATAAATTTAAGGAACTTATTATGAGTATTACATTAAGTGGACTTCAAAGTTAAGGAATATATTTGGTGTTTTGTGTTAGATTAATTAAATATATATACATGGGTGTGTATATTTAATTAAAGATTTTGGAATTTGGTAGAATTTGTTATTAATTAAGACGTGAGAGCCAAGTATCCCAAGCTGTTCAAAGATTAGAACTTTCGAGGACGAAAGTTGTTAAAGGAGGGAAGATTGTAACGCCCCAAAAATTAAGATAATTTATTGGGCGTTATTTTAAATCCATTTAATGAGAATTATTTGATTTAGGTGGGAATTGAAATTAATTAAATATTTCTTGGATGAATATTTAATTAATTAAAGGTTTTGGCATGTGGTGTTTGTTAAGTTTTTGTTTAAATGGTAGGTTAAGAAGATTAAGTAAAGTTGTGGATTTTTAGTGTTGTTGGAGTTGAATTTAATTAAATAATTATGGAGGTTATTTAATTAAATTGTCGGGTGGAAAGTTTGTTAGAGATTCAATAATTATATGTATATGTGGAAATATATATATAATTATTATGTCAAAGGAAAAGATAATTATATTTGTTGAAATATAATTATTTAAGGAAAAGATAGTTGTATTTTGGGGAAAGAATATTTATTAAAGGAGAAAAAGTAAAATAATTATATTTTGGGAAAATATAATTATTTGTAAAAGGATAATTACTTTGGAGAAAAATAAACAATAATTAATTATTGTGGGAGATAATTAATTATTTTGGAGAAAGATAAATAATAGTTAATTATTGTGGAAGATAATTAATTACTTTGGAGAAAGATAAATAATAATTAATTATTGTGGAAGATAATTAATTATTTTGAAGAAAGATAAATAATAATTAGTTATTGTGGATGATAATTAATTATTCTGCAGAAAGATAAATCTTGATTATGGAGTGAAGTTGTTATGGTTGGTTTAAGACAATTCATGTTGTGGAAGTTATAAGTGATTTATTGGAAAAGATTTGATTGATTTAAATAAATTGAGGATTTAAGTAAATTTGAGATTTTGGAGGGAAAAGTTAGTTTTGGTGGAATTGTAATTAATTGAGTATATATATATGGATATATATATTCAATTAATAATTTGGAAAAGTGAAGTTAATTATATGATGGAATATAATTATATTTATTTGGAAAAGAAGATAATCCATGAGGAAAGAGATAGATTGATTTGAGTGGACGAAAAAGATATATATTTATTTATAAGAGAGAATAATGGTTTAAATAAATATATATTTATTGTAGATTTTGGTGAGAGAAAAATAATAATAATAAAGAAGTATTATTATTATTACTAATGGTTATAAATGCCTAAGATTAAGGCATTGATTTAGGAAAGATAATGGGAATAAAGATATATGTATATTTTTTGGTATTATATATATATATATCCTAAAAGGAAAAGGAAAAGGAAATAATAATAATAATTATTGTTATTGTTATTATTTGGGTCTATAAATAGCATTGGAATGCTTAAGATGGAATTAAAGGAAAAAGAAAAAGGTTCTTTATCTTCTTCTCTAAGATAACCCTCTGCTGTCGCCGCCTCAGTTAAAGTTAAGATTGGTCTCTTTGGAAGCTTGAGGATTTAAAGTGATGAATTAAGAGGATTTTTCGACCTCCATTTGAGTAACCTTGGTAAGCCAATAAAATTAAATTAATATTTTATTAATTTAATTTTGGATCTATTTGGGGTTTCTGTAAAGGTTCAATTGGCTAAACTTTTTTTAAGATCTAAATCTTGGATTTTTCCCAATCAAGGTTGAATTGGTTTCAACCCAATTTTTAGAAAGTTAATTAATTTGGGAGAATTTTTGGATGTTAGCCAATTGCTAATTTCATTAATTAAGATACTAAGTTTTCCTTTTATGATTAGGATCAAGTTAATTGGAGAATTTTACTGTCAACTAGGGAGTACCTTTGTTTGGCTAAAATCTCCAGGTAAGAGATTCTCCTACTAGACCTTCGAACTGAATTCAAGAGACCGCATGTAATTATGATTATGCATTGATGGTAGCTAAGATGCATAATTTGAGGATAATGATTATACTGAGATTATGATGATAGTTGATGTTGATGATGATGACTGAGATTATTATGTTGATGATTGATGATGATGACTGATGTTATGTTAATGACCGGTAGTATGTTGTTGATGACTGTTGATGATTGTTAATGCATGATATATTAATCACATGATTAAGGACGTTAAGATTAATACTCATGCCATATTATGATGTTATGTTATGCTACATGCTATGGCATGGATTAGATATCTCTACGTTTTCAATTTCTTCTTACGGCACTCGTTTTCTTTTACACACAAGAAAATAAGAAAATAAGATTTTAAAAAATTGCCACGAGAATATTATTATTAATCCAACAGTTGTGCGGCTTGCAAAAAATATAAGATCTTTGTTGCATCCCAGTCAACACTAAAAGGCGTTGTTCCATTTATTTTAAGTTTTTTCTTTCAAAATTATTAACATTCAAAAAGCAGATGGATTTGGCCATTAATTCATTTTTTGGTTTTTTTTTTTAAGTTATCTTTTAAAATTACAAAGGAAAATTAAAAATGGAAAGACATGAGCTTTAAAAAATATGTACTTTATTTTTTGAAAATAAAAAACAAAATGAGTGACCAAACATACATAATTTTTATTTGTTGAAAAGAAAAATTCAAAAGCAGAAAAAAAAAAACAAATACAAAAATATAAAATTGAAATGGTTATCGAAATGGATAAAACTTTAAAGGGTCAATTGCATAAATAGCAAAAAAGCCTAAAATAATGACATACGTAGCATAAGCATAAAATAATTGCATATATATAGTATAAAATTAGTAAATGACTAAAATTAGTAAATTAGTATATATAGTATAAAAGAAAACGAGTGCCGTAAGAAGAAATTGAAAACGTAGAGATATCTAATCCATGCCATTGTTTTTATTTATATCTTCATTTTGTAATTGATAACATAACATCATAATATGGCATGAGTATTAATCTTAACGTCCTTAATCATGTGATTAATATATCATGCATTAACAATCATCAACAGTCATCAACAACATACTACCGGTCATTAACATAACATCAGTCATCATCATCAATCATCAACATAATAATCTCAGTCATCATCATCAACATCAACTATCATCATAATCTCAGTATAATCATTATCCTCAAATTATGCATCTTAGCTACCATCAATGCATAATCATAATTACATGCGGTCTCTTGAATTCAGTTCGAAGGTCTAGTAGGAGAATCTCTTACCTGGAGATTTTAGCCAAACAAAGGTACTCCCTAGTTGACAGTAAAATTCTCCAATTAACTTGATCCTAATCATAAAAGGAAAACTTAGTATCTTAATTAATGAAATTAGCAATTGGCTAACATCCAAAAATTCTCCCAAATTAATTAACTTTCTAAAAATTGGGTTGAAACCAATTCAACCTTGATTGGGAAAAATCCAAGATTTAGATCTTAAAAAAAGTTTAGCCAATTGAACCTTTACAGAAACCCCAAATAGATCCAAAATTAAATTAATAAAATATTAATTTAATTTTATTGGCTTACCAAGGTTACTCAAATGGAGGTCGAAAAATCCTCTTAATTCATCACTTTAAATCCTCAAGCTTCCAAAGAGACCAATCTTAACTTTAACTGAGGCGGCGACAGCAGAGGGTTATCTTAGAGAAGAAGATAAAGAACCTTTTTCTTTTTCCTTTAATTCCATCTTAAGCATTCCAATGCTATTTATAGACCCAAATAATAACAATAACAATAATTATTATTATTATTTCCTTTTCCTTTTCCTTTTAGGATATATATATATATAATACCAAAAAATATACATATATCTTTATTCCCATTATCTTTCCTAAATCAATGCCTTAATCTTAGGCATTTATAACCATTAGTAATAATAATAATACTTCTTTATTATTATTATTTTTCTCTCACCAAAATCTACAATAAATATATATTTATTTAAACCATTATTCTCTCTTATAAATAAATATATATCTTTTTCGTCCACTCAAATCAATCTATCTCTTTCCTCATGGATTATCTTCTTTTCCAAATAAATATAATTATATTCCATCATATAATTAACTTCACTTTTCCAAATTATTAATTGAATATATATATCCATATATATATACTCAATTAATTACAATTCCACCAAAACTAACTTTTCCCTCCAAAATCTCAAATTTACTTAAATCCTCAATTTATTTAAATCAATCAAATCTTTTCCAATAAATCACTTATAACTTCCACAACATGAATTGTCTTAAACCAACCATAACAACTTCACTCCATAATCAAGATTTATCTTTCTGCAGAATAATTAATTATCATCCACAATAACTAATTATTATTTATCTTTCTTCAAAATAATTAATTATCTTCCACAATAATTAATTATTATTTATCTTTCTCCAAAGTAATTAATTATCTTCCACAATAATTAACTATTATTTATCTTTCTCCAAAATAATTAATTATCTCCCACAATAATTAATTATTGTTTATTTTTCTCCAAAGTAATTATCCTTTTACAAATAATTATATTTTCCCAAAATATAATTATTTTACTTTTTCTCCTTTAATAAATATTCTTTCCCCAAAATACAACTATCTTTTCCTTAAATAATTATATTTCAACAAATATAATTATCTTTTCCTTTGACATAATAATTATATATATATTTCCACATATACATATAATTATTGAATCTCTAACAAACTTTCCACCCGACAATTTAATTAAATAACCTCCATAATTATTTAATTAAATTCAACTCCAACAACACTAAAAATCCACAACTTTACTTAATCTTCTTAACCTACCATTTAAACAAAAACTTAACAAACACCACATGCCAAAACCTTTAATTAATTAAATATTCATCCAAGAAATATTTAATTAATTTCAATTCCCACCTAAATCAAATAATTCTCATTAAATGGATTTAAAATAACGCCCAATAAATTATCTTAATTTTTGGGGCGTTACAATCTTCCCTCCTTTAACAACTTTCGTCCTCGAAAGTTCTAATCTTTGAACAGCTTGGGATACTTGGCTCTCACGTCTTAATTAATAACAAATTCTACCAAATTCCAAAATCTTTAATTAAATATACACACCCATGTATATATATTTAATTAATCTAACACAAAACACCAAATATATTCCTTAACTTTGAAGTCCACTTAATGTAATACTCATAATAAGTTCCTTAAATTTATTGGGTGTTACAATCTTCCCTTGCTAAGAAACTTTCGTCCTCGAAAGTTTTAGTCCTCGTACAATTTCGAGTATCGAGCTCCCTTGTCATACTCTTGTTCCTAAGTAGCCTTGTCAACTTGGTAATTCTACCATAAAATTTTCCTAAGTGCAACACTCATGTTGCGCAATGCTCTACCTCACTTGACAAAATATTACTTTTCTCAAACACTTTTCTTTCCTTTACACTTATCCAAGTGAAACTTAATTCATAACTCTTCAAAAACTACGTTCTATTTTCCAACTTCGAACTTCCAACCTTAATAAGGTATTCTCCACCATTTAGCAATCTTTAGAAGTCACTAATTTCTCTTTTCTTGTTTGATAAAGTTCAAACTCATGTCCAACTATTGCTTTCTTTAATGACATCAACTTAACTAGTTATTCTAAAGAAATTCGTTATTTCATCACTTGTACTTTAAACTAGATGTAACTTATCCTTCATGGTAAACTCAAAACAATTTCTTGAAATCTCACCAAAATAACTATGCACTAAAGTTTACTTTGTTCCTTCTCCAGCAACTCAATTCTAAACACCGTCAAATGTGTTTGATATACTTGAACTTAACCATGCCTTTAGTTTCCTTTAAAACCACCAACATAACTAATGTCTTAGATATCCAGTCACAAAGCAGTTCATCACGCTGAACACGTCCAACTCTTTTGCCTACTCAATCACCCCTTTGAGCACCTCTACGTGGCAACATTTTTCTTAAACTTCAACACCAAAACCATCACCATTTAAATCATAACATTCATGCAGTTCTAGTTTAATACAGGCAAGGTCACATGCATATTCATAATCATGTATCATAAAATACATACCTGGCGAGTGACGAAGGACCGTAATAGTCATAGGGACAAAATCAAAGACTCACATCGTAAGTTAGTCTACAGAACCTAAAAGCTGACGCTCTGATACCAACTGTAACGACCCAACTCTTTATACTAAGCTGAGGTCGTTACTAAAAGGGAACAATGACAAGAGACACTTTTTTTGAAACGAGGGAAGAATAAATTTTCATTAAAAATGGAATATTAAAACACTGAAACATAAACGCGGAAGCAAAACTGAGTCCCCATATGGCATGTCACGGATCCTTCTCTGTCGCTCGCCAGCTTTCCTCTACCTTTACCTTCGCCTGAAATGTTAAACATAGAAAGAGTGAGTATAAACATATACTCAGTAAGGGACCTACTACTAGTCCCGCTAGGTGTCTGTTAACTTCCCATTAGAGTCCTGAAAATGGTACCCAATCTCTGGCACGTTCCCGAACACGTGCAACATGCGCTCCCGTAGGAACGAAAATCTGGTCTTCGGTGTCCCGAGGGAGCACCTAGGACATGCTGGTCTGTAGTGAACCCGGGGGTAACACTAAGACAATCGGGATGCGAGGACCCCGTCGAATCACTCGAATCATATCTATATCCATGCTAGACTGGCGTCCCGTCGAACCACACAGTCCTAAATAGGTGGTGATCCCGAAGGACACCCATGCAGGTACGACTCTAATAGACAAAGTTAACAGAACACCCTATCCATAGCATGTAGCATAACATAACATCATAATATGGCATGAGTATTAATCTTAACGTCCTTAATCATGTGATTAATATATCATGCATTAACAATCATCAACAGTCATCAACAACATACTACCGGTCATTAACATAACATCAGTCATCATCATCAATCATCAACATAATAATCTCAGTCATCATCATCAACATCAACTATCATCATAATCTCAGTATAATCATTATCCTCAAATTATGCATCTTAGCTACCATCAATGCATAATCATAATTACATGCGGTCTCTTGAATTCAGTTCGAAGGTCTAGTAGGAGAATCTCTTACCTGGAGATTTTAGCCAAACAAAGGTACTCCCTAGTTGACAGTAAAATTCTCCAATTAACTTGATCCTAATCATAAAAGGAAAACTTAGTATCTTAATTAATGAAATTAGCAATTGGCTAACATCCAAAAATTCTCCCAAATTAATTAACTTTCTAAAAATTGGGTTGAAACCAATTCAACCTTGATTGGGAAAAATCCAAGATTTAGATCTTAAAAAAAGTTTAGCCAATTGAACCTTTACAGAAACCCCAAATAGATCCAAAATTAAATTAATAAAATATTAATTTAATTTTATTGGCTTACCAAGGTTACTCAAATGGAGGTCGAAAAATCCTCTTAATTCATCACTTTAAATCCTCAAGCTTCCAAAGAGACCAATCTTAACTTTAACTGAGGCGGCGACAGCAGAGGGTTATCTTAGAGAAGAAGATAAAGAACCTTTTTCTTTTTCCTTTAATTCCATCTTAAGCATTCCAATGCTATTTATAGACCCAAATAATAACAATAACAATAATTATTATTATTATTTCCTTTTCCTTTTCCTTTTAGGATATATATATATATAATACCAAAAAATATACATATATCTTTATTCCCATTATCTTTCCTAAATCAATGCCTTAATCTTAGGCATTTATAACCATTAGTAATAATAATAATACTTCTTTATTATTATTATTTTTCTCTCACCAAAATCTACAATAAATATATATTTATTTAAACCATTATTCTCTCTTATAAATAAATATATATCTTTTTCGTCCACTCAAATCAATCTATCTCTTTCCTCATGGATTATCTTCTTTTCCAAATAAATATAATTATATTCCATCATATAATTAACTTCACTTTTCCAAATTATTAATTGAATATATATATCCATATATATATACTCAATTAATTACAATTCCACCAAAACTAACTTTTCCCTCCAAAATCTCAAATTTACTTAAATCCTCAATTTATTTAAATCAATCAAATCTTTTCCAATAAATCACTTATAACTTCCACAACATGAATTGTCTTAAACCAACCATAACAACTTCACTCCATAATCAAGATTTATCTTTCTGCAGAATAATTAATTATCATCCACAATAACTAATTATTATTTATCTTTCTTCAAAATAATTAATTATCTTCCACAATAATTAATTATTATTTATCTTTCTCCAAAGTAATTAATTATCTTCCACAATAATTAACTATTATTTATCTTTCTCCAAAATAATTAATTATCTCCCACAATAATTAATTATTGTTTATTTTTCTCCAAAGTAATTATCCTTTTACAAATAATTATATTTTCCCAAAATATAATTATTTTACTTTTTCTCCTTTAATAAATATTCTTTCCCCAAAATACAACTATCTTTTCCTTAAATAATTATATTTCAACAAATATAATTATCTTTTCCTTTGACATAATAATTATATATATATTTCCACATATACATATAATTATTGAATCTCTAACAAACTTTCCACCCGACAATTTAATTAAATAACCTCCATAATTATTTAATTAAATTCAACTCCAACAACACTAAAAATCCACAACTTTACTTAATCTTCTTAACCTACCATTTAAACAAAAACTTAACAAACACCACATGCCAAAACCTTTAATTAATTAAATATTCATCCAAGAAATATTTAATTAATTTCAATTCCCACCTAAATCAAATAATTCTCATTAAATGGATTTAAAATAACGCCCAATAAATTATCTTAATTTTTGGGGCGTTACAATCTTCCCTCCTTTAACAACTTTCGTCCTCGAAAGTTCTAATCTTTGAACAGCTTGGGATACTTGGCTCTCACGTCTTAATTAATAACAAATTCTACCAAATTCCAAAATCTTTAATTAAATATACACACCCATGTATATATATTTAATTAATCTAACACAAAACACCAAATATATTCCTTAACTTTGAAGTCCACTTAATGTAATACTCATAATAAGTTCCTTAAATTTATTGGGTGTTACAATCTTCCCTTGCTAAGAAACTTTCGTCCTCGAAAGTTTTAGTCCTCGTACAATTTCGAGTATCGAGCTCCCTTGTCATACTCTTGTTCCTAAGTAGCCTTGTCAACTTGGTAATTCTACCATAAAATTTTCCTAAGTGCAACACTCATGTTGCGCAATGCTCTACCTCACTTGACAAAATATTACTTTTCTCAAACACTTTTCTTTCCTTTACACTTATCCAAGTGAAACTTAATTCATAACTCTTCAAAAACTACGTTCTATTTTCCAACTTCGAACTTCCAACCTTAATAAGGTATTCTCCACCATTTAGCAATCTTTAGAAGTCACTAATTTCTCTTTTCTTGTTTGATAAAGTTCAAACTCATGTCCAACTATTGCTTTCTTTAATGACATCAACTTAACTAGTTATTCTAAAGAAATTCGTTATTTCATCACTTGTACTTTAAACTAGATGTAACTTATCCTTCATGGTAAACTCAAAACAATTTCTTGAAATCTCACCAAAATAACTATGCACTAAAGTTTACTTTGTTCCTTCTCCAGCAACTCAATTCTAAACACCGTCAAATGTGTTTGATATACTTGAACTTAACCATGCCTTTAGTTTCCTTTAAAACCACCAACATAACTAATGTCTTAGATATCCAGTCACAAAGCAGTTCATCACGCTGAACACGTCCAACTCTTTTGCCTACTCAATCACCCCTTTGAGCACCTCTACGTGGCAACATTTTTCTTAAACTTCAACACCAAAACCATCACCATTTAAATCATAACATTCATGCAGTTCTAGTTTAATACAGGCAAGGTCACATGCATATTCATAATCATGTATCATAAAATACATACCTGGCGAGTGACGAAGGACCGTAATAGTCATAGGGACAAAATCAAAGACTCACATCGTAAGTTAGTCTACAGAACCTAAAAGCTGACGCTCTGATACCAACTGTAACGACCCAACTCTTTATACTAAGCTGAGGTCGTTACTAAAAGGGAACAATGACAAGAGACACTTTTTTTGAAACGAGGGAAGAATAAATTTTCATTAAAAATGGAATATTAAAACACTGAAACATAAACGCGGAAGCAAAACTGAGTCCCCATATGGCATGTCACGGATCCTTCTCTGTCGCTCGCCAGCTTTCCTCTACCTTTACCTTCGCCTGAAATGTTAAACATAGAAAGAGTGAGTATAAACATATACTCAGTAAGGGACCTACTACTAGTCCCGCTAGGTGTCTGTTAACTTCCCATTAGAGTCCTGAAAATGGTACCCAATCTCTGGCACGTTCCCGAACACGTGCAACATGCGCTCCCGTAGGAACGAAAATCTGGTCTTCGGTGTCCCGAGGGAGCACCTAGGACATGCTGGTCTGTAGTGAACCCGGGGGTAACACTAAGACAATCGGGATGCGAGGACCCCGTCGAATCACTCGAATCATATCTATATCCATGCTAGACTGGCGTCCCGTCGAACCACACAGTCCTAAATAGGTGGTGATCCCGAAGGACACCCATGCAGGTACGACTCTAATAGACAAAGTTAACAGAACACCCTATCCATAGCATGTAGCATAACATAACATCATAATATGGCATGAGTATTAATCTTAACGTCCTTAATCATGTGATTAATATATCATGCATTAACAATCATCAACAGTCATCAACAACATACTACCGGTCATTAACATAACATCAGTCATCATCATCAATCATCAACATAATAATCTCAGTCATCATCATCAACATCAACTATCATCATAATCTCAGTATAATCATTATCCTCAAATTATGCATCTTAGCTACCATCAATGCATAATCATAATTACATGCGGTCTCTTGAATTCAGTTCGAAGGTCTAGTAGGAGAATCTCTTACCTGGAGATTTTAGCCAAACAAAGGTACTCCCTAGTTGACAGTAAAATTCTCCAATTAACTTGATCCTAATCATAAAAGGAAAACTTAGTATCTTAATTAATGAAATTAGCAATTGGCTAACATCCAAAAATTCTCCCAAATTAATTAACTTTCTAAAAATTGGGTTGAAACCAATTCAACCTTGATTGGGAAAAATCCAAGATTTAGATCTTAAAAAAAGTTTAGCCAATTGAACCTTTACAGAAACCCCAAATAGATCCAAAATTAAATTAATAAAATATTAATTTAATTTTATTGGCTTACCAAGGTTACTCAAATGGAGGTCGAAAAATCCTCTTAATTCATCACTTTAAATCCTCAAGCTTCCAAAGAGACCAATCTTAACTTTAACTGAGGCGGCGACAGCAGAGGGTTATCTTAGAGAAGAAGATAAAGAACCTTTTTCTTTTTCCTTTAATTCCATCTTAAGCATTCCAATGCTATTTATAGACCCAAATAATAACAATAACAATAATTATTATTATTATTTCCTTTTCCTTTTCCTTTTAGGATATATATATATATAATACCAAAAAATATACATATATCTTTATTCCCATTATCTTTCCTAAATCAATGCCTTAATCTTAGGCATTTATAACCATTAGTAATAATAATAATACTTCTTTATTATTATTATTTTTCTCTCACCAAAATCTACAATAAATATATATTTATTTAAACCATTATTCTCTCTTATAAATAAATATATATCTTTTTCGTCCACTCAAATCAATCTATCTCTTTCCTCATGGATTATCTTCTTTTCCAAATAAATATAATTATATTCCATCATATAATTAACTTCACTTTTCCAAATTATTAATTGAATATATATATCCATATATATATACTCAATTAATTACAATTCCACCAAAACTAACTTTTCCCTCCAAAATCTCAAATTTACTTAAATCCTCAATTTATTTAAATCAATCAAATCTTTTCCAATAAATCACTTATAACTTCCACAACATGAATTGTCTTAAACCAACCATAACAACTTCACTCCATAATCAAGATTTATCTTTCTGCAGAATAATTAATTATCATCCACAATAACTAATTATTATTTATCTTTCTTCAAAATAATTAATTATCTTCCACAATAATTAATTATTATTTATCTTTCTCCAAAGTAATTAATTATCTTCCACAATAATTAACTATTATTTATCTTTCTCCAAAATAATTAATTATCTCCCACAATAATTAATTATTGTTTATTTTTCTCCAAAGTAATTATCCTTTTACAAATAATTATATTTTCCCAAAATATAATTATTTTACTTTTTCTCCTTTAATAAATATTCTTTCCCCAAAATACAACTATCTTTTCCTTAAATAATTATATTTCAACAAATATAATTATCTTTTCCTTTGACATAATAATTATATATATATTTCCACATATACATATAATTATTGAATCTCTAACAAACTTTCCACCCGACAATTTAATTAAATAACCTCCATAATTATTTAATTAAATTCAACTCCAACAACACTAAAAATCCACAACTTTACTTAATCTTCTTAACCTACCATTTAAACAAAAACTTAACAAACACCACATGCCAAAACCTTTAATTAATTAAATATTCATCCAAGAAATATTTAATTAATTTCAATTCCCACCTAAATCAAATAATTCTCATTAAATGGATTTAAAATAACGCCCAATAAATTATCTTAATTTTTGGGGCGTTACAGATTGCACTTGTAGCGACTCGATCTTCTAGAACTATTAAATGAGTAGAAAGAGAGTTGAACAATGGATTTTTATTTTGATAAGATCAAAGTGATAATATAACCGGTAATGTTATGTTTCTATTGAAAGTTGCAATCTTCATATAATCAAAAGCCAAAACATCATTCCCTGAAAATAGAAAAAAAGAGAATGAATATACTATAACAACTTACAGTGATGTTAGAGTAGAATTATTTCTCAATGCGTCTGGTATTTCTCCTGACAACCGATTAACAAGAAGAGAGCTGCAAGATATTCTCCAGAAGTTTATCAAAGGAATAAATCAGGATATCAAGAACAAAAAGACAATTTCTTACATTGTTGTCAGTCGTGTTGAAGTCTATTCTCGAGGTATATTACCATGAAGCTAGTTGTAAGCAAAATCACTACACCAAGTCAAAAAATGATAAGAGTTTCCTAATGAAAAATTGTCTATATAGAACTTTATAGGGATAAGCAAAATCACAACTTACAGTGACATTAGGGTTTTGTATGGACAAGATTAGGGGTAAACCATCACCGGTGGTGGTGACATTTTCATCTAGAGGACCCAATTTCTTTACTCTTGAGATTCTAAAGTCGGATACGGTGGCTTTAATCACATCGAAGCATACCGATTGGAGCCCATCGACAATTAAATCCACATTGATGTCCACCACTTACGTTCACAATAAGACGTACAAACCTCTAAAAGACTCCTCCATCGTATTACCGTTAAGTCCATACGACCATGGCACCACCCACATAAACCTTAGAAAAACCTAGATCCTGGTTTGGTTTACGAAATTCAGCTGCAAGATTACTTCGAAGAGATGGAAGAAGCAGAGACGAAAGATGAAGAGAGATGGAGGGAAGGGGAATGGAGGCACAGACTGCTAATGAGTTAAAGAGAAAAGCAATAAAACCTATTAATAATAGAATTAGTTTTATAAAACTACAAAATAAAAAAGATCCGCATTTTTAAAACTACAAAATAAAAAAGATCCACATTTTTAAAACTGACATTAAACATGTTCATTCCTTTTTTCCAACCGACATTATACCTTAATTTTCTTCTAGTGGGCTCATGCGGAATTTCTAGTCAGAAGGGGTTGAAAAAGGGGAAGGTTTATGGTTGGTTTAGTGAGAGGTCTAAGAATTATTATCAGGTTGATGGAAGTCTAAAGCTCCAAATAAAATTAGTATTATATCTTGGATTTTGCTTAATAATGATGTAAATACCAATGAGGTGCCTCAAAAGAAGGTTTCTTGTCTATTTTCTTCTCCTTCAGTTGACCACTCTAAGATTTCTTGTCCAAAAGTGTTTATTTTTTATTTAGAGTTCTTGAATTGGTTCAAAGTTCTTGAATATTTCCAGGAACAATTGAATTCTTAGCGAGGTTAGAAGGTCATGAGAGGGGATAAGCTTAAAGTCTCCTTTGAGTGGTCGATCTTCAAGCCATTTATATGATAGTGGTATTATACCATATGTTTTATCTTATTACTTATTATACATCTGTAAGAAGGATCCATGTGGACCATATGTTTTATCATGTCTTTTCTTATTTTTAGAAGTTTCCAATACCATGAAATCTATTAAACTTGGTTTTCTTTGGCTTAAATTTTATTTAGGTCAATCTAGAAAATGAGGCAATGCTTGGAGGTGGTTATGTTGATGGAGGTAAGAAGTTTTAACATCTTGGTCACCTTTCTCGAGTTCAATCATGAATCAATTGATTTCACTACATTTTCTTTGCGAATTTCAAACAAGAATGATCAATAAACATGAATTATGATTTGGGAGATTTATTTAATTAGCGTAGGTTTTCTAATTGATGTTTGAACTTAGTTTCATATAGGTTTAAATATACATGAGACGGGATTTGTGAATGTTAAAGGATATTAAAACTTCAACAACGACTTTATGGGGATTTGGATGAAGAATCTCCAGCGTGATGAAGCCTCATGGTTTGCGTTCTCTCTCTCTTCATTCTTTGTGTTTGATTTATACTCGTAAAGTTTCTTTTTTAGTGTAATCGTGATTAGAAATGAATTCGCTGTTGATTTTTCTATTTTCTAGATAGGTTTGTATATTTTTTTATTTATTCTTTGTAGGATGAACTCATCACTTGGTGCTTTGTGTTTCTGCTGGCTTTTGCATCCTTGGTTTGGCATCGTGTTTTCTGATTCAGTGCAGAAATTTTAAACAATTTTTAATGTTTTTGACTCTTCTAGCTTGATTAATCAATTGCCGTCTCAGCCATGGGCAACAAAGAAACAAAGAGAAATGCCCCACTAGTATGTCTTCCTGTAATGGTTGTTATTATTAACTTTTTGCAGTTTCTCAAATGGGTCAACGTCATTATTATGAAGTTTGATTATGCTTGTAGCGACTTGATTGCATATGTAAGAATTTGTTTCATTTCATCTCCCTCCCTTCTTCCAGCTTGATTTATCCACTACTGCCCTTTTGGATCCAGAAAATAAAGAAATAAAGAGAAGTTCATTGCTAGTAATTCGAATGTTCATTGTATTTTGTAGACTGCTAGTTTAAGATTACTTTGTTATTATAATTTGTTGTTTTTATATATTGTCCTTTACAAGTCAGGAGCACCGAGTATGGATACTACGTCATGAGGTTTACGAGAGAAATTATGACTAGGGGAAGCATTTTTATATCAGATTTTGTATGTTATCAAACTATTTCTCTTGTGGGAACAATAACTTTTTTTTGTGGAATCATCTAACTTGTTGAGACTTGAGTTAATTCGTTTGTTTGAATTGTGACTTCATTTATTTATTTTACATGTTTATAGATTGATACATGAAGATCATACTCACAGGCTAAGTTAGACGAGGTGCAAGTTGAGTTAGCTGACCTTCTAAGTTCGTACATGTGATTTCTAACTTTTTTGTAATTCTAAAGTAGGAAATTGTTTTTGTGGTGGCTGGCATTGTGAAGATTTCTATATAAGATAATATAAGTCAATTTTTGGAATTATTCATATGGGGGTGAGCGGTGGAGTGGATTGGTACACTTAAGAACACTATCATATTGCTGATTGGTATACTTTTGAGATCAGATTTATTATAGCTAGATAGTTTTGGGATAAGTTAGTTAATTAGGATGTTGAGTTGAATTCGTGGCTATATGATAGAATTATATACATTGTTTTTTGTAAACGATCTAAAATATTATATATGTATGGTGAAAGGTTTTATTTATGTTTGAGTTTTGAAACTGTATTTGATGAATAGCGTCGTTCATATATATTTATGAAATTGTTGCTGGACCACTATACAAGACTATGGGAGCACAATACAAAAACAAAAATATAATTAAATTACAATTTTTTTGAAAAATATTTTAAAACATGTTTGACGATTTTTAAGTGTCATAAATAATTACATTCTTGATGATTTTAAAATGCCATAAACAAGTGCATTCTTGATGGTTTTTCAATGTCACAAACAATCAATTTTTGGATAGTTTTCTTGTCTGAAGTAAAGAACATTTCTTGACGGTTATTAAATGTAATGAACACTCATATTCTTGACGGTTTTAAACTGTCATAAACAGTTTTATACTTGACGTTTATAAAATGTCAACGTTCACTATTCATGATGTTTTATTAACTGTCAAGAACACTAACTTTCTTGGTGCTGCCTTTAAAAACCATCAAGAATAATAATTCTTGATAATTAAAAAACGTCAAAAAAGTATGTTTTTGTAGTAGTAGTGCTTATTTCTTTATTGCCTATTTCTTGGATGTTGAATGTGAGGAAGAGAAGACCTTAATCATTATCCTATTGTTCATGTAATAGAGTGGTTTCTGCTTGATTAAAATTCGCCTTCTTAGAACAACAATTTGTTAGAAATGGCATATAGGCTTTTGGCCTATAAGCAAAGTTAGTTTACATTGTCCCATATTGATAATTTTTAAAGAGGTAAGTGGGTATATATGCCAAAGACATGAAATGGGAATATAAAATGTGTTGGTGGTGATAACATAACCCTATCACTATTCACCATCGCCACTGTTGTTTGTTTGATCAAATGAGTATGTCTAAGTAATTGTGCTTCCACGATTAAAGAAAGTAATTTTAATTACTAACTGATTGTTTTTTTTTTTAAGATCATTTTTGTTCCCAGTAGATATCTTCATCGTACATGTATTCGGTCCAACTGAGTCCGACTTTTTATTTTAACGTGTACGAGTCACCACCGAGAACTTCTCCATGACTACGAGGACACTACAAATTGAGAATGCATATTCATGGAAAACTCAACTACTACAGGAGTAATTGGGAAAAGGAATTTTATTTTGAAATTAACTTCTAGAAAAACTTTATCTTTGAGTAATGTTTTGTATGTTCCTTACTTACGTAGGAACTTAATGTCTAGGAGTTTATTGAATTGAGCAAGTCTTAAGATTATACTGAAAGGTGACAAGGTTGTCCTCACTAAAAACAAAGAATTTATAGATAAAGGTATCTGTTCAATGATCTGTTTGTACTTAATATTGTTTCCATGAATGCAAATATTTCTAGTTTCGCCTACATAGTTGAATATGTTGATTTATGGCATGGTTCTAGAACATGTGAATTTTGCATGAATTAGGAAGCTTAAAGATTTAAAACTTATTAATGCATCTGAGTGGCATGAAACTGGTAAAGGTCATGTTTGCGTAGAAAGTATATACTTTAAGAAACCTTTCAAACTAGTTGTAACTAGAAGAACCAAACTATAAGAATTAATTCACTCTGATCTAGCTTATTTCAAAAACACTACTAGTAGATGTGGTAAAAACTATTATGTATCTTTTGTTGATGACTTCTCTAGATTTACTAAGATCTATTTGATAAAAACAAAAGATGAAGCTAGTAGCATGTTTTTGAAATTGAAGGCAGAAACTGAAAATCAGTTAGGTAAAAAGATTAAAAAAAAATAAAATAAAATCAGATAGAGGTGGTAAGTACTCTAATAAAACTCCTAAAGAATTTTGTGAATCAAATGGTATTATTCATGAATTTATTACTCCTTACTCACCATAACAAAATGGCATAGCAGAGCGGAAAAATAAAACCCTTAAAGAAATCATGAATGCCATGTTAATAAGCTCTAGTCTATCTGATAATATGTGGGGGGAAGTCGTGTTGTCTGCATGTTTTGTTCTTAACAGGGTTCCCTATGGAAAACTAGACTAAACTCCCTATGAACTCAGGAAAGAATATGCATCAAATCTCTCCTACTTGAGAGTCTGGGGAAGCTTGGGTAAGGTATCATTTCATACATTGAAGAAATCTTAGGTAGAGTCTAAAATCTTTTACTGTATATTTATCGGTTATGCTCAAAATAATGCTATATATAGCTTTATGTGTTTAGATGATGAAACCATGAATGAATCTAGGGATGTAGAATTCTTTGAGCATGTGTTTCCTTTAAAGAAACCTTTGTCTAGAAGTATTCATGATCCTAAAAAACCCTAAGTTGTTAGTGAAACACTTGATTTTGAAGTTGTTGATAATTCAAACGTAAGATGTGAATTGAGACCTAGAAGAAGTAAAAGACAGAGAACTGAGAAAAGTTTTGGACCTAAGCATCTTTATAGTGGAAAGACGCGATGAAATTGACAGTAATTTTACAATTTTGTGCTTAATGGATGAGGATCCTTAAACTTAGCATGAGGTCTTAAACTCTATAGAGTCAAGTATGTGGAAGGAGTCTATTAAGACTGAACTTAATTCACAGAACATGAATCAAACATGAGAATTAGTAGACATTCCTAAGGGAAGTAAACCAATTAAGTGTAAGTAGATCTTTAAAAGAAAAACAAGACCAAATGGATCAATAGAAACATACAAGGCTAGATTAGTAGTGGTAGGGTATACTCAGGAGCAAAGGTATTGATTACTTTGACACATATTCCCCTATAACTAAGATCACCAGAATTAAGGCGTTGGTTGCACTAGCTGCTATACATTGTCTTGTTATTCACAAAATGGACATAAAAACTGCTTTTCTAAATGGTGATTTAGAAGAAGAAATTTATATGACACAACCAGAAGGATTCAAAATCACCTAGCAAAAAAAAAAAAAAATGTAAAACTTAAAAAATCTCTCTATAGTCTTAAGCAAGCTCATAAACAATGGTATGAAAAATTTAACAATACTTTTGATAAACAATGGATTTGAAGTAAATTTCTCATATACATGTGTTTATTCAAAGTTATTTGGACATGGCTACATAATAATATGCTTATATGTTGATGACATGTTGGTTTTTTGAATAAACATGAAATTGATAAATGATACCAAGTTGTTCCTTTCATCACACTTTGAAGTGAAAGACCTAGGAGTAGCATACATAATTCTTGGTGTTAAAATCAGGAAAAATGAAATCGGTTTGTCCCTGTGTCAATCTCACTACGTTGAAAAAAATTAAAGAAATTTGCTTCCTTTGATGTTTCTCCAGTAAGAACTCTTTATGATGCTAGTAAACATCTTAAGAAGAATAAATGAGATAGTGTGTCTCAACCTGAATATGCAAATATCGTAGGTAGTGTTATGTATTTAATGAACTACACTAGACCTAATATTACCTATGCTGTCAGTAGATTAAGTAGATATACATATGATCCTGATATATACCACGGGATGACTTATGTCATCTGTTAAGATATCTTAAAGGTACAATAAATTACTATTTGCACTTTAACAAATCTCCTACCATATTAAAAGGATATTATGATGCAAACTGGGTTACATACAATGATGAGGTCAACTCTACTAGTCGGTATGTATTTTTGCTCGAGGGTGGAGCCATATCTTGGAAGTTTGCAAAACAAACTTGCATAGTTAGAGCCGCTATGGAATCTGCATTTATAACATTAGAGTTACTAGCAGGACAAGAGGTTGAGTGGATTAAAAGCCTACTAGAAGGTGTACCATTGTGGGAGACATCTGTGCCTCTATCCATACATTATGATTCATAGGCTGACATAGGTATTTCCAAGAACAACATTTATAATGTCAAAAGAAGACATATACGTCTTAGGGTTTAGGTTGTGAAACAACTGTTGAAGGAAGGAACTATTTCCTTAGAGTTTTTTTTTTTCTGTTTGAGAAGAACCTTGTTGATACTTTAACAAAAGAACTAACAAGGAAAATGATTCTAGATTCCTCAGTGAACATGAGTATAAAACCCGTGATCCATAGGACTTGATATTAGGTGGTCTATCGTGATAGACTTAATGGTCCATAACCTCTTATTAGGTGGCCTATTGCGATAGACTTGATCGTCCATAGCCTATTGTGTGGACAATTCTAAAATAAACTTCATGGATGATACTAAAAACTTTGAGCGGTCTACAATTTGTGTGGATATGATGAAGCCTCCATAGCTCTTTTTGAGTGGTTTGTTTAGGCAAATTTGATGGAGCATATAATATGATAGTGAAGGTGGGGTCACCTTCTATGAAAGAATTTAAAGGTCTCTTTCTAGAGCTTTCACAATGACCCAAGGTTTATTTTATGTGCATGGCCAAACAGGCACAAATCTATCTTACAGAAACAAGAATCGAAATCAGAAATAAAACGTGTTGTAAGGGTCTTAAACAATATTATAGAAAGTTCAAGATACAATTCACTCTCTCTAATAAGGTTGTTGCCTTGCTTCACTATGTATCAATTCAAATCTTTGGATATTGATGTTTAAGCTTAATATCATTTCCTAGATCAAAATTCAACTATTAATTAAATCTCATTCTCCTTCGTCTATCCAGTAACTTTGCTGTTACAGTCATTTGTGGAGGAATGTTAGAAATGACATATGGGCTTTTGGCCCATAAGCAAATTTATCTTACATTGTCCCACATTGATAATTTTGGAAGAGGTAAGTGGGTATATATACCAAAGACATGAAATGAGAATACAAAATGTTTTGGGTTTAGGTAACCGCGCTTGTGTGAATAAAAGAAGTAATTTTTATTACTTGTCAATTTGTTTTTTTTTTCTTTTGGAGATTATTTCTGTTTCCGATAGGTATCTTTATCGTACACATGTTTGGTTCGACTTTTTATTTCAACATCCCTTTCCTCATTTGTTTCATCATCAAAAATACTATTCATCTAAATTCTTTCTTACTTACTTACCTTCTCTGAGTTTTGAGCTTCTGGTTCTTGTTTCTATTCCTTGTTCCAACGAGTGCACGTTAGAACTAGGAAGTTGTATTAACCATGGAGAGCAACTAGAAACACGATAGCACCATGGTCGGCTGAAATTGCTTTTAAGGCAGTAGTTTGTCACGACACAACAATCCTCCATTGATCGAGATTCTTACATATTTTACAACAAAATTTGCTTGATAATGTCCATAACGACTATAATTGAAACATTGTATGTGAGAAAAATCTCCATGACCACCACTTCTACCCCTTCCTCTATTTGAACTTCTTCCCTTTCCTCTATTTGAGGAAGATTGATTGTCCCTCTCTCTGACTCTGCATTTGTTACGAAATTAGATCGTCCATTGCCTCTACGACTGTCACATCTACCTCTTCTTCCACCAGATCGCCCTCTAGAAGAGGATTGTATAGGGAAAAACTTCTTCTGAAAGAGTAAAATCAAACAACATGAGTCTAAGCTAATGAGATTGAAGAGATCCCATTAAGCTATTGATGGAGAGAGTTGAGAAATATTTGAATTCTTTAATTGCTATAACAATATATGCTCATATCTTCTAGTCATGCTTCTAAGGATCTTTAATTTCCAGCCACCCTTCAATTGTTTCTCCATTTGATCCCAATTGATTAACAATTAAGAGAACACAGTTGAAAAATTCTTCAATAGATTCAACATCTTTCATTTGAATGATATAAAATTTAGCTCGCAAAGTGTTTTTAATCGTACCAATTTTACTTTTTCTTCTCCTTTGTACAATTTTTGTGATGCATCAAATGTTGTTTTAGTAGTAGAGACTCCTGATATATATTCTTTCAAAAATATTTTCATTTAGAGCTTGGTAGATGAAAAGTAATGCCTTCATGTTTTTTTTTCTAGCGTATCTCTCAAGTCATTGAGTTGTTGTGGTGAAAACTCATTCTCAATTTTTTGTTTTAAATATCCTTTGTCAGCAGCATCCCAAAGATCTTGAATCCATAAAGAACCTTCATTTGTTGGCTCCACCATCTATAATTTTTTTCCTAAAATTGAGGAAAAGTTGAGGCTGCAACATGTTAAGATGACATCTTTCAGTTCTTTACTCTAATATCACTTTGTTGTGAGCGTTAATGAGCCCACCTAAATCTCACAAACTTTGTAAGAAAAGAAATTTGTTCTCT